>NC_080437.1:9987685-10292060 GCF_028018845.1 Melospiza georgiana | reverse complement strand
GTTGAGAATGTGTGGGATAAATTGTGAGCACCTCTGTGAAATATGATCATCATGTAGATGCCTGATAACTGTCAGTGTTGATCTCCTGGGCTGCTGATGTACTGATCTGGCTGAGATCAAGGTAAGTGTTGTACCTGTGAGTTATGTTGCTGTGCACTGAACTGCACAGAATGAAGGAACTGTGCTTTTGAAAGGATAAATGGCTATTACTTTTTTCCCAAGTATCTTATCACTTATATCTGCACACAGTAAAGCACGAGTCAAGAATAGTTTGGTTGGATATTAAACATTCTCCTACCATGTCCATATACTCCTTTTTCAGAAAGTGTTTGCTTCAGTTTTTAAAAATGGTGAATATGGATTAGATTATTGTTTTCACTTGTAGCTTTAAATACAGATTTATGCAGGTATGATGATTTTCTTGATGCTTGCTTAATTATTTCAAAGTAATGTCATGCAGATTTCATAACTCAGGACAGTAGAAAAACTAAAACATTTGTTTAGAAGTAAATACAATTGAAGCTACAGTGGAAGCACTGAGTTTATTCTGATGGCAGGAGGGAGAGCTTTATCTTCCTCATGTTTGAAAATCATCTGACTTGTCAGGTGACACTTTCACTGAACACACTAACAACCCTCTGATATGTTTTCTTAAGAGTTATTTTGTAAAATACTAGAATACCTCCTGTAACGTGTTTCTTTAAAGCCTAATTTAATAAGCAGCATTAATAGGAAGTGTAGATTTGTTTTGAAAGCGTTTTGCTACACAGCCTGATAGAAAGAGGTAACTGAATTTTTCTCAAGGAGAGCAAAGAGGAAACTAAGGTCCTGTATTTCAATCTCTCTTTATACATGATTGCATATCATCCAAGTATCAAAGAAAGAAATGCAAACTGGCTTGGACTGTGTGTTGATTCAGCACAAAACGTTTTTGAAGAAATGCTGGAAGTGTCGCTGTCTGAGGTTTACTGGAAGGCAGTTGAAGCCTGAGGTTTCCCGTTCAAGTGCATGAGCTGAGGTGTTCCTTGTGCTGAGCATCCTTGCCCAGCCTCTTGTGGTAATTGTGTTGGTCCCTTTATGCAATCTGCTGGTGACCAGAGCCACAGAGAGGCAGCCAGCTGCACCTTCCCGAGAATAGCATCCCTATTTCTGGCCTGGCCAACTGAGGCCCAGGGCACAGATTTAACTGGTGATTGGCCCTGAGCCCAGAGCTTACACAATGTGTTACAATCATCAATCTCCTCCCCAAGCTTTCTCTGATCTTCATATTTTCTTAGTTTAAAGAAAGATACAGTCTTGTTCTCCTGTTTGTTCATATTTTTCACTTGGCCATATCAAGATCAAGCTGGTAGAAAGTTTGAATCTCTGAGGTCCATCCAAACTAAAACACAGTGGTCACAACCATATGTTGTGTTTTATCCCAGGAAAGATTACAATTACTTACATGTGCACTGGGACAACAAAATACCTTAGATTTTCTTCTGGCAATAGTAAATGTATTACAAAGGAATTAGGCAAAGAAAGAAACTTGGACACAAAGTGAAAATAAAAATAATAACTGAAGGTGTAATTCTGAGAAAGTAAAGGAGTTAATTCTCAAATGCTGCTGAAGTAAATAACTCAAGAACTTTGCCATGAAGGAAGTATGAGAATTCTTTTAAGAAAAAATACACGCACACATTAACCTGTATGAATAATTGCTTTAGAAGTTCCTGTGGTCGAGGGGCAGAGAGGAGAGAGAAATAGTAACCCAGAGAAGGACAGAATTTACAAGTCTACAAAAAAAAGAGAATTAGAATTTGGAGGAGGTGGAACATTTTTTTAAATAGTTTTGCATACATTTTTATGTATGTAAAAAAAATTACAAAAACATCACATATCTGAAGGCAACGTGTGCTAAAGTTACTTGAGATCTTTCCTTGGTAAGCCCACTAATTGCTTAGGTAGAAGAAATGCAGTGGTTCTTACATGTCTGTGTTTTGGCCAAGTTCTCTGGGCAGTGCCATGTGGAAAACTGTTGGTTTCAAAGGGGGCTGATGTAGGAGTGCCATCAGTGGCGCAAGAGCAAGGGGTAGCCTGTTGTGCTGGAAGGGATGTGTAGGTCAGAGAGCTGAGGGTTCTTCCTGGAACCAGTCAAATTCTCTTTGCTGACTCTGTCACGAGGGGTAGCATGGTGTATTTTTATAATGCAGGGTGACATGAGTTAGGGGGTGTCTGAACAGGCCCTCACTGTGTGCAGCACCTATTCCTGCCTCAAAAACCAGGCTGAAGCACCTGCCCAGCCTTTGAAACAGGCAGCTGGCCTCCTTCTAGGGCCTCCTGAGCTTCCTCCTGCTCTGAGTCACTTGTAATTTACTGTGACCTTTGCCACTGCTCTCTACAGAAGAACTGAATGGGAGCCAGGATGGAAAATGCGGAACTGACATATTTCTAACTGGGAAGATCCTGATGAACTTTTTCCATCACCTGTTTTGTGAGGAAAATAGCCCTAGAAATAGCCCTTCCACTTTTTCCTGTGTTAGGATATATGTATTATAGAGTAAGGAAGTAAGTACTCCACTATATTTTGAAAACAGGACTATTAATCTTTAATCTTCCTTAAAGGGATGTGTAACAGCTGGTATGCTGAAGACAATGGAAAGATAAAAATAAACCAGCTTCATGACAAAAAAAAAAAAAAATAATGCTGACTGATTTTCTTTTGTGGGATTGAATGTAACAACTTTTTCTTCTCCACGTGGGAGAGTTGTTGCAGGTGCTGCTTGCACAAAACCTGATAGCTATTATTAGAGTAAAAGAGCACTTTGATGTGGTAGAGTTCATAAAGAATGTAGATTGATGACATCTTTCTCTCAGGAAATTTATAATCAAAAGTGTAATCCCAACCCACGGGATTTTTCCTTCTCTGTACTGCTGATAAGCTCCTGTCTTGAAGATGTTATCATGGGAGATTTAGATGACTGCTCTGTGCTTTATAAGTACAGGAATGGGCAGTAAGGCATTACTGCAATAAATTTTAATGCATTTTAAAAGCCACCATTTGAGATGGAGTGTGGAGGATTCAGTAAAATTCAGGTTGTTATCATCAGAGGAATTGTTTTGGTCTTTTCAAAGTCCCCTGTCTTGTCAGCAGTGTATTGTCAGGCTCTGAATTCATCAAGGGTATTGTGCTATTTTGTTCCTTCTCTTCCCATTCCAACTCCAGGAGTTATAACAGAATGTGATTGCTGTAGCTCTTATTTGCTTGTTTATTTATCATGGGTATCTCCTGTGAGAGATGATTTTTAGGGAAGAGAAAAACTTCAATGCTAAGAAATCCATCAGTGAGATAAGCTAGAAATGATTTTGCATGTCTCCCACAACTATATGTATTTTTCCAGTAAGCATTATGGGTTTTGGAATCCTTTTTCTGATTGAGATGGTTGAGACTAGAGATGCAGACTGCGCAGAGTCATAAAGCTAAAAAGGGAAATATTGATATTAGGAAAGACAAAAAGAAAAAATACCTCAGCAGGTCTTCCCTGCTGGTGAGTGACCAGAGGAATATGTGACATCATTGGTGTTTGGTGGATCCATGGTTAAAAACAGTGAAGCAGGGCCATGCAGTCTTTGTGAAGGTCTCCACTTTTTTATTAGGTGTATGTTTGGAATGTTTCTCAAAGTGAATATTGACCACAGCATTTCTGCCAGTCAGCACCCAGTATATTCTTCTGGTTCTGTAAAACCCACTGGGCAGCTCTGCAGCCACTTCCTTTGGAAGAAGCTTTGAAACACAGGTGGTGGTGCAGGCCACCTCAGAAATGCATTCACAGTGTGTGGGAAGGATGACAAAACACACACAGGCTTCACTCAGGCCATCATTCAGCCTGTTGCTATCAGCTCCTGCTTTCCTGATGAATGTAAAAACCTCCCTGTGCTTCCTTGGGGTTAATGGTGCTCCTCTTTGTTTATGGCTCGCAGTAGCCCAGACTGTAGGCAGCACTCTGCAGGTAAAGCCACGCTGTACTAGGCAGGTGTTCTTACCTTGGTTAGAGAAATGCACATCAGAGCCCAGGCTCCTTTCAGCAGCATCCAGATGAGCTGGAGCTGAGATGCTGGCTGGGGGTGAGGGCCAGCAAAGTACTGAGACCCCTGTATACCTTTGCAGATTCCTTCAAGAAAGTCAGCTGCTCAAGAAGCTGCTGCTAGCTAAGGCTGACAGGTATTTTGTCTGTAATTCTTAGTGGAATTACACGTGATTAAGCCATCCTTCCCTGCTCAGCTCCTGTGGAGAGCTTCAGCAATGGTTACTCACCATTATATCCAAGTGATATTGTCAGTTCCATGGGTTCTCAGCTGTTGATTTTACAGTTTTGTTCATAATCTGAACTCGCTTCAATTGTTGATTGGCACTGAAACTGAGTCATCTCTGAGATGACTGTGAGATGTGGAATAGAGTTAGAAATACCTGAAATTATTCAGGAGCAGTCAGCTCTGAGGGCTGAATATGAGCTGATTATGTGGAGACAATTTTGAAGTGGTAAACTTGGGATAAATTGTTGTCAAAACAGTCTGGACTGTGACTACCTCGCTGGTGATTTTGAAGCAGATATTAAAAACTTGAAACAAGTGATGTATCTATTCTCCTGGAGGTTTATTTTTTTTCCCCAGTTTTTACAGTAGAGAAATTGTACCAACTGTTCCTTAGTGAATGATGGTAATACAGGCAGGGGCAGTCCAGATATTAATTTGTCTAGAAACAACTGTAATATGGTTTAAGTCTATGATGTATAAAAGTTTTTAAAAAGCCACAGCATTTTATGTCAGCTCTGTAGAGAGGAGGATAGTGTACTTTAAAAGGTCTTTTTATGTTGCAGATACAGAAAGGTCATGGTAATAATGGTGTGGTGTTTTTAAAAATATTTTCCTACATCAGTTTACTTATAGACTCACCCTTTAATTTTAATAGGAAAAGAGGCATAACCAAGCAAAGAGCTTGCTTATGCCTCTTTTCCTGTATGGGAGACTAATGCTACAGGAGTTGCTCCTTTATTTCTTTTTGTGGAATGGTTGCAATGTAGGTTACAGCATAGCTGGAGTTGTTTTTTTAGCTTTAGGGGACTCAGGTACTAAAATGTGAGTGGAGCTGAGCACCCCATCAGTATGAACAAGCCTGAGCAGTTTGTGGGGAGGAGCTGTAATCGCCACCTGTGTTTTTAGTTCACATGTCACAGCCCATGCTAATGTCCCAAAAAGCACACCTAAGCCACCATGACAGAGGAGGAACTGCATGCCATGTGCAAGCCCAGATTAGGTGAGTTTGTGATGAAAATGCAGGATTTAACTCTACTCTGGTGCAACCTCAAGCAGGCATTTCCAGTGATAAGAGGCTTGTGAGTGCCCGGAGGCAGATGAGAGCCTGCTGCACCTACTGCGATCATTTGATTTCTTGCTTGCCTGGGCTCTGGGAGTCCGTAGGCATTTCATCAGTAATGGTAAAACTGCTGAATTCATTAAGAATCAGATGAGAGTTCTCCTCATGTGTCAATGAAATTAAATGTAGAAAAGTGCTTAAGAAGTGATAATAAATTTAAACAGACCCATAATTTGGCAGAAGGCACAGAGCATGACACTATCACACAGCAAGATCACTGACTTTTGTTGTATGTTTAGATCATTCCTGTGCTTAGTGCAATTGGGCTTCCTTCATGCTTCATTTGCTTTAAACAGCTGTATGTTTGTGGAAGTGAACATCAATTGTTCTGAAATTTCATGGAGCAGGCATTCCTGATCACAGTGCACTATAGACTGCTTTTCTCAGAAGTGTCCTTCCTTATTTCTTGGCTGTTGTGCTTCTAATATGCTTCACAGCACTCACAGGTTTCCTTTAGAAGCCAGCTTAAAACAAAAGATTGGTGGCTATATTTTTCTTCCAAGCTCACTTTTTTTTTTCCTCATGCCTGGCTTAAACCCTTAGCTAACCTGTTTCTGCACATTATGTATTTTTCATTTTTCTTCTCTGCTTAATTAAGTATCTCTTGATTGAAAAAGCAGCTGCTCCAACTGAACAACCTGTACAACCTTTCTGCCTTCTTCAGGAAGGATTGACATCATTCATAAAGCTCCAGTTAGTCTCATAACCGAGCCCGTGAAGCAGATAAATAAGGTTCCAGCCTTAGCATGCAGGTTTCTTTGAATATTTTTAAAACCTGAGTAGAAATCTCTTGATTGGATGGAGTCAACATGGCAAAATAGCTGCTGTATCAGGAATACACACTGAAAACTCCTGATGTTTTCACCAGTTTGCCAGGCACAAAATGTTCCCTTCTAGCACATGCCCAGGAAGTCCGTCTTCACAGAACTGGGCATTTGTGCCCATGTCAGCCTGGGGTTGTTTTGTGATCCCAGAGTAGTGCTTTCTGAGAGGCACAGCCTCGCTGCTGCCTTGCTGGCAGTGCCAGCCAGTGCTGTGACTTTGGGCACTGGGTTGGTCCCCATTGCCCACAGGAACAGGGCACACCTGTGGGCTGCAGGCCTGGGGCTGGTGTCACACCCTGGGAAAGAGGAAACTGAGAGGGCTTTGTGCCTGTGATCACTTGTCCCTTTCTCAAACCAGAGCTTTGCCTCCTGATGGGTTAAAATGACTGTTTGTGCTTTGTCTCTTTGGATCGATGTACCCTGCCGACTTTTCACTGCAGTGACACAGCCTTGGCAGAGGGGATGGGGAGGGGTGGACCCAAAGCAATAAAAATGAAGCTTGACAGGGGTGCAAGCAGGCTGAGAAGTTGCTTCCCCCCTGCTGAGATGTGTAGATGTTTCAGTGACTGTACGGTGAATAGACAAATGTATTATTTCTGTAAAGCCCTTTGCAGAAAGCATACCAAAAATAGGGCTTGTGCTCAAGAATCTAATTACTTAAAGGCCTAATCTGAGAATTATTGAGGGAAATAGGAAGTTTCCAGGTAAATACGTGGCAGGAGACAGATCTCATGGCTTCATCCATGTTTTGCACTAATGATGTGGGTTAGAGGAATGGAACTGCACAGGTATTAAATTTATATGTATACAGAAAATAACAGCTTTTGGTTTGTCTGACTGGTGGCAGTGTGGGATTCAGTTTCTTTTAGTGTTTGTCTCAGGAAAAATTAAATGCTGGTGCCTTCCCTTGCTGCTGCATCCTGGTGGGAATGGTGTGCTGCATGCAGTTACCTGTGCACCGAAGAGAGGGCACCGTCTACCATGTTCATAATTTATTATTTCCATGGCAACTAGCATCCAGTGTCAGTCTCAGAATATTTCCCCAGTATCAACTTTGTGTTTCATACACCACCTGAATCAGACTAAGGGAAAGGAACTCGTCTGTAAAAGCAATGTAGTTAGGTTCTTATTAGACTGTGATATATCATGTTGAAATCAGTCAAAGGTTTTCTCCAGACTGTGCATGGATTACTGGGTTCAATTATTTTATCTGACAGTGACATTTATACTGCAAAGGTCAGCAAAAAAAAGAAATCAATACATTTTAAAGGATAAAAATCAGTGATAAAAAACCCCACCAACCTGAAACTCATGCTTTAAGAAGCAGATATTACTATTTGTGCATTTGCTGGAAGGCATCTGCCAGTTTTTCAGGGTAGAGGTTTTTTTCATTAGAATGAAAGGAATTTTTCTAGTGAAGTATATGGAGAGAAAATTCAGTTATATTGACTTTGGAGGCAAACAAGTGGAGGAACAGGGTTGTGAATTTTAAACATCACTAGAAAATAGGCTGCCATTAGTAATAATGCTGTAGTCTGTGTGATTTGATTTGTGATATGTTTTTATACACTCACAATATATACATTTTGAATTGCAAATTGGTGAGGGGTTTTCTTTATGTACTCATTTTTGTTCATGCTGAAATGCAGTCATAGTAATTAACTTGTTGCTGAAAAAGTACAGGCATGTGGATGGAAAGGTAACTTTCTGGTGGACGGCTGTCTGTCCAGCCATTATCATGAAAACTCTGAGTTAGGTTGTCTAGGATTTGGAAGAGGTAGGTTAGTGTTAATTACTCTCACTTTGCCTTTTTCAGTGTGGGTAGGGCAGTGTGTCTTCTACATCCACTAACATGTTGAGTTAAAATCTGCTGGGCTATTTACATAGTGGCTAATACCTCCCAAATCCTGGTTTAGAGAAACCCAGTATGGGGCATTAGAGGGAACTAATCTTTTGTCCCAGAAATAAGCTTATCTGAGTAAACGAGACAGTCTTCATGCTGTTTCAGTTTCAGCTGCCCTGCCAGTGTCCCCTGCAGGTCTGCTGTAAAACATTGACATCATTGTCAATCAAACATCTTTCATCTATCCCAAACTGGCTTAAAAGTCATCACAGATTTGCATGAAAGTCAACCCAAGGGAATTAGGAGCCTGGCATGCCAGAATTTTTGAGGTCAGAACTAGAGCGTATTGGCAATATTAATGTTATAGAATCCCTTGTGCTGTAGAAGACCCTTTAGATCAGCAGCCCAGCTGTGAGAGGTCCTCCCTTCCCTGTGCTGCCCTTTAGACCGTTCTGACACCGCTGCACAGGGCAGCTCCGCCCTCAGCCTGGCAGCAATCTATCCCCCATTATCCACAGATCCTCTGGGCTGACACATGCCTTGTCTTGTGGAATGAATATGGAGAATTGTGTAATTCTTATTCTGAAAGCGATTTCAGAAGACAAAGTTTAGCTGATTAGATTATAAAAGTGACCCAGCTGAAAATAGTAAAACATGAATAATGGCAAATTCTTGGTGTATTTGAATTACTTTCAAGTGTCTGCTCAGACTATCAAAAAGCTTGGTGGGGAGAGAACTTCTTTTTTGTGTCTGTGATTATTTTGCCCTCTGACCAGCAGGTTTAACCCTCCAGACTCAGGGCTAGACATTTCTGCCCTCATGTTGTGCATATGTGCAGATGAAGGGGTTATAGTTACCTTTCTGTCAGAACTGAGTGTTACAGGGGTACCAGAAAAAAGTAAACAGAACAATTGTTCTTTTTAAGTCAGATTTGATTAGTTAAGCAGGTAGTCATCAAAGTATACAAATAAAAGATGACTCTGCTGGAGGGAAAACCCTTAATTTTTGGTCCCAAGAGGCTTTTTCAGTGAAATGAAATGATTAGTAAAGGACTCTGCAGATAACCATGGGTTAGGTCCTGAATATTCAGAATCTGGGGATTCAGAAGGTGTGCATAGCTTCAAGACAGTCTGGCATCTTGTTTTCTTTCTGTTAGCTGCGTTATCAGCCAATGTAGAATGTGCTCCTTTCCTCTTCTTCACTGAACAAGAGCATGCTCTTTCTTTAGTAAGAAGTAGTTCTTACAGTCTGCATTATATAGGGAAAAAATGAGAGGGGACGTGCATCTGTAGAGGTGGAAACCATGTAGTTAGTGTACTTGGACTTGTTATCCAACTTTTCTTCTTCACCTTCCAGTACTACGTCTGCTGTTAAAGAGCAATGAATCATAGAATGGCAACTTTGCTGCACATTTCTTTGTCATGTGTGAACTTTTTCTGCTTCAGAATCTGATGAAACCCAGAAAGTTTGAACATTTGACAAACTTGGTCCTTCCCAATGAGGCAGCAAGTGGTGATTGACTGTAACTTACAAATTTTGCATAAAGTTGGTTCATTCTGAGACCAAAATAAGTAAATTCATACATTCCTGGTAATTTATTTTCTAAGTATAGAAAAATATGTTATTCTGAAAGTAACTGGAGACCATTAATTATCCTTTGCTTTACATTATTAAGGACAATGTTTTTTCCATCACCATCTTAATTTGGATTTCCATGGACCTTTAAATTAGGAGTGCTTTGAGTGCATGATTAATACCACTGTTTAATCAAGCTGTGACATGTAAACTAGAGTTTTGTCATGTATGGCTCTGTGAACTGAGGTTCTCTTCAGTTGGTTTTGTATAACCTATGAAAATATGGGAATAGTAACTCAATATACTTAAAAATAGCTGGTTTTAGATGTCTAGAGTATCTACAGTGACCACCTACACCATCTTCCCTTAGGCACCACTAAACAGGCAGGGGTCACTTGCAGACCCTGTGTTTTATCTCAAATGTCATGAGACACCTATTTGTAGATGTTTGAATTGCTCCTAAAGGGTCTGACAGTCAAAAGCTTCAGTTAAAGATGGGGAACAGATGGAGATAGTTAATTAGCTTTTATCTTACTGTTGGCATTTTTGTTTTGTTATTTTGATTTTTCTTTTGTGTGGAAATTAACTTTGGAGACTACAGAAAATACTGAATGAGTTCCATAAATAACATTTCCAAGTAACAACACAATTTGGTTCTTAGATGCAATGACTGCCTAATTTCTTTGTTCTTTGATGTGCTCTGGATTATTCCATAATATTTGAATGAACGTCCAAGTATCTTCAGAACATGGTTTGAATTTCATACTCTGAGCAACTCCAGGCTTTTTTGTCATTACTCCTGATAAAGTTGGTAGTAATGTTTCAAAGAAGGTGCAAGCCGTGAGTTTTTCTGTGCCTCTTGTGGTGATGGCTGTGCAAGTGGAAATGTGGCAATCCTAAATAAAAAGTCCTGACATTGTGTGCAATAGAACTACTGTATTCACCTTGGGCAGCATAATATGGTGCTGACCTCTCTCCACAGAAGTTTTTGTGTCTCTCTACACCTTTGGTAGGCAGGGAAGGGCATGGAGTTTGTGTAGGTCCTACCACTGCACTGGGGCTTGTAGAGCAGCTGGAAGGCCATAAGGGAAAGCAAATTCTTCCAGTTCTCAAAGTAACTTCCACTGGAAATTTTAATTGCATGGATCATAGAGAGCAACAGCAGAATATAAAAGGATTCTTGCAAACAACAAGGGACAAATGTCAAATATTTCCAGCTGTAGAACGTTAAATAGCAAATGGTTTATTATAGCCACTCAAATTAGAAAATGGCAAATGTGTCAGACCGAACATTAGTTGTTTTCTTTCCTTCCTTTGTCTTGCTCTCCTGTTTTTCAGGGGAATGTTCCTTCCTTGCTCTGGTGTGTGTTCTGTCCAGAACGCACCGTGCACAGGGATGCTGGCTGGCTCACTTACTTGTTCAGTCTTAGGGAAAGAAATACAAAGAAAACATCCTTCCAAATCTGACTAACTCATTATGGTAAAAAGGAAAGGATGTATTTGGAAATAAGTTCAAACTAGGAAGGAATGCAAAAGAAGGCATTGGCATTTGAAACTTCTCCAACTTAATAAAACTGCTACAAAGTAATTTTATAGATCACTTGCACACTACAACCCATTTAAATCAAAGTGTTGTCCAGCTACTAGAAACAAAGGGAATTAATCTTGATCATCAGCTGTTGTGCATTCACTGGTGTGATTTTGATGGAGGCTGAATAGGTATCTTGTAAAAATCTGGAGGGGAATAAAAGGCAGGGTAAATGCTTAGCCTCAGGCAAGGACACTTTATTGGAAGATTTCTATAATACAGTTCAATAAAATTTTATTTTTATTTGGAATTCTTATTGTAAACAACGTTGTAAGGTATTAAGTGAAGAAAGAAGAGATAACCTACCCAAACACTAGTTTTGTAATAACCACAATAGAAGGAGAACCTGGGGAGATAAGAAAGTATGCCACTAGAGGCACATTGAAAAAAATAAAACAGCAAACAAAAGAACCCCCAGCCCAATGATATTTTTTTGATCATCTGTTAAATTAAAAGGAGAGTGAGAATGTTTGGTTTTGTTTAGAAATATATGGTTGGTGTTATTCTGTGCATCACTTAATAGTGAGGGTAGACTTTCTGCTGTCATCTTTACATTAGTGGTAATGTGGACATGAATATAAATAATTGCATTGAAAAGTGGCACATGCTGCCCTACTTGGCAAGATGAGGGGCTGTTTTGTTCTTTGCAAGGTGTTCATTTTCTGAAGTGGAGAAGTACAGGAGGCAGAGGCCTTTGGAGAGGTGTTTCCTGCCCGTGTCCCGGGAGGGCTGGGAGCTGGGCTGCCCCTGCTGAGGCAGGTGGGTGTATGAATACAGTGAGCATTTCCTGCACTGCAGCCCAGCCTTCACTCCGACCTCTTGCTCTTGACTGCTTGGCTTGGGGAAGAGCCATAAGCCAAACCACACCCACTGTTTTCCAGAGTTCTGGGCTGTCTTCAGGGAATTTGGTAGCTTCTAGAAAAAGGAGTGTTGGTGCTAGGGTGAGATCTGTGTCTGTTCTCTGCCTTGAAAACTGAATGGATTGGAGGAGAAGATACAAATTTCTCTTATAGGCCACCCATGGATGCTTCCAAACTCAGGTATCATGTGGAGACAGTCCTGCCAGGCCCTGATCAGGATTAAAAGATGATTTAAAAATCTTATTGCACCTGTTAATGCAGATGTTTAATTTTGACGCCTCTAAAGGTCAGAGAATTGGATATTCCTCTAGTTTTTAAATCTTACCACAGTTTGCATGGCTCCATCACAGTTATATTGCTAGGAACTTTTGTGGTTGAAAAACTGTAATTCTGAGTTAAGGGTGGGGGTGTGGAGAATGGAAGTCCTGCCTCAATGAGCCACCACCACCTGTTCCCTTGGGATCACTGCAAGTATTTGCTGTAGTAACTGAACAGGTGAAGTGTGCTGTGGGAGAGGGTTAGTTTGTTAAAATTGCATTTAGTTTTATGTACATGTCTCACTAAAGAGATCCTCACACTGTCAGTCCTGTCACTGTCTCAGTGCTTGCTGTTTCCTCAGCAGTAGGAAGGCTGGAGCAGGCAGCTGTCTAGCTCTGACATCTGTCTTGTTTGCCTGTAAGGCACCGTGCACACCTGGGGTATGAGCTGAGTAATAAATAATGGTAATAACTGTGATTAGAAGCAGTTGTCATGAAATCACAAACCCACTGAATATTGCACAAACTTCCATTTAGGCATTTGCATATACATGTGCAGAGATGTGTGTGAGCAAACACAAGCAATCTGGATGATGTATAATTGGTAGGATATGGAGAGGAGCACATTGGCTTGAATAAAGCAAACCAAAATTTATGACCATTATTGCTTGTTAAAGCTCTCTAAACACATTTCACAAAATTTGAATTGTGTGTTTTTCCAATGTGCTAAATATTTATGTACTGCTTTCCTAAGTACTGAAACGTGGAATCAGACAGACTGTGTAGAGATCTAATTTGACGTGAAATGTATGCATCTATCAAGGAAGGTGTTGTTTTATTTCGTGAGATAGTTCCAAACACAGAAGGTGATTTTATTTGGTTTTGTTCACTCTGCTTTTTTAGCTGTGGGTTTAGTCCACAGAGGGAAATTGAAATCTTACCACTGGTTTCACTTTGAAGCAATTAAACTAAAAAAAGCAGTAATGTGTAGGTATCTACTCCATGAGACAGTCCTGTGTAAGTAATGCAATAAGGTCTTATTATATTTTGCTGGTGTCTGAGAAGTTGGGATCTCTTCAATTTATTTTCAACTCTGTTTTGGTTTTAGTATTAAAAACACCTGAGGGTCTGTAAATACATACAGTTGCCTTTGAGTTTTTTTTGCTGATGATTTTTAAGTGTTTTTTGTTTTGTTTTGGTTTTTTTTTTTTCTTTCTTTTCCTGTTTTCTTTGGGGTCATTCACATTCAAGTTGCTGATAAATAGTGGTTTACTGCCTTATGAAAACCTTGGGCTAAGCATTTATCTATCTTTGATTCATCCAAATAGCATACAGGAATCTTCTGATAATTAGGCCAGTTTGTAACAGCTCATAAAGATTTTTATAGCTGTTTTTACTACTGAGGTGGACTGCTGGCTCTGCTAACTCTGACTGCTTTAAACAACTGGTGAGAATTAGAAAATTCCATATTCTTTAAATGTCCATGGATCTGTTCTGAATACTTCTGTCATTTTATAAATATGATGCAAACTCTTTGTATGAATGCTTTTAAATTTTCATTTGCAGCACTGAACATTCTCTAATGAACTGGATATCTTCTTGTCCTTACTAAGCAGTGGTAAACACTAATATTTGAAGTGTGTGACACAGGTTTAATCATCCATGTGGGTTTTGCTCACACAGTAGAAATTAACCTGGAACTAAATATGTGTTGGACCCTTAACTGAGCTAAACTTTGTACAAAATTATGCTTGTGGATCAAAACTGAGGCATGGAGAAGAGTACAGGAGCAGCTTGCATTGGAGCATTTAATTGTGTTTTTATTCAGGGAGAAGTGGAAATCTTTAATCTTTGAATGCTGTTGTTTTGGATTTTCCTAGCTGAGATTTGAGGAGCACTGATGGAAGTCATGACTTTTCAAAGAGTCACTTGAAACTCAGTGGTTTCCTCTAATCTTGTGCTGCAGCCTGGCACAATGTAAGAGTTGCACTTTGACACAGTGGGTTAATGTGAAACTCAGCATCAAGATCAAGACTAAGTGTGTTGAAGCATTAAAATAGCTTGAAATGTGGGAAAAAATCCTCTCACCCTTTTCCCAACTTTTGTACTGCTGTAATGAGTGGCTGCTGTTATTAATTCCTCACCTGAAGTCGTAGCTGTCACTTAGTGGCATCATTGGCTAGAGCTAAAATAATGGCTGTGTCACAATACAGGAGTGTAACTACAGGGGAGGGAATCAGCAGCAGCAGATTGCAGCTTGCCTCTTAAATCAGATACAATTGTTTTGCAAATGTCCTTTGCAATATTAATAATTTAAGAGCCAAACTGTGGTTAAATGTTTGGGGAATACTAGAACCCTTAGATGTGCTTTTAGGTGAAATTGCTTTCTATTTATGTTTCCCTTGAACTGTCAGTAGTCTCTAATATATGTGTGCTGGTTTGTATCCCAACTTGCCAAGCAGAAGAGGCATTTTGATAAACACAGTGAGGCATTGTTCTTTTGGAGGAGAATGCTGTGAAATGAAATTAATGAGTTTTGTCTTTGGAGGGAAGAGTTTTGGCTGCTTCATGCTGCAGCCTTGAGTGGACAGGGTAGACAGTCAAATGCCATTTCTTGTCAGACATCTGCTCAGTCATGGCCCACCCAGGCTCAGAGCTGGAGAACTGCTCCTGCTAACAGAGCCTCCCCTTTTGTGCAGTGCAAAACGGACTTAGCAATTTTTGTTTTAATCCAATGCACACTGAAACACACTTGGTGTGCTTGGGAAGGTGGGTGCCTTATAGGCAAAGTAATTTCAATCCAGCTGTGAAGATGTTTTACAAAAGACAACACAGGGACACAGTTTTGTCAAAACAGAGGAACTTCTCTGACTGCCTCAGGTGTATTCTCCTTCTTATGGGAGGCTGCCTGCTAACTGCAAAGGAGAGTTGGCACACAGGCATGAAAACAGATCAGGGCAGAGCTTACAAAACTGTGTCTACCATTTAGCTGTCAAATGGCATGTGTGTCTTCTTGTTTGAAGTCAGCATTGTCCTTGCATCTGCCCTGCCCAAAACCTGAATGCCACAAGAGAATCATAGAATATGATCTATCATGCTAACACAAGCAGTTTCTTTCCTTGAGAAGCATGTTTGTCTTACACAGAGATAGTGGTACCAATTTTAGTTCTGTATTTGGCTTGAGAGTCTCAGTGGGCTGTGAGCAGAGGTGGTTGGGGGCCTGAATGAGAGTTAAAATACAGATGGAGCAGGACCAGGAGGCAAGGAGGCTCTGGATGGACAGGAATCATGGTAAGGATGGGATTCAGTAAAGAGAGAGGGGACTGTGCTGGTGGGGGCTGGAGAAGGCTCCAGAAACTGAAATCCACAAGGTGAGATTGTGTTTGTCTCCATTGCTCAGTCTTTATCCGCACATTTCTGTGCTGGTTCACCATTGAAAAGGAAAAACTTAACCCTTACTTTTGTAGCTGACCCCCTGCCCCAAGGCAGGAAGATGTGAGCACCTATGAGCCAACTGCAGAATTGCAAGTATGCTTTTGGTGCTTTGGTGCATCTATTCTCTGGCTCCCTCTCAGAGGTCATCCTCACGGTTCTCTGCTGATGTTTTGATCTGTCCCAGTTTGTTCAGAAGCTGACCTAGACTGCTCTGTGTGTAGGGCTTGCTGCAAGACACTTCTTCCCCCTGGCACCTGCCCAGCCCGGCAAGATCCACCACAAGGTGTGTTTCTTCTAGTCCTGAGGAAATCAGAAAATAATCCTAGGGATTTTTTTTGTCCCTTTCCCAGCACATTTTGATAGTTTTTCTTCTGTGAGTTCTTTGTGCTACAAGACCTATTGGATGCCCTTGAAGCTGGTGTTTAACCAAAGGAATAATCAGTTTGGATACTGGAGACCACAGTAAACTGCGTTTAAGCAAGCTAGGAAACTGGAAAGGTTGTTTTGTATCTGGAGACAAGCTCCTCAAATCAAGTTTATTTTCAACAGCAAATATTATGCAAATATCATCTGTAATTTCTTTTTTAAAAATTCACAGCTCCTCTCTTACCTGGAGTGACTGGGTCTCAGCTGCAAAGTTGCATTCTGCACTTGTATGTGCATTCTCTGCCATTGCATTTGGAAGAGAATGATCTGTAAGCAAGTGTTAGGCACACTTTAGAAGCAGAGGTCAGACTGACCTTTCCCTGTGTCTGAGCTATCCTTGCTCCAATGTACTGTTAAAGCAGTAATTGAATGGATCTCACAGTGAATAATAGGAAGTGAATCATGCTTTTTAAATTTCCTTTTTAAACTCTCCACCAGCCTGAAAAGAAATTAATCTGGCAGGAGTTGCATGTATTGCCTTTTTCTCTTTCTCCTGAGTTCCTGCTTTCCATGATTACCATGACAGGGTGTAAAAATATGAAAGAGGATGGAATCTTTCTGAGCTCCTGTTGCGCATGCTACACACTGGGGGCATGGCAGTCCCACATGGGGAGGGGAGTGGGTGTGAGCAGTTCTGTGCACAGGTCTGGGACAGGTGAATGCACAGCCCTGCTTCCCTGCTCCTGAAATGATCTTGTCCTGTCTGAGGCACTGCACAGCTCAGTGCTGTACAGAAAAACGGGTATTTTTCTGCTAAGTCTGACCTCATTTTGGGGGAAGAGACAGGGAGAAAAGGGAGATTGATTTAGTGTCTGTATGTGCCATATGTTGGGGGAGCATTAGTCTGCACCTATGAGGTGGCAGAGGTTGAAGGATGTGAAGCCTGAGTTGGTGGAGTGATGGGGGAAGGGATGGAGGCTGCAAAACAATTTGTTCAGGAAGCCCATACAACACGTTGCACTGAGGGTTAATCTAATTTTATCTGTGTTACTTGTTTACTGAATCATTTGGTGTGGTCCTATTTATCTTCAGGATAGTGTGCTATAGAGGGTGTTTTTCTAGCACTACTGAAAAGTGGTTACATGCTCAGAGGCTGTTTCACAGCCAGCAATAAGACCTGATGTGGTCAGACAGGTGGTATTAGCCTCACATTTTCCAACCTCTGCCTTCATTTAAAAATGTACAAATCAGTGGAAACTGTAGAGCTAAGTGCTTGCAAGCTAGTGTTGAAATCTTCAGGATTATATGTTTAAGCTAGGAAAGGAATTTTCTTCGTGAATGCTGGACCAGCATGCTTGAAATAAGCAAACAGGAAGGAAACATCAAATAAATGACTGGGATGTGCTGGGTGCCATGGTGACAAGGACAGCATAAATGTTTCACTCCAAATCACTACTTAGTTGCAGAATTCCTGGGGTGTGCAAGGCTTTTCCAAATAAATAAAACTTTTAAGAAGAAACAGTTTAAAAAGCAACTGTTCAGGGGCCTTATTAAAAAGGCTCCAATCAGTGTGAGCTCTGTATATTAACTCATAGATTTGTTCTTAAATGATGCCATGCATAAATGAAACATGGAGCAGGGTGTCTCAGCAGAGACCTTCCTGGGCAGGGTTGCTGACAGATTCATACCTGATACTGAAGGAGAGGAGTTGGGTACTTGGAGAGTTTGAACTTGTGATGGGCTGTGGCTGCCTGCAGAGTAACCCAAGAAACAGAGCAGCTCAGGGTAAGTTATGTCTCACTGATGCTGCTGCTGGGAGTAATATTTCCTTCCAGGAGTTTGTCAGTGCAGGGCTATTTTCAGGAACAATCCACTAGAAATTGCACACTGAGCCAAAGTCAGTAAGGTAATAAGCAGATAATAGGTCTTTCAAGTGGTCCAGTTTACCCTTTACTTTTCCTGTTCCATCTAAAATAGAAGAAACAGTGAAAGAATCATGGTAACTGATTGAGGAGAGATTAAAGGCCTTGAGAATTTTTTTTTCTTAGAAGAGAGGTATCTTTTTGAATCTGTACAGTGTAGTTTTCAAAATGAGGACTTTATTGCTCCTATTGCTGTGTTATTTTTCAAAGTGGGTGCATATAACTTTTGAAAAGCTGGGATCTTACAAAATCCCTTCATTTGGTGAATCTATTACAACTTTTATTAGTCAAATAAGCTTTGTGCTACCTTTATACAAACTTCTCATAGTTGTAGAATTGGATGCTCTCCTAGGGGCATCTTTACTGAGTTTCCAAACACCGTGGTGCGAAATTGTTGTGAGCTTTGCACTGTGAGAATGGCAAAAACTGAAGAGTGTGCACTGGGCCATGTCCCAGACAGTTCAGGTGCTTTTCTGCTCAGTGCTGCAGGTGGGCCATAAGGTGGTACCCACTGAAATCTCACTCAATTCTGCATTGGGGGTGACAGAACCTTTTGTTCATCTCAAATCGCTGCTGAGTTCCCACACATTAAATAACTGTTGCCAGACTTTGTTATGAACTTTTTAAAGTGACACAGAAACATGGCAAGAGAATGCCTGTGTGTGTATAAACGAAGTACATGGGAGTGTATTAATTTTCTTGTTTCATGTACATCTGTAATTAATGATGAAATTTCTCAGAGATTTCTGGCTTTTCTGTAAGCAAGACTCATGTCCAGAAAGTGTTGCAGTCTGAGAGGATAAAATTCTAGTTTTAGAAATTTGTAATTGTAGAAGTTCCTGAAAGTGCAGCAAAAGGTACAGGTGGTAGATATCAGGAAATTGCACACTTGGCAGATGAAATTGATGGTTTTGGTGTAGCACATTTGGGGTGGCAAAAGAGCAGAGTGGAAAATGGAGAGGGAACAGCTTGAGGAAAGACAGTGCTCCAAGCTTGAGCTAACAGACTGTCACTTGTGCTGCTGAAAGTTTTCCTCACAGGGGTGATACAGTCTAGCAGGAAAATAACCAGCATTTTTTGTGGACAGGAAAAAGTGCAGTGGCTGCTAGAAAAGCTCCAAAGGATACATATTTGACATCAAAAATATGAGAATAAATCACAGTGTTGACAAGGGACAGTAAAAATATTATGAAGAAAGCAGCAGCTACTTTTTGGCTGACCCAATGTACAACCATTAAAGTCTCCAGGAAAGAGGATGGAGAAACTGCTTCTGCAGTTCAGCTAGAGAGAAAGGGATGAAAGAAATGCCACACGGGAAGGATACTGGAAGATGAGTTCGCATTTGAGCAGGTCAGAAATGTTAAGGCTTGTCTGCAGAAAAATGTCTTAGAACATGCCAATTTGCTAAAATTTATGAGCTTGTATCACTTTGGATTGTAAATTCTCTTACACTCTTATTCTAGTCAAAATGACAAACAGTATTTTCCAAGCCAGAATTTCCAAAGATGATGGGAGTTTTGTGCTCAGGTTTTTTGGTTGGATTCCCTAAACACCTATTAATATTAATGCTTGTTGTGTGCACTAATTGGAGACAGAGTTGAAATGGCATTTAACCCTCTCGCCATGTTTGAACTGTGTATTTTGTCTGTTCTCAAATGTCTCATTTTGAATTAGAAAAGGAAGAGGTAAGATGACCTTTATGCAGGCAGAGGGTTTGCACTTTCTTCCTACCTTAAAATATAGTGGTACTCCTCACTGATATTTATACTTGGAATCTGAAGAAAGAAAATGTAGGTTGGCACTATAATTATCACTGATCTATAGTTTATGAGGGAAAGCAGCAAAGCTGAAATTAGAATTTTAGAACTCTGTTAAGGACTTTGGTGCCTTACTCTGTTGAGCTACTGCCAAATAAATACATAATGGAATCTTTTTTTTTTTTTTTTATTCTAGATTACAAGATTTGAAGTTAAATAATCGTATTTCACTCCTAACTGAATTTTAGTGCTACTTCTGAAGGGAAGGATTAATTGTAAATGCTTTCTTGGATATTCATTTCCTTTAAACTGGAAATTGCTTTAATTAAAATGAAAACTCTTGACATTGAATTTAAATGTTTTCTTCTGTATCCCACCCATAACTTTGTTTAATAGACATATACAGTTTACTGGAGAAAAGCCATTCTAATTCCTCACAGGAAATCATAGCAATTTCTCTATCAAAAATTCAGCCTCTGTGGTGAATGGAGGTTAGGCTACTTGGAAATAGTGCTTCATGATTTGCCTCCCACAATTTATTGCATGGAAGTGGAAGATAGATTGCCTGAATTATTTGGGCAAATCCTGAAGATGATTTATTCCAATTATTGAATTTAGATTTACTTTTTGGAAGTGCAAGTATAAAATAATTTATCCTGATAAAGTGTTTGCATCAGGTATTTGTTTAAAGCACCTTGTCTATGGTGGTTCTTCAACACAGCAACTGAGACTGTCAAAATCCTTTCTAGGAGCAAGATACATGGTTGTAGACGTAAAGATGCTGGTTAAAAATTCTCTGGAATAGCTTGGAAGATTATTTAATGTGATGTTACTTGTGGATTTTTTTGGACATACATAGTGAGATTTTCTTTAGCTATAGGCTTACATTAGACTTAAAATGTATTATAGGTCTAACTGGGTCTGATTTTTAAAATTGAGTTCTCGTTTGTAAGTATGAGTACTCTGAAATGGACCTTTCTCAAGCTGAAAAATGGGCAAATAACTTGGTTCCTGTATAAAATCCATTCCTAGGACCTTCACTTTCTGAGGCTCCTGCAAAACAGCCACCGATTATATTCTGGTAATTGGTCATTTTTTCTACCTGAATAACTCTTTCACAGCTAGAACTTCTTCCAAGGTCATTTGATTTCTCTGATGGATGGTATATAACATCTCTTTTGAGCAAGCTTTTTAAATTCCTGATGTCTAAACCATCACACTCTCACATACAGCTTAGGCCTTGCAGCTTTGCTTCAGCTGCACCTCTATGCTGCTTTTCTGTCTTTTTCAGTTTGTTTGCTTTAATTAGTTGTTGTGGAAGGTTTTATTAGTCCTGTGTGTTCTCTCTCAGCTTTTTGCTTGCCGTTTACTAGCACAGCCTTCATCATGAATAATCTGAAATGCATGTACTGGACATGGCAGCACCGTTTGCTCTCAAAAGATTGATTGTAACCATTGAATCATAGCTTTGATTTATTGTAGGTCTGGGCAGTGACTGTGGGTGATGGATCATGATGGTCATGGTATTTCAGAAGTAAAGTTCAAATTATATTTTAAAAGAATTTTCCCCTCCTCTGAAGCATCACGTTTGTAATCTTCTCATAGGGTTTATGGCAGCAGATGATTATAGTGATTGATTCTTCCAGGATCCTATTAGGCCAGCTTTATTTTGCCAATATAGCTTTTTAATTAGTGGGATTTTTTATATTTTCAGCAGGAATTGATTTTTGAATACAATCACTGGTAATATTTCTAATAAGTCACTCTAAAGACTAAGTTCCTTCATGGTGGCAGTAAACAATATAAGGAAATAGATTTTGTCATGGGGTTCAAATGGTTTTAGTCTATCAGTCTGTGGATGTTAAAGATTTTCATATTCCTTAATTTTGTCTTAATAACTGAAACCTAGCTGTCGTTTAATTTTAAAATTGAGTTGATGGTGCTGTTTTGATTTTCTCTTTATACTGTGGGGTTGAAAACTCATTATTTTGGTTAAATTCTGGGGCTGTTCTAAGGCAGGACAAAGCATGGAACAGCAACAAATGTTGCTAAAAGGGAAATGCAGTGGATGACTTGTGTAGAAGTCTGGCTGGGATGGAGTCAGCTTTCTTCAGTCCACACACTGATTTATAGTAGCTTATGGCAACAGTTACTGATGTTCAGGGCAGATCTGAAATAGGGAAATTGTGGTAAGAGAAAAATCCTTGTTTCACTTAATTTTGAAATATCTGAGTACAGCAGAGCACATTGCCCTGGTGCAGGACTAGCTGCTGAAATATTTTTGTAAAATGCATTGTAGTACAAAAGGAGAAGCCATATTTAGATTTTAACTGGGCTGTGCAGAGATGCAGTTGGTGGACAAGACAGAGAAGACAAAACTGGTGATGTGGGAGTGCTTTTCCTTTAATGTGGTTGGCTTTGAATGGAATCATTAAGGTTGGAAAAGACCTCTAAGATCATCAAGTGCAACCATTAACCAAACACTGCCAGGTCCACAGATGCTTGGATGTTAATGAAGATAAAATGCAAGGGATTTCTGAGCCTTTGGATGTGTTTCTTAATGATCTATTTAAATTAAGTGAATATTGCTGCTGTTAATGTAGAATTTGGGTAATTTACTCACTTTAAAGCAGTTTGTCCTTGCAATAACCATGTAAAATAATGCTCTAAATGATTTAGATGGGGAGTGGAGGCAGAGACATCCAGAATTAAATTTTTGGGTTTTCTTTTAGAATAGTGTTAAAAGCATCCAGGGGCTTAACAGTTTTATTGGGGAATAGACTGGAAAGTTCTGAAATTGTCACAAGTGTCACCTCTTTACAACGTCAGACCTCTATGTCAATGAAAATGATCCTGAGGGACTTCCCAGAAGCCAGAGATGAATAGTTTAAGTGTAGGAAGCCTCTAAGATCTCCTCTGGTTTACTTCTAATACAATTCTAAAGATTAAATAATTTTGCTCTAATTTTTTCTTTCCTCACTTTCCCACTTTGCTGGGATATGTAATTCCTCTGAGAATTAATCTTCTCTCATGAAGTGCTGACAGGGCCTATCACTGGTGGTTGACATGCAATTTAGGTGCCATAAAGAAGTAAATTCATGATAACTTGATAATGAAATAAAACTCCATGAAGAGCATTGGCAAGTTATTTATTCAAATGTGTGTTTGATATTATGGGTTTTTTTTTCCAAGATAAAAATAAATGCTAGAATGTTGAAAATACTTACTTTTCTTCCAGTTGTAGTTGGGAATAACATATCTAAAATCACAATTACAGATGCCTTTGCATAATTTAGGCATTTTTAAGAGTAAAAATGGAGTCTGGAATTATTACCTCTTGTTTTCTGGCTCATTGCCTTCAAGATTTTTTTATAAAATAATAATAATGTAATAAACATACAGAATTTAGCTTTGTAATATTCAAGTTATTAAAACGGATGAAGACTAATCACAGTCAGTGGTGTAAGTCCCATTTTAATCACAAGGTAAATTTTTGCATTTCCAGGCATGCTGTTACTGGTGGTCAGAATAGTCAGCTCTCTCTAAGTGTACCCTATCTGATGTGATGAAAAGACTGAGTGTTCTTATCACTTAAATCATGGCTCTATTCACTTGACAGCTTTTTCAAAGTTTTTCCCTATGTCTGTTTTACTTCTTTCACCATAGCCCAAGCACTTGGTTAAGATTAATATCAGAATGTGACTATCTATATGCATTATAATACAATTCCTTAGCTGAATAATAAAACTGGGTGTATTCATCCAGTGTATCAGATTTAATAAGCATTATCATGATCAAAGTCTGCTAGTACCAACAGGTTCCCTGCCATTGCTTCCCTAATATTATTGCCTGTGCAAATGGTTGGATGATGGTTCCTGGGATGGCCACCTGCAGGGAAGGGCATGTCAGCCTGACGAGCACAGGCTGATGAACACAGTTAGCTACAGATTATTCAGGATCAAAGCAGCAGGGAGCCATGAAAAAAATTCATCTGCTCCTCTATGGAGAGCTGGCATTTTCTCTCTGTGAGCTGGCCATCCCACCTCTATCCAAATGGACTGGCTTTGCCTGCTTCTTTCTCCATCTGGAAATGTCAGAGCAAGCTGTCTTTTCTGATCTTAGCCTCTGTCAGGCAAACAGAGAGGTGGCAGAGGGGGACACTGAGCTAAGAGCTTGTATACACTGAGCCTCAGAGTCCATGTGAAAGGCAGGGTACCATGCCACCCAGACTGATGGGGGATTTTGATGTGCTGTGGAATCTTGCCTTCCTAATTCTGCAGCAGTCTATATGTATAAAAAAAAAGTACTGCTAAACCTGGAAGAACATCTTTTCTGAATGTATTTGTTCTTGTAGGGAATAATCCTGGCCTGATTATCATGAGTTATTAACCCCTTGCATGACTTTGGTGCTGCTGAAGTGGAACACTGGACCCTCAGGAGCTGGTTGTTTGTGTTCCAAGTCACAGCTGGGTGCCATCCTGCATGGCAGTGCTTCTCCAGTTTAGGGGATGCCTTTGCAGAATAAACCCCCTGCTTCCTCTCCTTCCCTGCTCTCACAGCCTCTTTCCCTCCCCTCCCTCTGCCATCCCCTGCTGCAGCAGCCCTGGGAGGTGTGGGAACAGCAAAGCTCGTGTGCAGCTGGCAGGGGCTGCAGAGACCTTCAGGGACACGGGGTGGGATCCTGGAACACTGGTGATGGTGCTGTACAGTCACCTGTAGCAGTCTTTTTCTACTTACATTGTCACACTAACATTGTAAATACAATTAGAAATTGAAAAAAAAAAAACAAATTCAAACCCTTGTCTTAAGTAATGTACCTTATGAAATATGAACTTTCATTTTGTTTTTATCAATTGCTGGGCTGAGAGGACCTGCAGGAGTGAGACCCTGTGAGTCAGGAAGGGCTTTAGGGCTCTCCTGCTCCCTGCCCCTTCCTGGCCACGTTCCTCAAGGGTCGGTGGCCACCCTGGCTGGCCTGCAGTGCTCAGACAGCTCTGCCTGCTGTTCCACTGAGCCCCTGTTTCAGAGACACTTTAAAGGGTGGGGCAGAGTCTTTTTAGGGGGGCAAGGGGAGAAGGTTGTAGACCATTAAGGATTCCATGGAGGGAATGACTGAGATGTGAGTGGGGAACAAGAGTGAGGGTGCTCTGGGGGTAGAAGTGAATAGATGGGGGCAGTTGAATCCAGAGAACTGCACCAAAAAATGACATTAAAATTTGATAACTATGGCTGTGAAGAAAAATAAACTCTAATTTTATTAAGTTGCCATTAGTTATATGTGCCTATTGAAAACAAAATTATGAAATTACTGCTTTCCATGTTGCATAATAAAAAACCCAAACTTTGATTTTAACATCACTTTCAGCTACTTTCTGTAGAGCCTAAAAGAAACCAGGCGACTTTAGGAGGAGCTTGACCCTTATGTTTGTAACAGTAATCAGATTATATGAAATCTATAATTAGAGCACTAATATGAGACATTCAAATTAGTTGAAGTGCAGGCTGTAACAAAAATAGACATCAGACAGCCGATGAGTCTGAGACATCAGACATTTGAGTGTCTATGCAGAGCTTTGGAAAGTCTTTAACAAGGAGAAAGTAGTAGTTTCTGAAAACAGAATGATATTCAACCTTGAGTTTTAAGTCTCTTTAGTGTAGCCTGTTCTTTTGACTCTCCACTTATATTATTTATGTAGAAAATGCAAGAAACATCTGCTTCTATCTTTAAAGGCTATATTTGTAGCTTATTTTAATTTTTCCACCGACAGTGTCGCACTCAAATTGTAAACACCATTAGAAACCAAAAAAAAGAAAGTTCAAACCCTTGTCTTAAATAATGTACCTTATGAAATAAGAACTTTCATTCTGTTTTTATTAATTTTTTTAATGTGTATGTATATAAAACTATATATAATGGCTGAAGGGAATTGTAAATCACAGTGACTCTTTATTGAAGTGGGAATAAGGGATAGGTTGGATAAAAAAATGATGAATAGAAATTAAGCATCATAGGATCAAATAAAGCATCAAAGGCAGTGTTTAATAAAGGCCACCAAAAAAATTTGCAGGAGTGAATTATAAAACCAGAAAAAAAAAAGTTTTTGAGCAGTTAATTTTGATTATTCTCAACTCCTTTTTGGTTTCTAGGTGGTTTTGGATTTTGTTTGTTCATTTGTTTGTTTTCTTTCTTCAGAACCAGGTCAAAAATGTAAATGAAGTAGCAGGCTTGAGGATACACTTCACTTTGTGTTGGTTCTTTCCTTTCTGTTCTTTAGTAGTTGCTAGAAGAATTTGCCTCAATATTCCCATGGCACTCCTCAGTGTCCAGTTCTTTCATTTTCACAGTCAACCTTGCTATCTCTCTTCACATCTCTTTAGCCCATGGGACTATGCACTTCACTAAATCCACTGCGAATTTCACATGATTCAGTTTCTTCTTTTCTAAGTAGGTTTTTTTACTCACTGTCTCTTCAAATTGTCATCAGCATACTGCAAAGTTCAAAAAGGCTCTTTTTTTTTTTTTTTTTTCCTGGTATGTTTATCCTCAATTAACTAGTCTATATTCATCCTAATATTCCTCTTTAGCATCTGCACTTACACATTACCGTGGCTGCTCAAGGGAAATGCTTTTATTGCTTGCTGTTTATTGCTATAGCAATGGAAACCCCTCCTGCCTCTTGTGCTACAGAGATTTAAGCAGATTTTCATGGTTTTGCTCAAATTTATCATCATGGGACTGGGAAAGAGTCCTTGGATAGATATACACACACAGACATTACATGTATATGTATGTATATATACATTAAGTGTGTATGTATATATATACACACCCATTATTATAATATATATATAATATACTTATATACATGTATATGATATTCATATATGTATTATATATAATATATATACTTATATATGTTCTAAGTAAATCTCTCATCATTGTGGAATCAATGAATCAGTCATGGATCACTTCATCTAGGGACGAGTGGGGTCTCTGTAAGAGGAGAAGAGGGGTTTATTTCACTCATTAAAGGTCAATTAAAGCAGTATATTTCAGTAATTGAAGTATAAATCAGAAAAATTATTATTTAAATTTGGAAAGTACAGGAAAATGTCTGTTTGTTTACTTGTAAAACTTCGTGGGTGAAAGAAAGCAGAAATCAGGATGCTATTATAATGTATCCAGATAAGCTGATATTTTTAATATTAGACTGTTTCTATAGACACACAAAAAAAAAAAAAAAAAAAAAAAAACCAAGAAAAAAAAATGGTCCTGCTATCTAAAGAATACAGTCAGTGACCTTCTAAATCTCAAGAGCTCAACTTCCAGCTCTCTCTTTTTCTGGTGTTAAAGCACATTTTACTGATCATTCATTCCACTCTTTTGAGCAGAAGACCTCTGTTCATACAAACACTGAGCACTTGTTTCCAGGGGGAAAAAAATGTTTCTTTTTCATGGAAACAGTAGCTAGTGTATGAAAGCCTCGGAGGTGGCTGGGGCGTGTGGTTTACTGTCACTGGATACGCACAGCGGTGTTTCTGGGGACATGTCAGGAGAAATGAAGTGTGAAACTGTATCTGCAGCCTCTTGCTAGAAGGCTTTGAAATCAGGGTGTTTCCAGCAGCTTACATGGCTGTCTCGTTCCCTGAAGTTTACAGCTATATTGTCTCTGCTGCTGTGGAAGTCAGCGTAGGGCTGTGTCAGGAAATGCATCCAAATAAACCACAGGATATTCAGAGATATTCATAGCTGGAAGGGACCCACAAGCATCTTAAGTGAATGGGGATCCAGGGATGTTTAGGGTGAGGAGGAAGATGGTGCAGTTGAAATCTGTTCATGCGCTGTCTGACCAAGAGCACCTCTTGACAGTGAGAAAGATGATTATATGAGTGAGTGAAGAGATGTGAAGAAATACCTGAACTGAAATGAACCTCATTTTTGCTCAAAGGGGGAAATTGCAAGGATGAAATTACAAGGAAATCTAAGAAAAAAACCCCCAAAACCAAAAAGAAACCATACAAAAAAAAAAAAAAAAAAAAAAAAAAAAAAAACAACAACAAAAAAAACCACTCCAAAACAGTCAACCGAAAAGCCCATTCAGTGTTATTTTGCCTTCCAAAGATTTCCAGCTGGCATTCTTAAATTGCCTTTCAGAGATCTGGGTCACATTCTCCTGATAAGAAGCCTCTAACACTGCTTCCCTCTGCCTCAAGTTATTAATTATAGCAACCAAATATGTTTCAGATGCAGAAGTGCTTGAACATATTATTTAGGAACGTACATAATGTGATGATTGTCATGATCAATAAACTCAAACCTTGAGACAGCTGCAAGAGGCCTTACCTATAGTTGGTGCATAAAAAAATTTAGTAGAATGAGAACTGTTAGTTCTCATCTGCTCCTTTTATGATTAGTTAAACTATGTGGAAGTTATCTTAAAGCTATGTGCTCTGTTGATGTGTTGTGTCCCCAGAATAAAAACCTGAAATTGATTCTGCCTGGAGTGAAGAGCAGAATAAAAGATAAAAATAAAAATATTGTGTGGTTCATCCGGAGTTCAAATAGACTTTCCATGTCTTTATAAAACATCACATAGTTGAATTGTTCCTGTGAACTCAACAGATTTAGATTTTTCTTTCCCTCAGAAAATAGAATATGTGAAAGTAATGTGGATTTATTAGCTATAGTTTTAATATTTTTTTGTTTTCCTTTCAGTGCATTATAGCAATTGTAATCTTTTCTTAAGGAGGGGTTTCTGTTTTCCCCTTTCCAGCTTCTCCACAAGACTAGAAAAAAGAGGAGTCAGTAATTACATTAGTCTTGTCTGTACCTGATTGATGGACTTTGAGATGTCTGGCAGTAAAATATCGTCCTATCATTTCTGGCACAACATCTTGTCCTTTTCCAAGCCATTGCTTTATTTAAAGTAATTGAAATTAGCCCAGTGTCTGCTCCTGTGAGCTATGTTCAGATGTGTGGATTTGCCAGCACCCACCAAAGATAGCAGCACCTGCTTGCTGTTGCTCAGCCAGAGATGTCCTTCACATCCTTTCCTAATGGTGACATTTCCTCTGGTGACTTTTGGAGTTGCCTGACTCCTTTCCAGTAAATTAGAAGACATTAGCTAAGGAATGAAGTTAATTAGGGGGGAAAAAAGTAAGACCTCTTGAAATATTAACCTTAGGGTGTATTGGACTTCCTAAATGGCCTTCAGATTAATGGCTGTGATAAGTGGATAAAAGCTTGTCAGATTTTGGGGGAGTTGAGTTGCTTCATCTCTGAGTGTTACAATCAAATTTAAATTTACTGAGGCAGATAGATCTCTCAATTCATTTACTTGTAAATACAGATAAAGGAGATGCTATAGGAAGCCCCAATTTCATAAACAGGCAAATAGAGCTCCCCTGCTGCCACTGAAGTACACTGAGAACCCCAACAGGTCTTGCTTTTGGATGTGAAGAGTTGATTCCTCAGGTATCTATTTACCATTATCCTTTTCTACAGCTGAGTATTTAATGAAGAAATACTGTTGTCCTAAGCCTGTTAATATTTCTCTTTGCTGTTGCTCTGTAGAAATAAAGCTAAAAAGTAAAAAGTTTACAGTGCCTTCACAAAGACCAGATATTCCATCATGAACATAAGCCGTTAAACTATCAGGATTGTAGCTTGCTGGGAAGAGTAGCACAGGAGCAGGGATTAAAAAGCTGAGAAGCTTTGTTTGCTTGTGTATTTTATTGCTGTTTTGGGAAAGAATGGCTTCACATCCAGAAAGGTGTGAGTGTGCCCTGTGCATTTTAAGTGTTTGTCCTGATAATCATCATCAAAGGAATAAATTGCAGTGTGTAGTAACTATGCACTATATTCATATGTTGAGAGATCTTGTACGTGGGAGGGGACTTGGCATTGAGTTTCCTCACACAGTGCAAAATACAGACTTGAATGTTTGTGAGAGTAAGGCCTGCAACATCTCATTTTTCAGTTTGTAAAAATGTTTGCAATCTGATGAGTGGAGAGCCTCCTGACAGTAGTCCTGCTGCAGTGTTCCACCTCAGAGTGACCAGTTGTCTTTTCAGTAATCATTACCCATTTTGTTCCTAAAGCATGGAGCTAAGAGAGGGAAGCCTGAGAAGGTTTTAGCTGATGAACAAAACCAAGAAGATCTGTTTTTGTTCTCTAGCATGTTGGTTATGTGGTTTTTTCCCCCCCCCACTCTGGGTTCAGAGTTCTTTTGTAAGAGAATGGAGTACTTGTGTTTGCCGTTGTACTACAGTAGTTGTCATCATGCAAATGAATAATTGGCAATTGATTTTTTTTCTTTCTTTGTTATTGGCAGAGTCCTACAAGAGGGAGTAATTGGTGGTCATTAGATGTGACATGAACTTCATTTTTATTTTCAATTCCCTTTTTCTTCTGCCAAGAGATTTGTTATCTCAGTAGGGATCCTTCTCATCTCGCTTTTGTCAGAAAACACTGGAGAAACGAGGAGTCTACAATTGATTTTTTTTTATCCCTTTGCATCTTTCTGCAGAGGTTTATGGAAACTATATTGCAAAAATGGGCTTTAAAAATAAGGAATTTAAAGGAGGATGCATTTTTTTTCTTCTTTTTCCAAATTCAGTGTCTGTATAAAAATGCTCTTTCTGAGTCAAATAGCTATCCATGGAAATCAAACTGCCAATACTACCATACTGATTACAGCCTGATGGACATCATGTAAACAAAATATTGTCTACAGGGTCCTTCTTCCCTGTTTCTGAGCTAAAAATATGCCCACGGTTGTCCTTGCCTTGCCAGCACGTGAGCAAACGTTGGCCAGGCTCAGGATGGGCTTGGCAGGGCAGTGAGCTCTGTGCATCTCAGGCTCCTGGTGAGCTGTGTCCATCTGGTGCCTGTGCTCTGGTGGCAGAGCCTTGCTCAGACCTGCAGCCAGCTGCCCACCTGGTCAGGGAGGGCCCCTGGGGACCAGGCTCAGTGCCCCTGAGCCACCTGGTACTGAATGCTCTGCAACGTGAGCACTGCAGTGAAACCTGCCCGAGTGGCAGCGCAGGAGATTGGAGGTAGTACAAAATGAACATCATTAAGGACTTGGTTATGAAAAATATGAGACTGGTAGAGAAATAGTAACCTTATGGAGAATGTTAGCTCAGTGAAGACTCCATCCCTGGAGGGTGCCAACAGCATTAGAGCTGACTCTGGTGGCCTCTCTGCTGTTTGTATGCCCAGACACATAACTTTTACTTGAACATACAGAAACGAGAGAAACTTTCTCCAATCACAGAATTACAGAATAAGCTGAGTTGAAAGAGACCCACAAAGATCCTTGGGTCCAACTCCTGGCCCTGCACAGCGCCATGCCCAAGAGTCCCATCAGTGCCTGAGAGGATTGTCCCCATGCTCCTTGAGCTCTGTCAGCCTTGGTGCTGTGACCACTGCCCAACCACCCTCTGGGTGATGAACCTTTTCCTGGTATCCAACCTCAACCTGCCCTGGCTCATCTCCAGGCCCCTCCCTTGTCTCCTGTCACTGTCACACAGAGCAGAGATGAGTGCCTGCCCCTCCTCTGCCCCTCAGGAGGAAGCTGTGACTGCACTGAGGTCTGTCTACAGCCTCCTGCTCTCCAGGCTGAACTGACCAAGGAACCTCAGCCTCTCCTCCCCTCAAGGCCCTTCCCCATCCTCATGGCCTCCCCTGGACACTCTCTAACAGCTTTATATCTCATATTTTGGTGCCCCAAAACTGCACACAATGTTCAAAGGGAGGCTGTACCAATAAAGAGTTGAATTATTATTTGCTGACTTGGAGTTAAGTAGACAAGAGCAACAAGCTCCTGTGCCATGTATTTATACTTTTTTATATTGTCCAGGTGTTTATAAAGTACATTGGGATCCTGAGCTGAAAGGTGTTGTGTGAACACACACAATAATTACTGTCACACGTGTGAAAGGACAAGGTTTCCCTGCCAGTAGCCTTTCCTCAAGGAGTGATTTAATTTCTTTATCTGCAGTAATTCCATTGCCGTCTCTCTTGAGATCAGAATGTGCATTATTTAAAGGTGACCTAAACAAGAGAGAGACTTTCTCTGCCATCCATTAAATCCAGAGGGATGAGGTTCTGACTTACCTGCTGGACACTTGGCTTTGCACACACAGAATGAATCTCTCAGATCCTCAGGTGACTTCTGATTTTCTCTGAATAAGAAGAGAGAACCTTTGCCTCTCTATTTCAGGTATGCCCTTGGCACATTTGGTTTGTTTTGGGATGCTTTTGCTTGCATTTGCTCATCCCTAGTTTAGGGTTACTGGTCTTATTTCTGAAGGGTGTTCTTCAAATGTGAAAGTACAATAACCAAAGTTCCCATACAGTAACAGCTACATTTCTGTGAAAGCTGACAGGCTTACAGTCCCAACATCTTAAATGGGTACTATTAATTCAGTTTTTCATGTAAAATAGTATGACTTCAGAAAGCTGCATCTCAGCCCTTCAAGAGAAAAAAGTTGTGCTTTCTTAAGGTACTGGTGGATTGATATTTAGATTTCTGGTACTCAGTCATAGCAAATATTAAACTCAGCAATTTAATGCAATGATTGAAATTAGTTTATGTGAAAAATATTTCATTTCAATTGAGGCTATACATCAGCAGAATCATATGTTCTGCTATTTTTGGTCTCACAAGAGGATACAGCAGTTGCACTGTGCAGTGTCTTGAAAGGTATTTTAATATATAAACAGTAGTAGTGAGGTGAGAAGCTATTACAACTCATTTCAGTGGTTTACCATTGGGCAAACAGTTGGCAATTATTGCACTTGGAAGAATCAAATGGATGATTTGAATAGAAATGCTGGTTCTTCAGTGAATTCCCTTTTTACATCAGTTGTAGCATATGTCCACATTTTTTTTCCAACAGTAATGAATTTCCTGAGGTGCTTTCCCTTGTGCTTTTGAATGCTAAGTGTTAAAATCCAGCAGGAGAGACCTGTAGCTGACCTTTCATGCTAAATGTGAAAGGGCTGTTGTAGCCTTTAAAAGGCTTTTGTGCTTCTGGGCCTCCTGAGAATCTCCAGTAGTTACCTTCACATTGGATCAGCTGTTTCAGGTGTGAAACATCAGTTGTGCACAGTAACTTAAATATTTTTAACCTTTTATGATGAGTCTGAAAGGATCTGTTTATGCATGCAGTGCATCTGGCTTCATGGTGCATTCTGTCCCTTTTCCATCTGTTTGGGAGTGAAAATAACCTGTGATTTGACTCTATTCAAAGTAGTTTTTATCTTTGAAAGTCTGAAAATAATATTGATGTGGGCAGTATGGAAAATTTCCGCAGCCATGATAGAAACTTCAACCTTTGGTATTACAAGGAGTTCAGAGTAGAAGTTTGCATCTGGTTGATGCTTGGATTGGAACACACATGGTAGGACTTTGTTTCTGTGGACAGATGGTCAAAGGTCAGTCTGTGATCCCAACTTTAATGGTGAATCAATATTCTATGCATTTTTCAAAGTTTAAATTTCTGATATCCTGCTGCTTTTTACTTTTTCCCTTAAATGTCTCATTTCTTGCTTTTCTCTCATGTCTTTGAGAAGGGACTGTGCAGCTACTAGGTTTATTTGGTCAGGCAATGTTGCTTTGTGTTTGTTCCCTGTTCGTAGGACTGTCCAGGAGAGAAAGATAAAATCAGGAAATGGGAGATCCAGTGGGATTCTGAAAATTCCCAATTTTTTATGCTGGTTGTCAACTGATTTGGATGCTCAAAGTTTACATTCGCTTAAAGGAAGCTGAGCTGTTGTGTAAAGGAGAAAGCTTTGTAAGGTTTCATGGATCATTAGTGCATAGAAATACAGAGAAACCACACCTACCTGAGGAATTCCTTGCACTGCAAACTGAATTGTTGGGACAATATTCAAGGGAAGCACCCACAGTTTCTCCTGGTTTACCCTCTGTGTATCAGAGGCAGGTCACAGATTGCAGCACAACTTCCTGTCTGGTCTCATTTGGTCCAACTTTTCTTAGCTAAGCTGAATAGTAAAAAGTATCCAATTTAATTAATGGATTTATTGTACTTGATATTCTCACTACTTGCTATAATAATGACTACTTTGTTACTGACTTCATTTCTTTATAAAAAAAAGGCAAGGAAATTGGGATATAATTGCAGAGGTGTTACTGTGAACTCTGGCATATCTAAAAGCATGCGAGAAGCGAAGAATTTTTTTTAGTAGAAAGTTCTTGAACTAAAACCTAATTAGGAGTGAGGTAACTAAATTAGACACAGTTTGAAAATGTGAGTTTGAATGTTTGTTGAAAAAAATTATACTAGCACTGATTGTGGGAATATGGCAGGCAAAGACACCCGAGGAAATGATGAAGGTGAAGTGAGAAATATAAGCTCGGGGAGACATTGTAAGAGTAGAGAAAAAAAGTAGAAAATATATTTTATTAATATAATTTCACATTTTTACTTGGCTCGAATAAGCTCGAATTTATGTTCTAATATTAATGCAGTCATATCCATTGTAACAGACTATGTTATACTTTCTGGTCCCATCACTCTATTTGAGCAGTTAAAATCATTCTGTGAGTATTTTAGATTGAAAGTTTCAGTGCCTGTTCAAAATCTGATTCTTCTAGATGATTTGGACAAAATAATTCCCTTTCAGAAACATTTATAGTTGTCTTTCTAGCATTTGGAGGAAAAAAAGTTGTTATTTATTGACTGAATAATAAGAGCTACTTCTGAAGTATGTCCACTTTCAGTTTTCTAAAATTCTAGAATATGTTCGAATCTTTCAAGTGGGTTATTATCTGCAGCAAGGACACAAAGATGGTATTGAAAATAATTTATTCAGAAAGCTGACAATGCAGCAGGAGACTAATCATCAGGATATGTGTCTCTGTTTCTAACACCAGGCATATTATCCCTTATTTTTGCAATGCAAACAATTGGCAGCTGTGAGAATTAGGGAGAACAGCCAATGTAAAATAAAAAGAATGAAACCCACGAAAGTGAAGTGGTTTTGGAAACGTGTTTCAGAGTGCTTATGTGTTATCTTTCAAATCAATGAATCCTGGAGATGTGCGTTTTATTCTGTGCCAAGAAATGAAATAATTGTCCAATTTGAAGAGAATCAAAATGACAATAAAGTATGTCTTTGAATGAGAGATGAAACTTTTTTTCTTCTCTCTTGAAATTTAAGTATAAAGAACAATGCCTTCAATACCCATCCTCAGTTCTTGGAAAAGGTAAACTTATTTTTGCAAGTGTATAAATGCTAAAATAATGAAGCTATCCAAGCCTCTCTGATACTCTTCTCACTGCTTTAAAATCATCAAAACAACACTCAAATAAAACTGACACTGGGAAAAAAAGTGTGAAGTGTAGAGCCTGCAATCTGCAAATGAGAAAACTCCAAACCTCACCATCTCCTGCCTGATCTCATTGTTTTTCACACTTATTTATTTTTCCCTTTTACAAATGTACCAGTGAAGGGATTTGCGTAGGTTATTTGAAAACAGAACTCGGTGACGACATTTATTCCTCCCAGAATCTGCTGGGATGAGGATGACAGGGTGTGAAATTATATCCTGCTGCTTCTTCAGCTGTGCCTTCAGCTCCAGCTTGGGACTTCAGTTTGCTTCCAGCTGTTTTCCACCCAAAGTAAAATGTTTCCTGGCCATGTGCTGCCTCTGTTTCTGTCAAGTGGGGTTAGGAACTGGTGTTGAAAAGACGATATAGTGCTCTTTACCTCCTGGAAATTCTTTTCTGCAATGAGCCATCCTAAAAGGCCAGCTGTGCCCAGCCACACAGCTGTTTCACACAGAAATAATAGCTTCAAGCTCCTTTGTCAAGGCCAAGAATCAGATCCTGTAAATTCATGAAAGATGAATGCTACAGTAAACTCTAGGAACTTTTTTGTATAAAAAAGATTATAAATAATGTAATAAAAATGAAGTGCTTTGTAGGTGACAATGAGCTTTATAGGTATGTAATGCCACATTTAGTGCTATTCTTTTTTGTTTGTGTTCCAATCAGCCAGCACAGTACCCAACCTAACCTCCAGCAGGAAATTATATATTCCATTATTCCTTATAGCACAGTAAAACCCTTTATTTATGGCAAGCATTAGTTTTGTTGTCACAGTGACAGAATTCATATCTTAGCAGTGTATCAAGGCTTTCCTTCCCTCTTTGTAATGGTTATCCCTAAAACTGTCCTGTCCTCCTGTTGTCAGAGCTGCACATGTGGTTTATCTGTCAGCATTAGGATGAAGGCTCTCAGACACAGATTCTATTCTCTCTCTGGTCAGATGTAACAGAAGTGGCACAAAGTTCATAAGAAATTCGCCTTTTTTTTAAACTTGTCTCACTTTTTTCTAGTTCCAGTTGCAGGCCTGCTGATTCCATGGTTGTGGTTGACACTAGATTGTTGTAAACTTAGCCAGTTATTGTGTGGTGTCTTGGATCCCTTTTAGAAGAAGTGTATTTTCTCTAGCGCAGTTTTTCTTCTAAAGTGTTTCCTCCTCTTTGAGAAATTGATGTTACCTAACAGGAAATGTTCAAATATCGCCTCTGAAAGTCCTGATGCTGAGCATGCTAAAATCAGAAGGGCAATTAGAAAATAAAGTAGGATTATGTGATTTCAAAGGCCAAGTGTAGGCTACAACCTGAGAGAAGCAAGTAATTGTAAGACTGAAGGCAGAGATAGCTGTAGGTTGTGTACCCACATCAAACTGGTCTGTCCTGTTCTAGACTGAAGTGAGAATTCGGGTTGCTATACTTGGCCTACAAAGTGTAAAATGAAATGGGCACAAGGATTATTTTATTAGCAGTGGTCCTTGACAACTCTCTAATATTAGAATCCAAAGTTTTTAATAAAAATCTCTGTTAAGACTACAAGAGGCAGGAAACAATTGTATTTTAATGGACAACACCATTTATAGAACCCTTTATTTTAATAAAATTCTATGTGAACTGTATCAAACTCCTTTTAGTGTTGAAGAAAATGAAGGGTTAGCAGTCCTAGATTGAGAAGTAGAAAGAAATTCATAACTGTACCTGTGAATATTTCAATTTCAGCTGCTGTGGAGCAAAGCTCAGTTTTTCTTTAGTGTTGCATGGACTTGTGATCTTCTAAATGGAGGAGAAAAAATGAGGGCACTCACTTCCTTGTGTGATGTCAGATAAAATAAGACTGAGCCTAATTTATTATGTCTTATAAACAGATGCTCCTGCATATGGGCATGTGTTTGTGTATTTGTGTACTGATACATTTTAAGAAATGATTGCCCTCTTGGTAATTGTTGTGAATAATTATTTGTGAAAAAAGATTCCATTATGTAGGCACCTAAAGTTGTTATTCACCTCTTCAAACAATTCTCTGCAGTTCCCACTTCCACCTTTGAATTCCCACCAAGCCTCCTTCTTTTTCCTTGTGTCAAGTAGGAGCAGGCATGTCAGCATTCAGGAAGGTATCATCACACAGTTCTTTCTAATTGCCAACACTGAATAAATTCACATTCACTTCTATCTGTGAAAAACTCACAGATTGTGCTTGCACAGTTGAGCTTGGACAATCTCATCCATCTCAGATTTTGCTTTCTCACCTAGCTGGAAAAATAGAGTCCTTTCCATTTCTCAAACTGGAAAATAGTCCATTTTCCTTGGGGGAAGGGTTTGAAAGGGAATATACAATGCCCTTCCAAGTCCAGATAGTCTGACCAAGTGCATCAAGTATTTTGCACTTGTCTTCAAGAACATTTCTAACCAGCAGTTCACCAGGTCAGCTGAAAACATGAGGCAAAAACCCCCCAGAGCAATATCAGCACAGTTAATCTTCTGTAAACAGCTTTCCTTTGGAGGCTTGCACAGAAAGACAAGTGGTTACTAAACCATGAGAAAGGGAATTTTCTTACTGCTTGTTAAGCACTGCAGTAATTTTGAAGGACTAAACATCATTGAAAGAAAAATCTTTGTGTTTTATGTTACACATATTCACAAAGTTTGCACAGGTATAGTAATGAATGCTGTCTAATGAATGTAAATTCACAAAATCCAAACTGACTTTGACAACTTTTGTGAAATGCTTTAACCAGTAAATTATAGTTGTTTGTCACTGTCATTATTTTAGCACATCTGCAATATTTAGCAGTTATACACGTGCTGAAGTCGTCGGTTGCTTTCCAGAAATGCCTGCATAAAAATAAACACCTTCCTTTCCCCCTGACTGGGGATTTAGGATGGTGAGCAAGTCTAAGGTTTGTGACAGTGGGACAAAGCTGCTTTAGACTTGCCTGAGTTGAGCAGCAGAAGATCAGCACAGCCCTCATGAGTGCACCTTTCCTGATGGTGTGCCTGGCTGGCTGCATGATCACGTCAAAAAAACCCAAAATTAAAAACTCAGTACAGAGACTGCTGCTGTTGGCGCAACCCAAGTTTTGTTTCTACTATTTCTGATGTTTCTCTGTAATTGAGCTGATTTTTGAAGCCAAATTAATCGCATGAACAAGCATTTTCATGTTTGGATAGAGGTGTTAAGCTACTCAGGGCAGCTTGTTTTTGTTTTTGATCTGACATTTGGTAGTTGGCCCTAATACATTGTACTTGCACATGAGCTAAACTGGTGTATCCTCACAAGATGTTACTTATGTTGGGTTTCATACGTCATTTTATAAGGAGGATGACAAGGGCTTCACCTGTGTATTCTGTGGCCATGAAAGACCATGTTCAGGGGTGGTCTGAGAGCCCTCTCAGGTGTGGCAGCAGGGAGTGCTCCTGCCTTCAGCTGCACTGGGCTCCATCCTCTGACCTGAGCACTGTCACAACCTGGTTACTTCAGGACTTAAAAACCCTCAAACTATCCACCAGCTGGTACAGTTTCGTTTGGAGAGATTGTTAGTTACAGTGACATTTTCTGAAGAGAAAGTTTCACTATGGGACCAGTAAACCTGCTCTAACTTCCTCCATTTGGCTTCACCCATGAGGTGAAATTTAATGACAAAAGTGTGACAAATGAATGTGAGAGGCTTCAATACTTTGTTATTCATGACAAGTTAGACGTTTTTCCCATAAAATTAAGGATTTCTAAGGACATGGTACAGCTGTGATTGGGCCATTGCTAATTTTGAGAGCAACCTGGTTCAATATAAGCTTTGATTTTTTCTTATTCCAAATTTCTACAAAATAAAACCTCAGACATTTATTAGAGACAAATGCTGAGAGTATAAATGAAGATTGAACACAGTTTGAGCAAACAGATTTCAGCATGAACATATGAAATGTATTCCTTCATGTTAATGGCCAAAAATGTGGTTAAGGAAAATATATTTTTTCAAATCATCCTGAAGATGAGGCACAGAGTTCATAGGAACATGTTTTGAAGGGGCTTCTTTGCATGATTTATCTTCTTTGAACCACTTTGTTTTGTTGTTAAACACTAAAATATATTGTCATTACCCTGGGACTTTGTGTCTTCTTTTATGAGTTTATGGATAAATGGAAAATCTGTGATTAGGCAAGTTATTTCCAGGACAGGGGAAAAAAGGGTAAGTCAAAAGGAAGGCTCTGTATGTTCTGGATCTTGTATTTGTTCCTTGGGAAGGCAATTGTGTGAGGTTATAGAAAGTGAGAAGTTTAGGTATGAGTCATTTATCCCCTGCTTATTTATCTGCCCCCAAATTTCTACATTTGACCTGTGATGCTGTTGGGGTGGGACTTTGTTCAGTGTTAAACCCCATAGCCTTGAGCCTCAGGGGAGGCTTGCAGAGCCACCCAAATGCATGAGCTGGCTAAGAGTTGTTCTCAGACCTCAGGGGAAGGCAACTGATGGAGTTTCCCTGTTGGCACTCACTATGAAAAATGGCTGTGTGGAATACTCTCCTTCAGAGAGCCCTGCAGGAAACAAATGAAAAAAAGTCTTTTCCACCTAATTAGTGCTGTTTGCCTAACTGGAGGACGTTCATGCAAGTGGCTTTTTATATTATCTTTTTAATTAATTAATTACTTTTTTTTTTCTTTCTTCCTTCTGTGTTGCAGATATACGGGGACTGCAGGGCTTTCTGGACCAGGCCTCCAGGCTGGGACTTGATGTATCATTACAAAAAGTGGACAGGAACATCAGCAGAGTGTTTTCCAACCTTTTCACCACCATGAAAACGGAGGAGCTGAACCGCTACCGGGACACCTTGCGCAGGGCCATCCTCCTCCTGAGCCCACGGGGAGCCCAGACTTTCATTAATGAGGTCAGTGCACAGGTTTTTTTATCATCAGCATTTCAAAAACATGATTATCACCCGTGTTTTGCCCTTTTGACAGTGTTGGTTGTTTAATGTCAAATAAGATCGTCAGACTCTAGTGCCAGGGAATTGAAATGTCACATGCTCCATGGAATTCTTGTTTTGTGGTTAATGCAAATGGGGCAACATGGGCCAGATATTATATAATAAAATACACAGCTCTCTAGGAGGTAATCATTTTTGTCTGGTTGTCTTCTGTATCAATACTTTTGTCCTGGATTTCAACCACTGTTAATGAGTGACCCGAAAATCTGCAATAATCTATTAGAAATGAAACACAATGTGCCTGAGAGAGCTGTCTTTGCTGTGGAAGTCTCCAAATTTGTATCAAAGGGGCACATTACTGATGGTTGCAAGTTGAATCAAAGAGATTTTTTATGAAATATAAAGTTGGAATTATATGTTTGTCTTCTTTTCTTAGTGCTTTCTTGAAATCAGTGATGCTAATTAGGACAGGGAGGTAGCTGTTGGGCAAACTTTTAATTAATGTGCTGTGGGCTAAGTTTTGTCATTAATTAGTTTTATCCATCTTTCTTAATATTAAATAATGAATTATTTTACAGTGCTTTCTGTGTCAGAGTTGAGAATGAGAATTTGAGCCTCAGTTTCTAAGTTTGTATATTCATTAGCTAAGATTTTGGCAATAAAGTAGGGGTTTGAATTTTTTTTAACTAACCAGGGATATGACTGAACCAAGAAATTAAAATGTGGATGGCATGTGTTTCCAATTATCAGTTTTGCTCCATCAAAGCCTTTTAAATTAAAAAAAATCAACTCAAATTAGCTCATTAGGGTTTTTTTTTTACTGTAACAGCCTTAGCCTTAGTAAATTATCCACATTTGTGTTCATTAGTGATTTTTTTAAATAACAAGGTAAATTTTACCTTAAATAACTGAGGCAAAAAGGTAATTTGGAAAAGACTAAGCAGAGGGATAAATTCTCCTCAGGTTTGTGCACACACAGGCATTTCCAGTAGAAGAATGAGGGAGTTATGTGCTCTCCAAGTGTGTGCAGCTCTCCACAGCTCAGTCAGCTGTTTCCATAGGAGAGCTCCAGCAGAAATGCACATTGCCAGGGACTCCTAACAGACTATCCAAAGCAGGTTAAAGGGAAATGTTTTATCCAGACCCCAGCTGGGTGGAAGTTGTGTCCCCCTTGGGCACACAGGGCTCTGGGGTTGTGGGGTGAGCCAGGTGAGTGCCCTGCCAGAGCCCTGAGGTGTCTCCAGGGTAGGGACCTGTACTAAACTCTATTAAACTCTTTTACTGCTCACTTCACCTTAAAGCACTGTGCATTATAGGCATTAAGACTAATGACCCTGATGTATTTCCAGCTCCCTGCAGGAGTTTAACAGTGGGCAGAAATGAAAAGTAATTTATTTGGCAATCTTCCTATATTGAATCTTGATTGATTCAGAAAAGCTTTTGAAGAGAAAATTTAAATCTCAGAAAGGAATTCTCCAAAGGCTCGAAGATACAAGGTGCAGAGTAGGGGAGAATCCTTCCCAGACTGAACTTATATTTTGTGGAGAGTTACAGTGACTGCTGTTCTTCAGTATCTCAGTCAATAAGTGTAACTAATTATCTACAGCACGTTTTCAGGGAGTCTAGAATAACAACCAGCAGCTTAAATGAAATACACATTTTTGTGTATTTTACTGAAATGCATCACTCACAATGTGTGGCAGTAAGTTCCTTTGATGGCTTTACTCAGTTCCACAGTTGGTATTTTTTACTATAGGTATCATACTGCTCTATACTTACTGCTGTTGTTATCAATCTCACTCTACACCTTGGAAATTGTTTGAGATTTTTTTTTCAGTTTCTGGGGAAATAAAAGCCCTCTGAAAAAAATCTAAGTAGCAATGCTGGAAGAAAATATAAGGATATTATTTTTTGATTTTGCACATATCTGTTTTCCCTTTTCTTTAACTCCAGTTAGAAAAAGAAGTTGAAGAACAAAGAGGTTTTAAATTTGGAAATGGAAAATTTCATGTGAAAAAGAGGTTTCTTATTAAGATTTTCAGTTTTGCTGAGTTGATATTTTGTGGTAGGGAAAACTATCTGACAAATTTCAACCAGATTTGTTAAAATGTGTTGGCTAATAGCATATCCTCATGCAAACCAGGTGCTGAACACCAACCCTCTGGTGAAATGCAAAGCAAAAATAAGAACAGTGTTTGGATTTTGAAACCTCAAATACACAGATTGAACAGATTTTTCTTACCTGAAGTCATAGATACCAGCTATTGGAGGCTGATACAAGATCTATTTTGCCTTGTTTGATACTGCAATTGATTTTTTCTTCCTAAAAATACGGGTCTGGGTTTCAGTCTCATAATCACTTTGGTGGGCCAGAGAGATCTCATTTGATTCTGGATGTACAAAGTTAGAGGACTTTGCCATCTCACGTGTGGAAAACTTTTGAATTGTGGAAGAATTCAATTTCTCTAATTTTTGTGTAGACATGGTTCTCATTGAACTGTCTTAACATCTCAGTGCCTGGTTCTCTCATGTGCCAAAGTTACTGCAGTAGAAATTATTGACCTTTCCTAAGTTTTCAAGATTTAGTGTTTTGTTATGAAACTGCTTTGATGGTAAGAATGGAGAGGAGAAGGAAAAAAGTACTTTTAATGATATTGCTATAAACCTGGAATCAGCTTTTATTCAGAACAGGGATGGTAAATGCATTTATAAAATGTTAACTATCTTAGGCTGTGCATTAAAGGGGCATTTAGGGATTGAAGCGAACCTAATCTTAAGTGTCTCTCCTTAAACAGTTGAGAAAAATGTTCCTTTCTCCATCTGTAGAAATCCCAGATATATTTGCCTCAATCGTAACAGGTGTATGTGTGCCAGGCAAACAATTTTGTATTTTGAAAAATATGTGATCCTCTTGCAAGGCTATAAGAAAAACTAATAATTCAGAAATGGGAAGATTTAGCACTTTTACTTTTTCTATTAGTTTCTTTGGCCCAGACATAGGAATCTGAGACTCTAAAGGCCCCTTCCTTGAGACAGTGAGGATTCACCTGCTTCTATCACTTAGCAATGGATGTGTTTTTTCCAATTGCAAGTAGAGGTATTATTTGTATGGATTGCTTTTATCATTAGGGCTGTAGAGTGAAATGAATAAATGGAAAGAAGTTCATAGAGGTGACAAAAATGATGAAAGGATGGGAGAGCACGAGCTCTGAGGAGAGGCCTCAGAGCATGGTTCTCTATATACGCTATATACAGTCTGCCTGGGGGAATGGAGCTGCCAGGCATTTGAGAGGAAATATGAGCAGAGGAGGAGGAGGAATTATTACAGGTGATCATGGCATGTCTAACAGGAAGCAATGACCCAAAGCTAAAGAGGGAATGCTTTCTAACAGGGAGGTCAATTGGACAATGGGAGTGCTGGGCAGGGGAGTTCAGGGAGGCACCATCCTGCAGGGCATTCAGGAGTTGTCTAGATAAAACACTGGTAAATCAGGCTAGCAGTTTGTCCTGAACTGGTGTGCAGGATGTTCTGGGTGACCCAGGAGCCCTTCTGCCAGGAAACATGTGTTGTGTGAATAAGTTTAGACTTTCTACTTTTTATATACAACCTCTCTGAAGAGGAGGAAAGGATCTTGTAGTTCAGCACTTCTCAAGTTTCCTGTGGCAGGTGAGCAGTTCCTGACTTTGTGGAGGGTTTGGTTTCTTAATTCTTCAAGAACCCATGGTTTATTTTGGATATGTATTTTAATAGGATTTGCCTTTATAAATATAGATGATATCAATTGCTCCATAGACTTGACTCTTCCTTCTTTGCAGTATTTATATACAAACTTTGCTTTTGAACACCGGTGAAATGGAGGCTGTAACCCAGTTGCATGTAGTTATTGACTTGAATATAGAAGGCATTATCAGCTTTACAAAACCTTTAACTCAGCATTACTTGTATTTTTGGCAGCTTCACTGAAGTGAAAAATGTTTTTGTTGAGGTGGATCTCTGAAGGTGCTGTAGTTCCTTGTGAGCCTGCATTGGCTGTAAGCTGGTGAGCTGACTGCAGGAAGGTTGTATGCATATCCCTGCAGCACAGCAGCCTAAAGCAGAACTCTCTGCATGCTTAGGATAGTAAGCAAGTTTAAAAAAAGAAGACTATAATAAAAGAGGGCAGATTAATTCCTTTAAAAATTAATACAAAACTGCTTTATCAATGTGGCAGGGCTATATGAATCACACCAATTCCAATTTGAGCTGAAGCTAAAAATTTCCAGTATAACACTGAGTTAAACGGTAATTTATCTCTGTCCTGTTTACATAGTCACCTCACAGTGTCCTCATTGGAAAGCAAAGCCTTCACTGTTTCCCTTTCACCCTAGTTCCTGCTAAGTGTTCTGAGTGATTCTTTATAGATAATCCTGCTTTTGGTTTGGGCTTTTGGGGTCATTTCACAGTGATTTGTGGCCTTCCTTCCATCCTGACCACTGAAGATGCTGAGCTCCTTCCTCTCAGAGCACTCTCAGTTGGCACCTGTTAGAGAACCATGCTCCAGCCTTCTCTTCCCTTCTGCAGTTGGTGACATGCTATTACTTGACTGGAGCTGAATGAAGTATTTATGGCATCTGGAACAATTTGCACTCACAAGCAATTGTATGAAATAGTTTTCCAGGGACATTCACTTCTCAGGATTTAACAGGAAAAAAGTTCAATATTAATTTTCTGGCACTTAGCACTTCATCTCTCTCTCTCTTTCTCTTTATGTTACAAACATTCAGCATATTAGTCCATATCTCTGTTTTATATGCAGTATACAAACATCTCAAAATATTGTTGAATAATTTGGGGAAAAAATAATATGCCTCTTCTGATTTTAGAAGGCAATTTCTATGTTTAAAGAGCTGCTAGTGATTTGTGAGTGCTGCTAACAGAACTGTAGAAATAATCCATTCTTCTTTCAATAGTTCAAGTTAAATTATACCCGCCTTATTTCTTCTAAATCCTCCTCTGGTATTCTATTTCCTCCTTAGAGCTAAAATCTTGTCTGCTATTGTTGACATTTTCAATATGCTAAGACTCTTTGTGCTTAAAGAGAATAATAATTATAATTAAAGCCCAAGCAAACCTCATTGAATTGCGAAAACTTAAGTGTAAACAAAGCCCTCCCATTCTGGGATAAATTGGCTTTGAAGCAAGTTTCTTTCCTCTGGGCCAAAAAACCTCCCAAAACACAAACCCTCCTACATTTTTCTTCACAATGTCAAATCCAAGGGATGGAGTTATTCTCACAGGGATCCCAATCAAATGTGTTTGGAACACTCAATTACATGGATTTGTAGACACTGTGAAGAGGGGGGAAAATTGTTGAACAAATGATTTTATGAATTGCTTACACAGATTCATTTAAATGGAATTCCTTTTACTACTGCAGGTAGAAGTGACAATAATTTTTTTCTTTTTTACTCCACTAAAATGTTGAGATTTGGAACCTGAATGTTGAAATTATGAGAGGCAGGAGGCTTACGTTCAGTTTTGTCTATCTAGCAATAGCTGATAGCAGTTTTGTGAGGCTTTATGGGTCAATTGAGCAAAAAAAAAAAAAAAAGGAAATTGGATGTACTGGCCGGAGGTGCACGAAGCCTTTTGAGTCTAAATACTGCTTTACTGGCAGTTTTACCAAATCTCTCAGTGTCAGCAATGATGTCTGGTGTGAAAGAACCTGATTTCACTGCTCATGTTCTGAATCTGATGACTGGGTGCATATACGTAGAGGATCATGCATTTTTAAATGTCATTAAATCTGTATGTACAGGAACCAGGCTTTCCTCCTGCTCCAAATGCTTCATCCTCAGTGCACTTTTGGGTCCTCATTTCATTGCAGGTGTTCAGCTGCTAAAACATGAGTCATTGCAAAATTTTGCTGCTGTCCACACATAAAGATATCAACTCTAAAGGAAACTGTGCCAAACATCTAGCTGAAAAAATTGTTAAAAAATCTTGAATTAACATTCATTTGTGTTGTGAGCTTCATTAATTTTTTTTTAACATAGCATTTTTTTCAACATTTTTTGTTATTTTTCATTTGCTGATGTAGAACTGTGAAGAGATTTAACCTTAAAATAGGGAAGATTCTATCTGTCAGGAGAGGCTGCATTTATTTTTGGGGGGTTTGGAAGAACCAGGATCTATTAATGGTTTGGAAACAGACATGTGTTGTACTGGGACAGACAATCCACTTTATTTAGGACTGCCTTTAAAGCACTCAGTGCTGGCTTTTGCAAGAGATGGGACAGGACAAATCTAGTGGGCACTAAAATAACAAGGCTATCAAAAACTAACCCTCTCTCCACCTACTCCTTCATGGATCTGTTTTCCAAATTATTTCTCTTCAGGTTGTTTGCGTGACCCCTTGAATACTGTGCAATTTAAAGATAAAGTTCCTGTGCATTTGTGTTTTTAGTATAGTGGCAAAGTGGAATTAAATACTCTGACATATCTGTGGTCATTATAATACATAAATATATGCAAAATGTTTCTATGAAATTCTGCAAAGCTGTAGATGACTTTATCATTCTCAGCAAGGATAATTTTCTGCAATTTAGGTGTAATTTACCAGAAAGGAGATATTACTAATTAATTATGGATGATTAATTTTAAAATAGGCTCCTGCAGTTGCATTTCATCATTATACCAGTGTTTGCCTATTGTAAGGCTCTGGCAGAAGCAGCACAGGTATATGAGAAAAATATGTTTGCCTTACAAAAATCAGAAAAGTAATGGCTGTAAAAAAGCTATTTGCCATCTTCCAGCTTTACTTTTTCATATAAATTTAGTGAATTGTTTAGCTGACTGTTCTGGGATTAGAATATACGTACTGTAATTATTCAATATTAAATTTTTGAACTTACAACACCAGTGTGTACACATCACAGGTACAGGTTGGCTTTTTCCAAGTTTCTAAGCACAGGGAATGACTTGGGAGTACAGGACTCAGGACAATCATCTCACCCCTAAAATACACTTCTAGACCTGTTGTTCTGGATTGAGAAAATCACTGATCCATTTTGTTTGCTGTCCCAGAGGTCACAGAAGAAGGCCATTATCCTTGGAAGGGATGAGTAATAATTGCTGATAATAATTTACACCTGCTTGGCATCTTGTCACAGGAGGTTTTTAGCGGCTTTTAGCCCGTGAAATAAAATTATATTTACCCAAGACTTATTTTTAGTTTCAAACTAATTAAAAAATCAATGTAAGCCTTTACTAATTGCTGGCAGCACACAGTTTAGTGCTCTGTAGGAGAGAAGAGCTCAGGTGAGATTTACGTGGGTTTAAGATTAATCCCAAGGAAGGCATCCTAGGAGTGGTGCTGTGTTCCTCTTCCAGCTCTGTGCACCCAGTGTAGGTGTGAGGATGAGCCTTTTTGGGGCTCTGCCCCCTGTGTAGGAAACAACTCTGAGTGTTTGTTCCTTCACCCTTCAAAGGGTTCCTGGAAAATCCAAAATAGAGGGTCGAGGGAGCACTCTGCAAATGTTTGGGAGAAATGTTTGGGAGCCTTGTTCATCAAGGACAAGCAGATAGATCTGATTAAATAAAGGTTATAACTTGAGACAGAGTGGTAACTTGCAAGGAGATTGCCTTTTCCTGAGGCAAGGAGTGTTCTGTGTCAGAGGAACAGTGTGGAGTGTCGCCAGCTCCAAGTGCCAGGTGTAACTTCATTTACCTTGGGACCTTGGAGGGTGGCAAATGCCACAAAACTAGCAAGGGTTCAAGAGCTGTTTTGGAAAGGGAGTGGAGTCCTATGCTAATAATTATTTTTCCTGGTTCTATTATAACTGGTCTGCTTGTGCTTTCTGTACTTGAGTGGCTTGTTATGAACTGGGATGTTGTTTTGCGGAGTGCTGTATGAATTTGTGTCCTTAAAGAATTTGCAGTGTTCAAGAAATGACAGATAAAGATATCTGTGGAATAAAAGGGATTGAATGTTGTTATGGGACACAGATGGTGTACTCATTTAATGATCTTAGAAATTAGAAAACAGAAGAAATTAAACTGAACTATACCAAACAAAGGATTTTAAAATCCTTGTGGAAATGCTTTTATAAATAGGGGTAGGTGAAGGACGTTGACACTAAGGCTGGAATCTTCATGATGAGATAGAGATAACGTGAAAGATTGAAATAAAAAGTGTGCGGTATTGGAAGTGAAGATTGTTAGCATATCTTTGATGTGACAGGTAACATGGGAGCTGTAGAAGCAATATGAAGAGTTGGGTGAAATGATCAAAGAAAGGAGTTAGAGATCCTCTTTGCAGCAGAAGTTTCACTGAGATATGAGAGGAGCTTGTGATTCTTAAGGTCAGAAAGATGAACTTGGAAGTAATCAATATGTAATATCATCAGAGCTGGGAAAGGAATTTCTGCATTACAGATGGGTTAAAAAACCTGTTTATTAGAAAGATTATGTTTAGAGAATCTCTGAGATTTTGAGTTTATCCTGGATGAAAAGTAAGAGTCAAAGATGACACTTGTGTTGTAGTCCATATTGGCAGGTCTGATATTCTGGCTCTCCATTTTGACTGAAAAAAAGGATTTTCTTTGCCTTTTGAAGGGAGAGTGTTGAGAAATCTCCTTATCCCCATGAAGCTTGTAGGGATATCCTGAAAGCAGTCAGTTTAGACTGACCAGAATATGGGAAAATGTCTCACAGAGAAGTAGATAGACTCATCAGCATATGAATGACAAGGGATATTTTTGCTAGTTTGCTTGCTGGATGGAGTTAATGTAGAGAAAGAAGATTACAAGAGTGAATGGGTGTGGGACCCTCCTTGGGAAATTGGAGAATTTAACAAAAAGTATTCCCTGGAGAGACTGCTGGAGTGTCATGAGAGGAAAACCAGTAGAGAGGTGCTGGGAAGAGGAGGTTTATCAAGAAGAAATGCCATCAGCTCTATTAAAAGCATGTGGCAAGTCCAGCAGGAGACAGTAACAATTTTAGAGTGTGCCTAAAAAAGTGAATGTCAGTAGGAACAGTTTCAGTCAAGTGAACCCTGTGTTAGAGGGTCTGCAGGTGCAAGGGAGAGAAGGAATGGGGTGATAGGTATAGGGGCTGAAGAGAGTGAGAACGGACAGGTCTGAAACACTTTCTGGTCTCAGGGGAGAGAAACAGGGCAAGAAGAAACTAATTAAAGGTCTGTGGTGAGATCTAATTGTTCTGAGGGCAGCCACGTGGAAGATGTGTTCAAGGGTTCCAAAGGCTGCTTTGGGCATGTGGAAGGAAGGGACAGGCTGGCAGTGGGAGCACTTTGTGTGGGCTGGGGTTTATATCACCCTTTTGGATGGTCGCTGTGAGCCCCAGGGTGACAAATTAGGAGTGGGCTCTGTTTGTCTTTGCAACTCTCATCCAATGTGCAGCTGCTCTGTGTGTTGTCCTCCAATCAAAGCTGTACATTGGTAGACAGTAGAATGACATGATTTTGTTTCTGGTTTTTCTGCTGTGTGTAAAATTTTCTGAGAGAGAAGAGAGTTTTTCAGGTCTTGGAGCATTTCCTTTCCAGTGTGAGGGCTAAGGGAATAAAAGCAGCTCTGACAGTATCCTTTGTGGGGAAGGACTTTGTGTCCTAAGGATAATTTCTGATAGTTTTCATTTTTAGTAATACCTTTTTACTGAATAAGTCTTCTTGCTGAAATTTTCAGAGAAAAAAGTATAATCAGGTTTCTGTACAGACATTTGCTGTTTTCACCATTGTTTTTGTTCACTGCTTGTTCGGGGTTTTGTTAAGATATGTTTTCATAGCTTTTATTCAAAGATCAATTTCCAAGGTTGATCTCTTTCTGTTGAGACAGGTACCCAATGATTATTGTTACAGAACATTAAATGTGGAGGTAGAGGGTCATTAGTCCCTTTTTTGCCAGCTGGGGCATGGGGTTACAGAGAAAGTAGGCAATTTACTGAGTTCGCCTGAAACAGGGATTGAAGTTCTAAATGTCAAACCAAGAACTTGCCCAAAAGGTCATCCTTTCATTTGATACTGCCAGGTATGTCTTTGCCACCATTGACCCTTGGTTGTTTCATTTGAGAGAACTGATTGTCCTGTCAGTCCAGGGATCCTTTTTTCACTCATGTGGCCTTTAACCCCTACATGCTGTGTCAAATATTAAAACTCTCTTTAAATAGTGTGTGTTGGCTTTAGTTTCAGGTAAATAATGCGGCTTGCACATACCGTGCTAAAGAGCATTTAAAGGGGTGCTCAGGTAACTTTAAAAGTCTATTTTATTTATTGAATGGAGTCCTTTCATTGTTATGGAGATATAGTTTGCTACAGACCATGCACTCTGAAAGAGATCAATTTGTTTGGCACTGACCCATCCACTTAACTTGAAGCAATCAGATTTAAAGCTTTGCACTTTATTAATGTGTGTGCAAATAGCAACTGGGTTCCAAGGACACTCTTTAGGAAAGCACCTTGAGTGATTGGTCTTGATATATAATTCATATTTTGCTTCCAGCTTTCCAAAGGAAAAAATCACATTAAAATTATTTTTAGATAATACTGTAAAGAAAAAAAAAATCCTGAAGCATTGGCGTATGACAATGACTTTGTGTGTTTAATGGAAGTATATTGACTTGAAAATGTTACAAGTTCCCTAACAAGCTTTTTCCATAATTTTATTAAAGAGTATAGAGATTATTTTGAGATGTACATCAGCACATTAAAAAGTCCTCCAAACAAAACTCATTGCACCACAGTTTTAATTTTCTAAACTGTACTGGCATTCAAGGTATTTTAAAAATCAATGTCAGTTCTGAATGCATCTTGATTGAGAGTAAGAACCAGCTAGAAAATAGAGCATTTCAGCCTGGATACAGTTATGAATTCTTCATAAAAGTGTGCAGTTCAAGACAGACTCATCCCTGATGGCTCCCATAAACAGGAGGCACCCTAGCACTGGAAATGCCCCTGTGTAAATAAGGTGGTTACAGCATCCAGGGCAAATAAGCAGTGGAACTGTCCAATTGAAAAAATCTGTGGCATGCAGAAGTGCTAAAAATAATACCAAGGAGACAAAATAGTAATAAAAGGAGGACCATAAAACCCCATAAAATTAATTAATAATTACTTAATAGAGATAATTTATAGCTATTGTGTTTAGTACTGAGCATGTCTGAGTAAAATAGATGTGCTTATGTAATATAAATATAAATATATAAATATAAAAACGTGTATGTAAAGTATGTATTCTATATCTATATATACATGTACAACTTGCAGATTATACCATGCCAGTCACTTAGGAAGGAATTTGTATGTCTGGAAATACAGAAGTACAGAGAGTAAATGTTTGTATTTTGTGCAACTGAAAAGGAGAATAAAGATATTGGAGCAGAAATGAACCAAAGAGTGCAAGGTCTTCAGGGTTTTTCTGTTTCAGCTCATTAAGATCGTTCCCATTTCTGATGTGCTCTACTGATATTTGCAAATAGTGTTGATGCCTTTCAGCATAAACTGGGTGAAGAACTATGTCTTTAAAAGCCTTTTGGAATTGGGCATTATTCATGCAGGGGTCTTGCAATGCTGACCAAATGGAACAGGAAAAGCATAGAAAAACTACCTCACTGAGGCTCATCAGCCCTGAGCTTTCTGTGAATGATGAAGACACAAAAAGGTAAAGAAGGTCAGACCCTTACTATGAGTGAGCAGGGAAAAGCTGTGTCATGGCAAAGCAGAGATCTCTTAGGGAGCATGAGGAATGCTTTAGTGTGAGTGATAACATCAGCCAGGCTTTGGTCCCAGAACTCTCTGCACTTCAATGGTGACTTGAGCAGAAACTGCTATTTGTGGTTTCCAAATGAAATTTTTGGAATGCTGCAGTCACAGATGATAAGGAAAGCAATCCTGAATGAAATGACTCAGTGGCAGTGTCAAAGCATCAACAAATTTGTGAATAACCTGAGGCTGAATAGTCAATTTTGGCATTTCAGGGCTGGTCCTCCTGGCATCTGAAGAGGAAAGGCCTGGCTGGCTACATGGAATTAGAAGTTACTGAGACAGTAAAAGGGAATGTTGAGCTCTATAGTCTTTGAAATAGGAAGTCTATGGATGTGTTTAAATTAACCTGGCTGTACTGGTGCTCCTGTTGCTGATAGCAGCTGCCTCATATGTCAGGGGTATAGCAAACACACTGATGTGGTCACAGTGTAGTGTGCATAATTCTTATCTCAGTTCTGGTTTTTCTTACTTTGAAAAATGAAATTCAACTTTGCTAGCCAGAGAATTAATGTCTTTCTCTTGTCCTTTTATTTCACTCCCCTTTCTAGATTTTCCCTTTGTGATAGATTTGACTTGTTATTCGTGGTAAATAAGTAGTGCTGCTGATGTTAAAATGATCTACATAGGCACTTAATAAGATACATTTTCACTGTTATAATTGGTAATCTAAAGTTAGAATTAAGAGTATATATAAATCTTTACAGAGAGGTAGTGACCCAGTTATGCTGTGTCCGGGAGCTTAGCTTATGTATAAAGCTCAAGTAAATTCTTGTCACTTTGACCAAAAATTTATTAAAAAGAAACCTCTCCAAAACCACAAAACCCCACAAGATCTCACTAAACCACTGAAGCTTTTATGCTGGCTGCTGTAATTAAGAGTGAACACAGTGAACTGTGTTTTACCACAGCACTGGAGCTGTGAACACCCTCAGCAGCTGTGGGCAAATTGGTCAAGAGACCAATGGTTCTAATGGTTCTAGAGGATAATGGCACCTCTCAATTTCCCACTCTTTTATTGATTTGCAAATGAGTATGCCTGTTTGTTTATTGGAATCACTACTACTTCAGCAAAGTGTTCCAGCCAAGATGCAGCAACTTTCGAAGGGCTCTGGATTTCATTGTTATCACTGTCAGTTGTGTGTAGAAGGATCAGGAGACCAAGCAATGGAGACTTGGAGTAAGAAAAAAACAACCCACTGCACAAATAACAAAAATTTGTGAGCTAGAAAAGGACTTTGGTACTCGAGTCCTCAAAAAGACTAAATGAATTTTAAAGAATAAGAATACAACAATGTTTCAATTGCTTTAATAAGGACAAAGCAGTATGGGACATCAGAACCTGTGTGCCGCTGCTTTTGCTAATGCTCATTATTTACTTGTTAATATAAGCAGTCCTAAAACAGGTGCTAATCTTCTAGAACAAGACTTGGGATATGGAGAATCTGTTTGCAATAGATATATAATTATGTGAATATTTTAGGGATAACTTCTTGCTATCACAGCAAAAGTGTGAGGACAAAATCCAGTGATGTTCCTAAGAAATCAGAACAAGGTAATGGGAACAAGGCAAGTTTAAGTGGATGGGTAGTTAAGATGACTGGGCAAGTCAGATGTTTGTGTCAGTGTCTTCAGTTTGAATTATCCATATAATGAGTGTTTGAGAAAACTTTGAAAACTCTTTTTCTTAATAAACTAATTCTTCATTCACCTAGAATGACCAGTTTCCATACACTATGTTAATTTTAGGAAGAAAATTAGTGATTCTGACGCACTGCCCTTCTCCTGAACCTGCCTGTTTGTTGTTGTGCACCTTGTCCCTCAGTCTTGTGCTGTTCTCCCTTGGTCCTGCGCAAGAATGAAGGCAAGGGAATGAGGTTTGTCTTTTAAAAAGCTGGGTAAACTAACATCATCAGCATGTGAGGCAAGAGAGAACGGAATAGCAGAGTACTGCATGAGTCTTGCCCTCATTCAAGCAGGGAATTTCCACTCATCAGCTCAATCTCCTAAAGAATGTCAAAATGTTATTGAAGAAAATCCCACACAGACTCACTCCAGCTCTTTGTTGCTCTTGACAGAGTACATGAAGTTCTCTAATGTGCAAGGGAACTGTATCAAAATGGCTGGTTTGTGCATCTCCTGCTGCTGTTTATTGGCAGTATGGCTTCTGGAAAGGTTAAAGTAGGGCCTATTCATCCAGAATTCTGGCAGCAGAGGTAGCCAGAGTTTGGTGCCAGTCCCTTCCATTTGAGTTTGACCTTGCTTTCCTCTTGGTGCTTGCTATATAATTTCTGTGTTCTGACACTCGAAATGTTCTTGGTTTGAGAGGTTTCCAAACCTTGTGATAAAATACTTTCCTTCTGCCCTGTGTCCCTGCTCAGTCACTTAAGCTCCAGCAGGGCATGTCACCAGGCTCCTGGTGTCAAGGACCACAGTTAGGCTGAACAAGGTGCAGAATGGCAGCAAATTTCTCAGCAGATCTGTGGAAAGTGCAAATTGCCACTTTTCCACCTGGTCTGTGCTGGGCTTTTGAAGTGCTCTCCATTGCTCTCTCTTCTGAGGGCAGCCCTTTGATGCTAAAACAAGAGTTCTACCCACACAGGTGAGGACCATCTGTCTTTTCCTTCTCAAATTTGGAGTGTCTAGTCAAAGGACACGCAGACATCTCTGTGAATAGCCTTCTGCTTGTGTATTTATTGCAGTGTTTTTCAAAACAAGAGCAGATTTTTTTTTTCTGAGAGCAAGAAAGGCACTGTTTTTTCTCTTGTTCCCTTGAAAGTCTTCTAAAACATTTGGGAGAAAATAATTGGAAAAATTGACTGTGCATCAAAGACAAAACTAGACCTCATGGGACAGTAGCAAAAGAGAAAGTATAAAGATGAGATTTCAGAAGGTGATGCTAAGGGCTCTTGATAGTGCTTAAAAATTAACTTCCTAACAGGTTTAAAAGCATCAAGAGGGGCTGCAGAGTCACAGAATTTTGATAGAATTAGGGGAAATGCCATCTGCAGATTCATAATGTTGATATTACCATGATATCTCATTTCTTGAGTAGGTCAGCAGGATTAAGTGGAGGCTGTCTAAACAAGGATGAATTTTACCCTTAAGCCTTCAGGGATCAATGGAAATCTGAAACTGCAAAGACTGAAAATTGAGGGCTACTTGTTTTGTGTAGAAGACATTAACACTTATAGACTGGCATGAATATTTGGAGACATCCATTAATGTCTAAGGACAAGTGTGTCATGGAGGGAAGGAGTTCAGCAAACATCTTGAATCTTCTGCTTCTCATAATTTGAATATTGCTGGAACTGTTGTTAGGATATTTAATCTATATTTCTATTATATAACTCTACAGTATTGAGAAGACAAACTTATGATGGAAAGCAAGTGATAAATTTGGGGAGAGCATGCAGAGACTTGTATTTGTATTTTGGGAGTGTTTTTGGTTTGCCTTGCAAGAATCCTGTTTGTATTTAATTTAAATATTTATAAGCAAATAGTGAATTTTAAATATAATTCAATGAGAAGGGTTTGAGTTAGCTGCTATTGCTGCCAATAAATAGTAAATTCCCTTTAAGATTAACAAATGAAGTATGATATAAGCTATTAAAAATACTACCAATATAAATCTGGTTCATTAGCTATGTTGCTAGGGTTACAAATTAGTTTCTTCAAATTGGCAAGCAAGTTTTATATACATGTTTATGTAGAATGGAACTTCTGGTTTTGTGTGTTTGCTATCCCTAGATATAATAAAAGTAATGCATACTGACTTTGATTGTAGTTAAATAGTATGAGTATGAATTTATATGCATAGACTATAAGAAAGACTGTAAGAAAATCTTTTAATATAGGGATTTGATAGAGAAATAAACTGCAGCCAGTAAAGTCCTCTGTCCAACAAAATGTATGAGTTTTGGTAAGGGCAATATTCTGTTTTCCTTTGAAATTTGGGTTCTGCTTTACCTTGTTTGGTCTACAATTATTCCCTCTCTGAAGTGATCCTAGTGTTCATCCTTGTTTCCCAGGCTCTCCAGTTCTCAATAGCTGGTTTGGAATAATACATTAGCAAAGTATAACAGAGACTTCCACACTTTGTCAGACTGGATCTCAAAACTGGATGGATGATCTCTATTTATAGGGTCAAAACCAGTTTTAGCCATGAAAATGCTCCTTTTGAGAAAATGAGACAATTGAAAAATGCCAGGAGTTCTGCTTAATGGCATGCCTCTCTCAGTGAAAATTGATAATAAGAATTTTTATATTAATTTATGAATGATTTAAGTCATACTTCGGATCAGATCACACTTTCTGCCTTTAGATTTCAAAGAAACCAAACAACCAACACAAACCTTGTCAGATCTGTACTGAGCTACCTACAGAGTGTGGGCAGAGAGTGCCAAAGTCATTGGACAGATTTTATTTTAGCCTCTTACTTCACTTTTTCACCACAGTGGTTTTTCCTAATGAGAAAGTTGACATCTAGGTTATACTAAACTGAACTAATCTCTGATTTAACCTCATGGCTTGTGATTTCAACTAGCTCCATGGCCCACTAGTTGTCCTGCCTGCCCACAGTAGCTGGGCTGGGCGGCAGGAGCAGCAGATCAATGGGGAATATTGGATACAGGGTCATTTACAGGTGCAGCTGTCTCACCCAAGTGCAGTTTGGAACATTCTTTCAGGCCTTTGTATCACTTCATTTGTAGTAGGGCTATCATTATTTCATGTTCTTTCAACAATAAAGTGCAATTCAGATGCTTTATCTCTTTGTCAGTGAATGTCACAGACTTGGCACTGTGTTTTTTTTGTTGATTCTAAGAAATCAAGGAGCTGGACTGTTGGCTTAAGCCACCTTAGCAGTGGGTTTGTTTTGTGATGCTGAGCCGTGTGGTTATTGTGTAAGAGAAATTAGCTGACATGGAGCCCTCTATTAATAAAGCAGAACACTATAATTCCATTTCTGTAGTTTACTTTGTTGTGATGACTTGGTTTTCAGTACATTATAGCAAAAGCTTAGGTCATATATCGATTGGAAAATTGGCTAAATCTGGCTCCCTGACACTTAAAATCAACTCAGTTTGTCAATCAGAGGTTATTGTCATTGGAAAAAAACCCCAAAGTAATCTTAGAGGAGGGAAAATTTAGATGAGATGATGACTCTAGGGCCTTACATAGCAGAGCCATATCACAAAAGCCTTCTTTCTGTCTTGTGTAGGAGAAAAGAAATGATTATGAGGGTGTGAATGGATGAACTCCTAGAACTTTGTCTGCAGCAGAACATGTCCCTAAGTAACACTCCTAATTTCTGTGATCAAGTTTTTCCTGTGCTGATAGCAATGCATCCAGGGCTGTAGGTTCTAAAAATGCATATTCAGAAAGGGTCCAGGGGAATTCCCAGTGCCACTATACTCTTCTGTGCTGACTGCAGGCTCGGGAGGTGCTGTAGACCTCTTACCTGTGTGTCACATACTGAAAGATTGAGGGTTTTGTCACAGCTGGTAGAAATAAAAATTTACAGTAACACAGGGCTGGATTCCCTTTGTCCCTCAGACCCTGGACATTTAAAGACTTAGGAATTTCTGCTTCTATCAGGCCATAGGAAATTCTGCTTCTTTGGTCTTAGGTCTGTGTGTAGACACCTGCATTAGCTGAAATCTGAGACAGACTCCATACCTTTTGCTAGGCCAGACTGCATTCATTTTCCAGGGCCAAGTTTTCCTTTCTAAAAATGGAGTTCAAATTAGAGGCCTTGAAAAGCTTCCTCTTAACTCTTTTCTTCTCGTGACTGCTCCCAGGCTTCCTTGCTGGTGCTCTCAGTTCCCTCAGAAGGTGAATTCCCAGCAGTGGTGGGAACAGTGTTCCTTCCCCAACAATGGGCAAATAAGGTAATAACTTTTTATCAGTGTCCTGTTTTTAGGCAAACACTTGCCAGACTGCAGCAAATAAGTTGCTATTGACCAAAAGTAATTACCTCCTGAGAGCTGGTCAGTGTGGCAGGCTGCTCATACATCTGAAATTACCCCTGCATTCCCTGGAGTGCATAGAGCAATTGCTGAGACATGAGAAATGAATCATTGTAATCTCAGCTCTCCCTTCCTGATGGCCTCAGAGGTCCTGGGATGGGTGAATTGATGCTTGGTGCTCTGAAGTCCTTGCAGTCTGGCCACAGCAGATCCCAAGGATGTACCAGCTGGGAAATGAAATGAAATCAAGCTTTGCTGATGCCCAGCATCACATGGGCCAAAGGAAACCAGGGGAACTCTGGAGGTAAATCCATGTCCTAAAGTTGCTGGTACTCGCTGAGAGAGGACCTGCAACATTAGATTTGCAATCACTTCCAAAATATTTATAATAATTATTTTTATAAAATTCTGCATATATTTTATCTGAGTTGGTGTCAGTTATTTTTCTTTTAAAGCTCACTAAATTCTTGATCTTGATGATTTTTGTAATAGGATTTTACCTAATGTCATGTGAGAAAAATGTTCTATTATTATGCTATGAGGCAAAAAACCCACCAGTCTAAAGGCTGCTGTCTCTGGATTCTTTGTTGCTCAGAGTATTTCTATTACATCTCCTTTTATTAATCATCTTGTTGAATATGATTCCATCATTTAAGTTCTTCTTTCTACTAGTTTTCCTTGTCTTTTGAGAATTCCTCTGACTTGGAGTTAGAGTTCTTTTACTTACTGTAGAAGTACTATGGCTTTGTGTTGTTCTGCAAACTGACCCCACTGGTGACCTCTAGAAATGACATTTCTTTTTTAAATATACCAAGAAATTGAATAAAGGGAGGATGAAGTATGTCTGCAACTTATCTAATCATAAGGTGATGAAGCAAAGTAGGCAACAACACAAAAGAGTATTACTGGATGGAAATGACCAGAAGGAAAGTGGTGTAGCACAGAAATGACCTCAGATAACTTTCTTAAACTCTCTGATTTGAACTGGGAACAGCATGCATTAACCAGCCAAAGACAAATTCAACCTTTCATTAAATACTGTGACTCTGTTTTAAATAACTCTGTGAAGACTGATGGACTCATTCAGATGTACTATTTGTCTTTGGGGCTTCTATCAATGAATCAATGTCCTTTATTTGACTGGCTGACACGTATTTAATTTGGTGTAATAGATGATACATGGAAAATGCCTTTCAGTTTGAAACATTAATGACTGATTGTTGCCATCACTCAAGTTCTGCCTGTTACAATTTAGTTTTTTTCTATACTCATCAAGTTTACTAATAATGATTAAAGATTTTCTTAGTTACGTTGTCTTTGACAACAGTGATGATTAAAGACGCAGGCAACTTGTGGTATGGAACAGTTCACTTCTGTCCATCATTGATCTTCCTTTCCATATTATCTGCCAGTTAGACCTAAACAGAAGCATGGAAGAGCAAGGTTATTCAGCACATTTGAATAAGTAATTGATGAGTAGACATCAGTTAACCCAATAAAATATATATTTTAAAATCTGTAATCAAGGGAAGGATAATTCATGCTTATGGGAATATTGGCATTACATTGGAAATTAGATACTTGCAATTAAGATGAATAATGTATTACATTGCAATAGATAGTGCAATGGTAGTGCATGGGTTTCAAATATTTAAAACTGACACTTTGTTTGCAGTTTAGGACTTTTTTGTGAATTTCATATCTGCTTACACAGAAAATCCCTCCTTTTTGTATATTTTTGAGGGAGGGTGGGAAGAAATACTTCTGTTTCTTAAATATAAAGATTTGAAAAATAAATGAGTACAAAAGAAATAATCCCTTGCATTTTGACCGGGGCATACATAACCGATCTGGAGTTGTATTTCAGCACTCTGTGTCTTTGGTAAGTGTTCCTGAGCTAAGATGTTTGACACTTGGCTGCACTGAGCTGCCTTGTTTTCAGTTCCCAGCTCTGTGGCTTGCCTGCTGGCTGACCCTGGACATGGGCAGGCCATCACTGTGCCGTGTGCCTTAGTTTCCCCTTTGTAAGAATCACCTGATGATACTGACCCGCTCCTTAAAGTGTATTGAAATCAAACATGTTCCTGTGGACAACCACAAGCAAGGGCTGCTCTTTGCACCCCTGTTTGAAAGGAGACCATACAATTCATCTTCACATCAGTTTTCTGGTCTGTCACTGACACAGAAACAACTTTCTGTCCCAGGCTGTGGCAGGAGCTCTAACTGCAGGAAATGACTTTATCTTGATTCTGTTTCTTCTGTTCCCATCTGCCAAAGAGGGATCATCACCTTCTTTTTCAAGTGGTTTTGAACCTACAAGAAAAAAAATGCTGTACAAGAGATAGAATTTACTTGTGCTCTGTTTTCAACTTTAAATGGCCTAGAGTTGCCAATATTTGGGGAGGCTTCATTGAGGGTTTCAGTTGTACCAAAGTAATGTGCAAATATTGAATCTTGGTGTGTAAATGAGCTTCTATACCACATTCCTCTATTTCTTTTGCTGCTTTGTAATACTAAGTTTCAAAATTCACCATTAATTATACTTGTAAGCCTACATTAAAACCTCTGGTTCAGTAGTTTCAGAGTGAAGAAAGGACAGCTCTCTGGTTAATGATTTATATCCAGTTTCATGGCTTAAAACCTGATCTTATTTCTGTAAATATGCTTTCTAGAAAAATTGAAAAATAAATTGGAATAATTGAAGGGTTGTTTATCTGAAGTAATAATGTACTTAATGCATTTGGATATCATTCATCATTTTCTTACAGATATTTGGGCACTACTTTTGATTTATGCATGAACTGTGATATATGTATAAAAGAATACTTTAAAATGTATTAAATATTCTTAGATGTAGTGTTTTCATAATAAATAGACTTCATGCATGTATTAAATATTCTATAGGGTACATGTACTTAAATAATGTGTATTTTTCCATATATTTTTACTGAATTAAATAAAGGCATTTAGAAGAGCCTTAACCACACAGACTTTAGGTTCTTGAGAATAAAATAGGTAAAGATTAGCCAATACACCTGTATATTACTGTTTTAGGCAAACACAGGTGGTAATTATTCTGCAGTCTTTGTTCTTTCTGTTTAAATTGACTGAGAGTGAGTTCTTAAGTCATAATACAAGGGTGCATTGTGTGCATGAATATATTTATTAGACAAGAGTTCTAGATGAGGATGTAGACATATTCTATTTGACTTGAGTAGATGTTTAGGCTTGAATTCAGAAATACATTCTGGCCTCCTCCCAAAGTTCACTAGACCTTACTGTATAGTCAGGTAAAGAAAATGATGATGGTTTCATTTGCTGTCATTGTTACCTGGTTCTTTGATATGTTGTGTGTGTGTGTGTGGGTCTGTCACAAAAGGCTGAATTCAAACCAGTCTGTTTACAGAGCATTCATCTCTTGAGCAGTGGAGGGCTAGGCTGCTGCTTGCACTTGCATACTTCAGCTGCAATTCTGACCTTCACTTTGTAGTACTTTGTATAATATCTGTTTTTAAACCCATGGAATCATGCCTGGTTTAAAGCTTGCTTCTTGCCATATGTTTGCAATGCAGTGGCTCCAAATACTAAATTATTCTTCTTTAGTTTTCTTTTAGCTTCAGTCCTGCATGGAGTTTGTCACAGGCTGGACACTCAGGTAGAAAAGTGCTGCTTTAGCAGCAAACTTGATCTTTACATGGAAGAGGTAAAATGGTTTATATCAAGAAAAGACAGAACAGCAAAATGAATCTGAACTGTTTGCTGTTTAAAAAAGGAAGGCATTTTGGAGACTACAACTGAGAAGGAAAGCTAGAGCTAGTGATCAAATTGGGATAAAATAGATGATCCGGCTCAAAAATGTGTTTTTGGAGAAATAACAATAATTGTAACCTAAATTCCCTACTGAGTTATGCCAACATCTCCAGCATTCTGTCTGTGATAGTGGCAGGAGGAGATGTTAGGGTGCAATAGGCGAGCCTCCCACCTTCTGCTGCTCCACATCTCCTCAGCATAGCCTTTTATTTGAGCCTGTTGGAAATATTTGTCTCCACAGACTCTCATAGCAACAAATTCTAGTTTGTGACCCAAGAGGTAAAGCCTCTTAGAATAAGAAAGGATATGTTTAAAGTGTATGAGTGTATGATCTTAGCTGTCTGATGGGCCAGATGAACCCTGGCAGAAGGATCTCAGTCAGTGCTTTTGGACACAAACTAAATAGAAATATTAAAGTTGGTGTCAGCTTGCATGGTCAAAGTTGTCTGGATTCAGAAGTGGAATAAGTGGATTCAGAAAGTGAACAGTAAAACCCCAGCACAACTTAATGATGTGGACGTAGAATGGATTTCAGCAGTTTTCTGCCAAATATTGAATAAGAGCATGTTCAGCAGTGAAAGTTAAAAAGAATTTGGAATAAATGTCACTAAATTCTATGATTTGGAATAAATTTCACTACATGCTTTGTGAAGATTACATCGCATTCCGGTTCATTTGGGCTCAGCTTCCACTTTTAGAAGTTTGTGACTAACTCAAGATGAGGAAAGGTGAAGAGGCTGATGGGTAAAGAAAGGGTTTGGCCTTGGCGATTCTGGTATCTGTGGGAAGAGTTTGAAATGCCAACTTTTCTTGATGAATGGAGCTGCAAGTTGTTATCCCCATCTAGAACAATTAACAAAACTCTTTTAGAAGATTGTGTCCCACCTTGATCATTGGTTATCTGGCCAACCTCAAAACAACTTATTCACTGATTTATGGGATGCAAGTGTATTTCCCAGAATTAGTCTAAGCCTTCATTCAGCTTTGTATGTTTTTTTAAAAGACAGTTCTTGAATTGTAATGTTGCAAAGGTAAATATCCTTATGTCAGAGCTCAGCCTCCTGCCGTGAGTAAACTGTAGGGCATTCCTGCTTTAATCCTTGATTTGTCTTTCCTGACCTTTCATGGTGGTCCTTCTATGTAATTTAGTTCTTTATGGTTCTAATTTTTTTGGTTGCTGATGCTCTTGAGGCCTGTCATTCTTGTAAAATGGGATGATGCATGTGAGTTAATTATGCTAGCAAAACCCTAGTGAAGAAAAAAAGGAGAACAAAGGGAGTATACCTGGAGACTCCTTCAGTTGCTCTTAGTAGGCTTTGAGGAAAACAGATGTTCATTTGAAGATTTTAGAAGAAAACCACAAACGTTTTTAATTGGAAGTAATACTTGACCAAATTAATGTGAAGTGATAAACAACAAATTTATCTTTTGAAATTATTGCAATAATTTGATTATATTAAAATGCACCTCCCTGCACTAGTGAGAGATTTTGATAATTTGTTCTAATTGCCATTTCTTCTCATACCCAATGCCTAAAATTAAGAAATGTTGTTGTTTTTTTTTTTGGGGTTTTCTTTTCCAAATCTACTATCTAATATAATGCTCTCTCCCTCCAAATTTGGAAATGAGAACAATAAAGCCAGCAGTGGGTGATAACTTTCTCACTTTTTGCAGATAAACACATTGCAGGATTGGGATCTGGCTGCTCCCAGCTGTGCTTCAGCTGTAGCTGCTTGTCTGCCAGTGTTTAACTCTGTTGCACTGTAAAGAGTTTTTACATAACTAAAGTAGGACTGGCTGCAAGGAAAAAAAAAAAAAACTTCCGTATGTCTATCCTCTGTCTAAATAATGGACAAAATATTTATTCTATTGAGCTATTTCTAAGTGCTGTGGGGTAGTAAAGATGAGGTAGAGAGGTACGATTATATCCTGTAGCAGTTAAATGGAATTAAGTGCTTTCTTCTATTCCCCTGCTTATTCTGTGAGAAATTCTTCTGAAAATATATCACACTGATGGTATCCAGTGTCTAGAGCCCTTCCAAATGTGCAAGCTTATTCCTTATTTTAGCTCTTTGTAGAATAAATGTGGTTGTAAAGGGACTGATCATTCACTGAAGTACTGCAGTGGGTTAATTTATTGTAGGGACACAACACTGGGGTGCTCTGTCAATAAGGGGCATTGTTTAGGAGTTCATCCACAGCAGCAATGAAACAAAAAGAACACATTATTTTTCAGGCCACAAACCTCCTATTGGTATTTCTGTATTTCAGTTGCAGGCTCTGCAGTGAACAGTGTGAAAAAGGACCACTTGGGCTTCTGTTGCATCCCAAGTCTGATGAAAAACTGTAAAATGCTCTGCAGTTGAGATAGGGGAGAATGCAGTACACAAAATGCAGTTGTTGTATTTTGAGATTTCAAATCTGGGTTTGTAGCACTGACATAGCACAGCTGGGGTTCAGTTCAGCTGCTTATAAATGGGCTGTCTGGGGTGCAGCTGCTGGCCAAGTTGCTAGCACTGGTTTTAACTGGGCCTGCAAAATGCTCAGCCAAGTTTGCTTTTTTTGAGGGTTCGGGGGGATAAAATATTTTATTTACAGAATTACAGAATGCCATATATATGGATAAAAATACATATATATAATACATATATATCTGTGTGCTGATTTTTAGGCAATCATGACCAATGCTTGCTTCTTGCTTATGCCTACTTTTGAAGAGTGTTTGATGTCAACAGCCTCACAATGACCATGTTCTAGTTTTCTAAGCTTTTTGTTCCCTCGGTGATGTGTTTCTGCTCCAGAATGGAAGTTTTACTTTGTCTGGAAGGATGTGAGGATAAAAGCTGTTCAAAAACTACAGAAACTCACGGCAGACACAGGCATGCTTCTCAGACTGTCACAATTGGCTTTATTCCCTTGATCCCAGCAAAATGAGAGGAGAGCACATGGAGTTGCCCAGGACTGTTCACTAGACCAGTGGCAGTCACAGAATCGGCTCTCAACTGTTTCATCTCAGCCCAAAGCAGTAACTCCTAGATTGCCTTGCCTTCTGAAAGAAACCTTTGCTAATTATATTAGAGATCTTGGCAGACTTCAAGGGCTTGACAAAAAGGATTTGTTGACTCTTTCCTAGAAGTGGTTTCCATGGCTTTTAGTGGGTATGTTTCTTTTCCTGACAGATCATGAAAGCTGCTACTGAGATAGTATTCTGCAGGCAGCAATGTGTATTCTTTTAAGTCCTGTTTTTGATGCTGATAACTGAATAATCATCTCTGTTATAACCATCCTCTAAAAAACTATCTGGTTCCCACGGCACTCTTGTCAATGGAATTCTACATTTTCCTGTTGTGAGGGAAATAAAATGTGCATGCAGGAGTTACAGATATGGAAACCTAAAAAAATGTTAAATACCTCAGTCATTTCAGATCATTTAAGATTGAAGTTTGTGGGCTAGAGAAGCACTGTAGTAGTTTAATACCATCCTCTCCTACAGGCATAGGGGCTTCTGTGATATTTGACTGTGACAGGGCACTGTCTTAACATGCAATGGATGTGTGGGTGTCCTCATTATAGAAACTCACTCAGTTGTTTATGTTCTCTTTTGGCTTTATTGAAAAGCTTTGACTGTCTTGGAGTTTGTTGAAAGACTGAACTGAGTAAATGGGGAGAATAATGAATATAGTTCAGGTTTTGCAATGTAAAATTTCTCCAGGGATTCAGCTGAATGTCTTTTACACCAACAAAATATGATGAGTTGGTCCTCGTTTTTTGCATCAATTATTTGTTTGATGCACGCTGAGCTTTTGAGAGACTGCCTTTGATGTTCAGCTGTAACTGTGTCTGGTGTGACCCTTGATGCTCCTTCATGGGTGGAAAAAAATCAGTTGTTAAAAGATGGACAAAATCCCATTTAAGGTCATTATGTTTCTATTGAATTCTGTGTTGTACTTCTGCATGTGGTCATTAGTCTTATAAAAACAACCCCACAAGAAAGCTGAGCATATTTGCATTTCTTTTTTCCTTCCTTGAACTCTTGACTCTTCCACCTTGGTTTAGTCTCTTCTTTACAAGAAGCAGCAGCTTTATAGGGCTCCATCAACCAACATTAATAAACTGTCTTGAAAGGTTTGGGGACATCACAGATTTTAAGAATTGATTTTTGTATCATTGAAGTGAATTTGCATTTTGTATTGACCTCAGTAGACCAATATTCCTAACTGAAGACAGCCGTGTTTGCAACATGGCATAAAGCCCTGCAAGAGGAAATGGAAGCTAGTTTCCATCCATCTGCCTTGCTAATAGGTTAATATTTTTAAATGAAACCATAAATGAATCCTTTACCCCTATTAAAGTTTTCTGGGTAATAAATCTGTGTCCAAGAATGTTGAGCAATGCTGACACTGGTGCTGTGTGTTGTACAAAGACTGCATTACAAATAGTTGCAATTTCAGCCATGTAATGAGGTAGCCACAAGCAGCAAAAACCCTCCCTCCTCTCCCCCCAAATACTCATTCCATTTCAATGTGTCCTTGTAAAAATTATTTTCCCATAATAAAGACCAAACTGCCAACTTTCAAAGCTCAGTATGAGTGTAATTGAAAAGGATACCTAGTTTAATAAATGTACCTGTAATTGCCTCCCTCCTTTCAGACAATACTGGGGGAAATAAAATTAGCTCCAAATAACACATCCAGAGAATTTGAATGGAAAACAAAAAGATAATAAGCAGTTTCATGGCATTTAATTTATACCATGAATTTGTAAGCAGAAAAGCAGAAACCAGTGGACAACAGGGTGTGAATCCCCTGTTGTATTTAGAGATTGACAGCCCTATCTTGCAGCACTCATGAGTTGTATTTTAGGAAGTGGAAAATAGAGATAAACAACATAGCTTCAGATCTGGACATCTTTAGGAGCTCAGACAGTACCTGATTGAGTCTGTCAGGAACAAGACATTGGACGAGCAGCTGTCGAGTTCACTTAGAGCCTGCCTGCAGTTTCAGCGAGCTGGCTGCACTCGAGTCTGCTGCTATTTGCAAGCTTCTATGTGTAGTGCCCATCATTGCAAGGCTTGGTTTACAGCAGAGTTTAGGTCAAGAGGAATTTTTTTTCAGTGGCCAATTTGTTATTCTCAGTTTTTAAATTATATATTTCTTTAAAGTGCACCTTTCATCTTTACAGATGATTTTCTTCTTGTTATGTTCAATTGAGGTTACGGTGATGCATTTAAATTGTTTTGATGCCACAGCCACATCAGTCACAAGCAGTGATGTGGAAACTGACTGGCTCCACTGCTCAGGTTGTACTTTAATGAGGAATTAGTCTGTAGACAATGCTTACACACTGAATTTGGATATTTATTTGGATGGGACTTCACTGGGGAGAACTCAGATACTGTCAGGTAGCTGGATTCAGCTGGGACTGAAAGGAGACCTGCTGCACAGGCATGTCTGGTAGATTATATGAGATTTCCTAGGTAGCACTGCCCACAAATGTGAAGACTTAAGATGTAGATACATTGGCTAAATTCCAGTCAGAAACCCTTCAGTCTCAGCACTAACACTTTTACAGCATTAATTCAAATTTGTTTTTCTCAGGGTTCTCTCTTCAGTAATTATTCAGTTCTGTGAAGATGTCCTGGAATACAAAAGCTCCAAGGAATATGAGTTCCTCTGTCAGAGGAATGATTTGTTAATCTGATCTTTGTGAATGCTCCTGTCCCAGAGAGGAGCTGTCATGGCGTCCTGGGCTGGCCCCTGTGTGCACCAGAGAGGGGCAGGGGATGAAGCCTCAATATTGCATGGCCTGGCACAGCTGAGGTGCCCAAAAGGGCTAACGTCTTCAGAGAGAAAGATTCACATCCAAGGTAAAGCTCTCTGCTCCCGTGTCTTCAATTTTTTGGGGGTTTTTTGGTCAATTTCAAAGTTAACTCTCGAAAAATAATCAGCTTGGGGTAGTAGTCCTGTTGTTGGGCAAGCTTAGGGGGTGATACACAGTAAATATCCAGGGGATGGTAGAACAAACAGTTTACCTGTTAGAAAATAGGTAGGACCCCCAAAGAAACACTAATTGCCTTGATTGTCTGGAATTGTTTTTATCTTCCCTTGTGGGATACAGTTAGTGTACCACTAAGTTTTTTATAAAGTCACAAAGTGCATGTGGTCTCAACAGATGACATTTTTATCTTGGGAAACAGCAGTAGAAATACATGAGTGGTGGCAGGAAGCAATTTTAAACACAGTCTGAACAATGAGCTGAAGCAAACACCCCACCACCCCCACAAAACAAAAAGTAAATGAATGGTGGATGCATCTTCAACTGGGACAAAATGTACAGGAAGGAGAAGCCAGCTGTAAAATACTGTTCCAAGAGACAAAGAAGGGGCTCATTGCATTTGTGGACTGTCAAGAGAAATTAGGCTAAACTACTTGCTTAGTCCATGTAGTAGTTCTAAGGTGAACATGAGATATTAATCTCAACAAAGGGTCTGAAAATCTGAAGGATGGAAAGACATCTTTGCTTCTTTTGCTCAGCTGGCTCAGTTAGTTTAGATACCTTTACTCAGGTGCAGAGAGTATCTGCACTGAGGATATGCCTGAATTTGATCCCCTCCAGCACGTGCACAGCTAGTCCTGGGACAGAATTATCTCTGTGTATAGTAAATATCCCCATAGGCATTTTAAGGTTTTCCATCCTCATTTTGGGAACCAGGAGTGGAGTAAGAGCTCTACCAGAAGACTGAAATTAGTGAGGAGAAAAAGAAAGACAAAAAGTGAGATTCATTGAAAAGGCAATAAATGCTTCCAGAGCAATGCCCTGGCAGGCAGGGAGGTCCTCAGGTAGAGGGAAGTGCAGGGTTTAGTACCTGTTGGCTTTTATTAAACAGGAGTCTCTCTGAAGAACATTTCCCCACTGCTCTTTCTGAAGAGCTCATGCCATGTTTATAATAATCTTTGAGGGGAGAAAAGATTACACATATTCTGTAATGCAACTGATTTTGCATTCACTGGACTGAATTTGAGTGCATGAAAAAGTGTGTGTGTGTTTATATTTGTACTTGAAGCTTACCTAGGACATAACCTTTATGGAAAACAAAACATCCCTAAAATGACATTTGTTTCCTCACATTAATTGGAGAGAAAGTTGTGTATAACACGATGCCAGATGCTCGCTACCATCACAAATCACTCCAGAAATAAAAAATGCAGGCATAATTATCTAAGGAAATAATGAAGCTAGAATTTTGGGGGGGTAATTTGTCAGGTAAATGAATCTCAACATGAACTGTATGAGCATGGGCTGATACCTTATTTGTCAGAAAGCTTTTACCTATTGAGGAGGACAACTGCTTCATTGCTGTTTTTCTTTGCTTCTCGTGCTGGCTCTCCCTTATGTTCTTCCTTACCCAAAACACCCATCTTGAAATAGACAGCAAAACTGAATATCCAAAGTGGCAGGTGTGAAAACTGGATGCCATTGAAATAAACACTGATGGAGAAGGAAACTCAGACCCTTCCAGCATTAAAAAAGCCTCTGCTTATAACTGTTGAAGAGGATAACACAGCTAAAGCATGCTGCTTCTATTTTCTTATTTTTGTTGAAATATTACTCATTAATAGATTTGTAAAAATGCCAAACTTCACCTAAAACCCAGCTGTTTACTGCTTTATTTGAAATTCAATACACAATTGACCTTCTGACAGGGGAATTCTTGATCTGTAGCCTGAAAATCAAATACAGAATCACTTCAAATTGAATCAAAGAATCTTTTTTAAAAATTCCTTAAAAAAGAAAGTAAAAAAAAAAGGCAGTCCAAATAAATAATTGTGTTTTGCCCAAAATAAAATGTTTTAATTTAACATAATTCCACACTTCTATTTATCCTTTTAATCAGTATCCCCTTCCTGCCCACACAAACACACACACACTCTTTAAGATGCTTAACAATCAGAAGGAAACAAGACTATGTAATTAAGCATGTGGGACTTGTCAGGCTAGAAATTTGAACTTGTTCAACTATTTTAGCCAGATTTGAGGTAGAAGCAGAAGCATCCCTTCTGGGAAGTAGCAGGGGCACAACAGTGCTTCTAGGCCTGGCCTTTCACTTCCAAAGTTAAAGTCAGAACAAATGTATCACTTAAAAAGATAACATTTGCCTTTTAGAATAAATGAACAAATCAATCCAGGGCTGAGGTTACAGTAACATAATGCACTTCCTCTAAGTAGAGATGAATACAATTAATCAAAATCTTTATCTCGGACAAATCCAATTACATTGGCTTAAAAATGTAAATTGTTCATTTGTGTCAGTCTCCTGGTTTCCAGGAATTCAGACTCTGGGAATAGCAACAACATGTCAGTTAAGCTGCTCAGAAAGAGACATATTTGAGTTTTAAGTGACTTCCTGACATTTGCCTCTTATGTAAGTTATTATGTAAATAGAAAAAGGTTATTTTAATGTACTCATGGAGCACACTGTGCGTGTCCCTGTGTGAGAGCCACATTGCTCAGTCCAGCTTTCTTCAATACTTGTTTTGGCACTGGTTGTGGAAGGGTGCTGCTGCTCCTAGGATCTTACTGGCCTTTTCGCACTCGTGTCCTGTAGTCTCTTAGTGTATAATTACAAGCTGTGGTATCCCAATTAATGCCTTTCAACCAAAGCAAAGGTTGCCTGTGTTGGGTTCCTAATTGTGGATGCTGCTGCTGCTCTGCTTGTAAACACCAGTTGTATTTTCCCCTGATTTCCCTAATAATAGAACAAATGTGTGTGTGTTTTGCAAGGAGAAAATGTGAATCTCAGATAAAAATGAATATCTAGATCTGTGAGTCCAAATATTTTTTAATTAAAAAGGGTAAATACGCCATTTCTCACTTTCACCAAACCTCAGAAATCAATGGAGTGAGTCTTAGGAAGCAGATGCAGCAGATGTGAAGACAAATGCAACAGAAATGGTGTGTGTAGAGGGGAGTACTGCAATAATTCTTCTGGAGATTGCAAAGAATAGAAGATTTGTGCAGAGTAGAAAAATGTAATTTTGAGAAATTAGAGTATAATGAAAGGTATTTTGTATTATGTCACCCATTTCTGGAAGCAGAGTTTCCAGTTTTCCGTAGTCTTATTTTTTAAGATCAAGTGACAGTATTAAACAACAACTAGAGCAAAATGATGCATGCAGTTGTATTTATAGGGTGGCATTAATTACCTGCTAAATATAATACTGATGATAAGTTATTCTTAGTTACTGATGGCATGAGACATAATGTTAGGGGTAACTTCTTTTGATGGTGTGCAGTCATCATTGAGAAAAAAAAAGAGTCAGGGAAGAATCATAATTGGGAAAGGAAAACAAAAGTTTTTGGAATGATTTTGATAATTAACTCTAGTAGAATGAGGATGGGAAGGAGAACAGAATCCACTTTAAAAAAAAGGGATGAAGCTGTTGCAAAAGAAGAAAAGTTGTGATGAACTCACCTGGGATCCAAATATTTTGAAACTTAAAAGGATTTCCTTTCTTTTGAGGTTCACTCAAAACAGTCTCTGGTGCATTTTAAAACCACGTTGCTAATTGTTTCTTCCACAATGCCTGACAGTCAGTCAGACTTTTAAATACTTTTTCCAATTACTGCCACAAACTCCTTTGTATTCTATCAGTACAATAAAGCAGTTTTCCTGCACCTTGCTGTGATGTAGCAGATGAGGTTTTCTGCATTTCTCCTGCCCTGTGTCCTCAGCCAGCCACTGAAGGGATGTTTCAGAGAGCCCGCCTTCAGGTGAGTGCAGACACAGCCCTGCAGGGGCTCGGGTATGTTTCCAGTGCAGCCAATATTTGGGATCACTTGGGAATAAGGGGGAGAAGGATTGGCACACCTTTATGCACTCTCCTGCTGCTCTCCCCTTCTGTGGAGGCATGGGTATTTCGGGCACAATGCAGCTCTGCCTGTAATCCATCACAGCTGCTGTCATCTCACTGGCTCTCTTCAAAGTGAAGCTTCCCTGTTAAAATGTTTGGGAAATGTCTGCCCTGGCATTCCTGGGGGAGCTCCCCACGATGTGGTGGGTGAATCCTGCAGGGAGCAATGAGGGAGCAAGGGCCCACCAGGGCAAGCACAGCTAAAAGGCATAAACCAACCCCTGTTTCACATTTTTCTTAATTTATTGTTTTGACAATGAGATGAAGACCTGAAAATTGAAGAAAAAAATTAACGATGGTATAGTAAAATAATTAAGATTATTTCTTTGTGTGTTCCCAGGAGGGGATCACGAAGCTGCTGGTCAACAGAGGAATCTAATCATTGCTCTGTTCAAAAATTAAGAAGTCTAATACGTTCTTCATCCTCTGGTGTGTTCAGAGAAGTTTAGGAATAAGTGTTCATGGAGAATGTTGATTAGATTTTGATTCAGCTTTCTCTTTTCTCTTCAGTAAAGGTTAAGGAGGGCAAGAGAAGCTGTCAGTTCAAACTTCTTATCTGATTTTAACATCAGTTTGTTGCAAAGGCATCTGAAAATTGGCTCTGAGTATAATTTTTTTTGTGTGTGTGTGTGTTCATTGGGAGAAATGATTCAAATACAGGATTAAATGGGTTACAGGGCACTTTGGAGTGGAGGCTTTGGGTTTTAGAGGCTCTTGTGAGTTGGTGTAAAAAAGCAATTGGAGTCTATTTTGTGCTTACCAAGAAAGGTGTGAGGGGAAAAATGACCATTCTGAGCCTAAAAGTGCATGTGAGCACAAAAAATATGAAATGTCCAAGATGATACAGTCTGCTCTGAATAGTTCTAAAAATATCAGAAGCTGGTTGCTTGAACGTATAGACCCTCTTGCCTCACATTATATTAGCAGTACTATTTTTATCTGATAAAAATAGAATCCAATCAAATAATGTGCAAGATGTCAGGCAAGGGGTATCTGTTGTTGCCTAGTATGTGCTAACATCTGTTTACCCCATATGGGAAGTTTTACAGCAGTCTGTATAGAAATGATTTTGGTAACTGAACATATTTTGTTTCTCTTGACTTATTATTTATTTTAAGAACTCCTGCTTGATATAGCAGCTCTTTCTTTCGCCAGAGCTTCTTCCCTTATTATAATTATTATTTATCTATATTTTGGTTTCATTTGTGAGCTATTCTCGTTCCTACAAAAGTTTAACTGTGATGTGCTGCAGAATGGCAGCTTCAGGTGAGGAGCAGGCAGTGAGGGAAGAGTTGAAGGTGGGATGGTATGAATGGCATGGGGCCATTCCAAGGTGGGGATTGGAGGCAGACCGTGCAGGGGATGTAGAGGAAATGACCTTTGTTTACTCTGTGTCACCTATCTCAGCACCTTGCCTGTGATGGCAATGAGGACATTATAAAACTTGTTCTAAAAAATTGTTCTAAAATTGTTCTAAAAACTTGTTCTATAAAACAGTGCTGCTGGACCTTGCGCAGAAGGAACTTTCACCTAACCAGGACTTAGATTTCAAGCAGACTAGTGGCAGAAGGATCGTAGCACAGAGCAGATTTCATTCCAAGCCTGACCATGTTTTGTGTTAGGCATTTGTCTGAGTCAAGAGTAAACAGAAAAAGCCTAATGAGACAGGAGGGAGTCCCCTGAGGGCCCTGACCCATGGCACTTGGCTCAGGGGGTGCCCCCAGGTTTGCTGTGTCTCAGGAACCTGCCCAGGTGTGCTCACCACCTGCCCTGGGGCCACAGCAGTGGGCACACAGGGCTCCTTGCAGAGCTGCCCCAGCTGGGACCCTGCTTGTGCCACCACTGCTTGTGGTGCTGAGAAGGTGGCTTGTTAGTAACATTTCCTCCTCTGCTTTTTCTGGCGTGTTTCTCTGCCTGCATGGGCACACAAAGCCCATCAGCCCTCTGTAGTCATGTTCCATGCATTCATCCAGCTGAAGGCTCATATTTATCATGCATACAGGCTTTTACAAGACCTTTTTATCTGTACATTTTCACTCAGGAGCAAGTTCTGTAACAAGAAATTCTATGACTGTTGAATGTCTGATTGATTTATTTAAAGAAAAATGACAAAATATATCTTTCTTTGAAAAGCCAACTTTTATCCCCTGTTGCCTCTCCATTATAATATAGAGATTCAACTTATGTACAGATGATTCCCTTGTAAGCTCTGATCATTTTGCATAAGTATTAGAAAACTGAAGCTGACCTTGAAGTGCTGAGTGCTGTATTTATAAATGGAAAAAGGACTGCTTTTATAAAAGATTTGAAAAGATTTTTTTGTAGCGTTAGTCTTAAAAAAATACAACAAAATTACCCTACCAATACTCCATAAAAATGCAAATAATATTCTTTCAAGCCTTCTTAAAGGAATAAATTAATTTGTGTTATTAAAAGGCATAACTGGAACAAAACATATAAAACATACCAGGTAAAAGGTAGGTGCTCTATAATGAATGCTTTATTATCCTTTTAGTTTATTGTTTATATTTGAATTATATTGCTTCCTAACAGACTATCCCTTTTGTAAGAACAATTTAATATATAAACAATCATATCTCAAACCTTTAGCTGAGTAATTATATACATTTTAATTTTAGCTCTGGGGAAGTTTTAGGCCTGCTCTTTGGCAAAGACTTTCTTTGCTAATTGCTGACTGGAAATGTTATTATGTCAACCCCAAAACAATAGAAGACTAAAGAAAAAAAGAAATGCCAGCTCTTTGGGAAAAGAACTTTTTAATTGAGGCGAGCCTTTATCAATTCTCTGTAATATAAATGGTAATAACTTCTGTGCGAGTGGGAAGATACTGCAAAGGATGAATAGGAGAGTTGGATTTTGTATAACTTGGAATGAACTTGAGGAGAACATCTGTAGCAGAGGTGTACACTAGAGAGTGCTAGTATTTAGCATCACTTTTATTATTTTGCTTTTAGCAAATAATCAGGAGGCTCTAAAGACTTCTCTACACAATGTGGGCCCAAACTTTGGAATTTCCACCCAGTGCTTTCTCTGTTGCACTCACAGTGTATGTAGTTTACCTTTTGGACTTCAATGAAGTTTTTCAGGTCTTTTTGATCAAATGTTTGTGGCATGATTTCTTGAAGACCATTCTCTTTACTGGAGTGGTAGATTTTCATAGGATTTTAGTAAAATTTAGATCAGCCTCAATAATTTTAGTAGATCACTTTTTAAATTCTAATATTCATCTCCCAACTTTTCAGCTAAGCTTCAATTCTAGTAAGGATTGTGCCATCTAGCTTATATTGCCTCTCTTAATTAAAAGCATCATTTAGAAAATGTGAGGGTTAAAATGCACTTGCCTCAGTGTTATGAGTATGGAGGTAAGGGCTCACAGCCCTTCTCTGCAATCTTTTTTCCATAATTCATCAGTGAGCTTGCTCTCCTAGTCTGAAAACTCCCTGCAGGACCTAATTTGCCTGTCTATAACTGCTGTCCTTGAAGGCTGCACTGATCTCTTCTATAAAACCAGAGGATGCTAGCACCTCTAACAGAGTGTTTAGCTTTGGGAAAACATAAGAACATCAGCCCAGGGAAAACAGATACTCCACCTTACAGCAGAGTTTGAACATACTGACATTTGTCAGGGCTTTTTTTGTGGCTGCAGGTAATGTCTTTCACTACTTCTGCTTTAGTTCATGCCATGAGTGGAAGCCAGAAGTGGAACAAATATACAGAGCAGGTCTGCCATCAGGGGAGATGCCTGGGGCAGGTCTGGCCTGAGGATGGGGCCCTTTGTGGGGCAGCACAGTGAAGGGCACAGCTCCTGCATGGCCCATGGTGCACAGGGGTGGCTGAAGGGTGGGAGGGAGTGCACAGAAGAGAAAGGAAGAAGGGAGGTGATCATAGAATATTCTGGGTTGGACAGGACCCTCAAGGATCATTGAGTTCAACTCCTGACCTCACACAGGACTACCCCAAGGCTCAGTCCATGTACCTGGGAGCATTGTCCAACACTTCTTGCTCTCAGCCAGCCTTGGTGCTGTGACCCCTGCCCTGGGGAGCCTGTTCCACTGCCCAACCACTGCCTGGATGAAGAACCTTTTCCTAATGTCCAGCCTCAACCTGCCCTGGCACATCTCCAGGCCCCTCCCTTGGCTCCTGTCAGTGTCACACAGAGCAGAGATGAGTGCCTGCCCCTCCTCTGCCCCTCAGGAGGAAGCTGTGACTGCAGTGAGGTCTGTCCTCAGCCTCCTCCTCTCCAGGCTGAACTTTCCAAGGCACCTCAGCCTCACCTCATATAGTCTTCCCTCTAGACCCTTCATCATTTTGTTGCCCTCCTTTGGACACCCTCTAAAAGTTTTGTGTCTCTTTTACATTTTGGTGCCCCAAACTGCCCCCAGGACTGGAGGTGAGGCCACCCCAGTGCAGAGCAGAGCAGGACAATCCCTCCCTTGCCCAGCTGGCAATGCTGGGCCTGATGCTCCCCAGGACAGGGCTGGCCCTCCAGGCTGCCAGGGCACACTTGGACGTGATTTTCATCAACAAGGTTTGGGAGGGAAAGGCTGGCGCAAGAAAGACGTGCACACATGTAAAAACCCCTTCGGAGGGAGGATTCAACATCATTAGATAATTAAGGAGGGAGTGTCTCAAGCTCACATAGGATCCTGTACAATTGAGAGAAAGGGGCACGGTAGGTCCTGCTGAGGGATGTTTAAAGAAATATGAGAGAGGGTTGGCTGATAGCAGTGGGAAGAGAAGCATCAGTGCAGAACCAGTGATTAAAGGGAGATTGAGAAATTGAGATCACATAACAGTCTGAACATTCTCTCTACAGGATGTTGAGGGGGGCATCCCTGTCAGAAAAAGGGCAGGGAGGTGTTGCAGGGGACAGTGGTGTGGGATCTCTGATGTGTGACAGATCTGGTCTGTGATACAGCATGTGGCTTCCTGTTTCTTTGTTGTGTTTCCCCTGTTATCTTATTTCATGCCTCCCTCCTTATTTTTCAATAATTCCTCTGTCCTGCAGGGTTCCCCTTGAGCATTTGGCTGCTCATGGTTCACTTGTCCCCGTCCCCAGAAGATCCCTTGCTCTTGTGCCTTTTTGTAAATTGTGCACACCTGTCACAGGGCAGCACAGCAGAGACTGGCCCAGAAGGTCAGTGTTAAACAGTGTCTCTGAAAAAAACCATTGCTGGGTGAGGTAGCTGGACTTTTTTCCTCTTTCTGTTTGGCTTCAGACACTTGCTACCTAATTACTGAGCACCTTGTGCACCGAACCATACAACTGGCCTTTGCAGTGAGCTTGTAATTCACTCACTGAGTCATACTGACCCTCCTTTTTATCCTCTTTCTGATGTATTTATAAACTTGCTACCTGTGCCTGAGACAGCAAAAATTATTCTATAATCTGGACTTCAAAGATAGTGAGAAAATTCAATTCTCAGTGATTTTCTTGTGTTCTCTGCAAAAGTAAAGCTCATCTACAACTCTGCTGTGCTGCATCACAATAATATTGCATAAGAACTGGTGACCAAACCTGTTTAACAGCCTGATTTAAAACAGAGCTGAACTTTAAAATTCACTATTTATGTGAAGATATGAGAAAATGTATAATGCAGGGAAGTGGTCCAGCAGAGCAGCACTGTCAGCATTTAGCTTGCAGGGGTGTGTGCCAGCTCTCCCTGTCACTGCTGTGTGTGTGAGATCTGTGAGCTCAGCACTGTAGGTGCTAAACCCCATCAAATGCTTGGTTGGTTTCAGAGCACTGCTTTCAGTCTAAACACCTGACATCCCATCATTGTGGGGGCAACATAGAAGTGGTTTTCCCCTGTGTGTTAAACCTTGGGAGTGTTCAATACTGATTGCCCTTTTCTGGCTCTTTGCTGGCCACTGATGAGCTTCATGGGCAATGGAAAGTTCTGTGCATTTGGAAGTCTTTTCCACCCCCTTAGAAGCACATTAATACATAGTACACAATAATACATATATAGATGCATTTGTGCTTCTAATGTGCTTAGAAGCACAAATGTATCTATATATGTATTATAAAAACCCCCAATATCGTCAGCCTCACACAGGTTTTTAGTGGCAGAGAAACAGGTTAAAATAAAGACTTGGAAGTTTTCTGAACAATTGTGGAACATACTCTAAGTATTCCTTCTATTTCAAAAAATCTCACATAATATCCTTAGGGTGAGGGAGGAATCCTCTTTAATGAAAAGACTGCTTCTATTAACAGATATTTTGTAAATGCAAAATTATATCTTTGGAAAAATGTTAACAAGTGTGTAGAAGATAGCTGTGAGTCCAAAATACTGCCAATTCATTAATTTATGATTATTACTTTCCTTCTAGTAGTGGCTTTCCCCATCATTTGTATTTCCTTCTCCAGTTCCACTATTAGCCTGTGATTAAACTGATTATACTTTTCTTTCTTGAGCTCTGACAAAAAAATTATCTCCACAAGTATTCAGCAGTGCAAATCTGGGCACTTCATTATATTGTCTGTAGCAGCTGATCAGATGGTATTGTTTGCTTTTTTTTTTTTTTTAAGAAAAATTAAGAACTTCAAAAGTTTAAAAGTGCACGTACTCAAACATGAAATGCATAACGATATTGTACTAATTGCATCTGCTGTGGGTTGGACCCTTCAGGAGAAAAATGACACAAAGTCAATGGCAATCCCACATCAGGTGATGCTGTCTATCCTTTTGACAGCATCCATCCTTTCTCCTGTAGGCATCTGCTGCTCTCCTGGGCAGTTTTCCCTTGCGGGGGACAGGCCCAGCAGTCTGTTCTGGCCTGGGAGATGCACCCAGTGCACCCACCTGCTTCAGGTGTCAGGAGCTGCCTGTGCTTAGTGCTCCTAAGGAAAACCTTGGTTTTGGCTGTCTTGAGCATGGCACCTTTCTGTGTACAAATACATCCTCTAAAGATGGTGCTGAGCAGTGATCCCTCTCCCTTCCTGATGGTAATGGAATCTCATTTGTCTCCTGGGAACCTGAGAGCTCTCTGTGATACATTTTCGGACCTTTTGGGATAAATGTGTTCCTCAGTCCACGCTGCCAGCATTGCTGTTTGTCATGGGCTGGAGGCTGTCTGTCATGGCATGCAGGGAAAGGGTTTGTTGGTGTCAGCTGTAAACTGTGAGGCCTCTGAGGGTGCTTTTTGTAACTTACAATGATAATTTGAGAATCTCTCTGGCGCAGGGAGTCAGAATATCCCCCACTATCATTGAGGACACCTTTTCCAGGAGCTGTGCGATGATGGTATCTATTTGTCCTTCTGATTTCTGGACACAAAGTCAGGACTCAAGATGTTACCAACTGTTTTTGTAGGCTGCTGAGGGCTTCGAAGGGTTGGCATGACTGGCAAGGGGAGCTGCAGAGTGCACAGGGGGGACACAGGCTGGGTTGGAGGGTTGCTGCAGTAGCCACTGCCTGTGCTGGGGTTTGCAGGCTCCAAAAAGGAGCTTGCAAGGAAACAGAGATGCATCTATATAAAGCAACATCTTCATGGCCTTCTCTGGCTTTTGGGTTTTTAATTTCCTTCATTTTTGTTGTCAACTTTTCTGCTTTGACAACTTTTTATGGCAGAATTGAGGAGTTTTCTGTCCCAAGTTCTACCATTTTCCTGTGCAATACATTGACCCCAATACAAACATCTGGAGGCAGCTGTTTGGTAGTCAGGTGCAGTAGCAATAGCCAAAGAGCAGAGGGAGTAGAGCTCCTGGCTCTCATGGGGACACGCCAGAGGCTCACAGGGAGGAGCTGCTCACCAGCTGCTGGCAGCAAACGGGAGGAATTACCCAACAGCAGGTGAGGGGCTGGGCTCTGAACAGACCCACACAAGTTTGGGGTTGTGTGAAGATGTTGGTGAGCATTCAATAATCCAGAGTAATCATTCCTGGTGCTGTCAGCAGTTCCCTTCCTGGGTCTGATGGGTTGTAGCAAAAGGAATGAAGTGTTTTAGTATTATAATGAAGAATGAGTGATGCTGGATGTGACCTGCTCTCCCTACAGTAATTTTGCTGACAGAGATAGATCAAAACTTTTCTTTATAGAATATTCTGTAAAATATAAGGGCAACAAGTAGAATGTCGTGAAGGCATAAAATAGATTTTTATTTCCAAGGTTTATGCTATGAGTCACTCCCTTGATTTGCATCCCAATAATCTGATTTATACCCATTTGTTGTTTACTTCTGTTTATGTATAATCTGTTGACTGATCCTGGTTATCTCCTTTTAGGGCTAAGAGAGGATAATAAAGTTGGGATGCAAAACAACAAAAATGCTTAATTCTTCAAAGTCACCATTTTTCATGCATTGCAATGGGTATTATAGATTAAAATAATGCACTAAATTATGACAGCCAAAATTTTTGTATTTCTTCACTTTTTATTTAGCCATTAAAATAACAATATTCTTAGTTTATTTAATAGTCTTTGTTAAAATAGAGATTTTTCCCCATGAAGCAGAACTGGACTCTTTAGAAAGGAACCACTAATAATCCTTTTTAAGTGATCAATTAATAATAGTCACACTCTAAGACTTAAAATCACTTATTCCTCACACTTCGGGGTGCTGTGTGTCTAGATATATTAAGTTTATATAATTACTATAAGAGGCCATTAACTGGAGCTGAATAAGTGGAAAAAGAAAAGGTTTGATCTTTCATAATTGTTTTAGTTTATATAAAATGAAATTTTATAACATCCTTTGTGTAAGGGAACTTTAAAAAATAATACATTAACAAAACATATCCTTCAGTCCCAACCATGGTTTTCAAACTACATTTTAAGCAATTTTTTCAGTTTGTTTCATGCAGTCAGACCTGGTACAAGGTGCTGAGGACCATTTGCTTGAGAAATTACAATGTCATGACTTTAATTTGACTGTTTTTTCAGAAGTCAATCTAATCATTATAGTCCAATACATTTTCCATGTATTCTTACAATTTTGTTGGAATTTCCTAGTCCTGGGAATTGTATACCTGGTTGTGTACATACCAAACACTTTCTGAGTGTCATCTTTCTACCTGTGGAGTTTCTCTTTTTTTTTTTTTTTTTTTTGTTTTTGAAAACGGATATATTCTAATGGCCTACATGTGATTCTTGGCACAGGAATGTCTGACTTCTTGCACAGTATTACTGTCAGGGTGTGGGTTTTTTAATGTTTTTATGTTTTCAGTTTTTTTTTTTTTTAAAGATGAAACAGTTGTGAAAGGCTTGTGACAGGATGTGGAGAGGAGCTAAAGCATGTAAGCAGTAATTCATGTGATTACAGGACATAAGGAAGAGAACCCTTTTTAGTTACAGTTACTTTGGTTCTTGCAGCAGAAGGTTTTCCCCTGTGAAATCAGAGCAGTGGATGCAGCCCCTGAGAGACTTCACACAGGGGAGCTGCTGCTCCTCCCTCTGCTCCTGTGGCTGAGTGGTTTGGAATGGAGAAGGAAGGATCCTTCCTCAGCGACAGGTTCTGCAGAAAGCCTGAGTGATGAGCTGCCCATCATCCTGGATTGCCTTCCCAATGGGAAGGGGCTGTGCTTCACCATTGTGGAAGGAAACAGGGAAAGAGGAGAGGGAAAAGGAAAAGCTAGAGGAGACATTTTGAATTGTTGTTATCATTTGAACTATAAAATTACTGAAGGTATTGTGGGTTATTTCATTTACAGTGCCTTTACAAATACTAAATTCTCTTTAAATGCTGTGAGTATTCCCTCACTGAGCCTTTATATGCTGAGTTTCTGCCCAGAATAGATTTTTACGATTCTTATAAGTCCTTAATAAAAAAAGCTTCTGCAAGAAATGTCAGAGATTTAACTAGAACATCGTGAATAAAGTTGAGGAGGAAAGTGTGTTGAATAGAAAGCTAATGGTATGAAGTTTAGGGTGCATGGAGTAATTCTCCCAGTATTCCTACAGTAATAAAAGCAATTAAAAATCAGTGCTTCATAAAAAAGGGATGGGGGATAAAAGTGTGGGGAGTTGGTGTCTTCCTGCTCTTTGGAACAAAGGATAAATGAATGTGCTCCTTGCGTTCCAGAAGCGGAACAAGCAGCAATTTTCTATTTAGGGGTGGCATAAAAAGTTTTACTCAGATGCACTCACAAAGCTGACCATTGCTAACTCTTTTTCATTTTTAACACAGGATGACTACTGTTGCAATTATTAATGCCGTGTCTGATTTGCTAAGTTCCACTTTATTGATTTTATTTTGATTGGAGTAAGACTGATTGCTACCTTGGAAAACAAAGTTGTCCTTGAATGACACTATTTAAGTATTACATTCCCCTAAACATTCATTAAGCTTCATGCTTTAATTAAACCTAAGTATTACCAGTAAGTGTTGGAGGTGCTAAAATTGGGGCAGCAGTAACTGGACATACCTAAGGACCTTCTCACTAGAAAATGTCTAAATGGCTGGGGAAGTAAACAAAAGCACCCAGGGAGGGTTTTGAGGGTTTTTTGTTTGTTGTTTTTGGTTTTGGTTTTTTGCTTTGTTTTATTTTTTGGTTTTTTTTTTAGAGATCAGGTATAATAAAATATTGCTTTTTTTACCTTTGTTCATGGTGGCTCATGAGACACTTTTTACTACTTAAAGCAAAAATCTGTTTTATATATGTGTACATGGCTTTTGACTTTGTGTCCTTTTAATGGCTCTATGAAAGCTAATGAGCTTTTGGGCAAAGGAGAAATCCAATCTGGTAGGCTCTTGTTCTAGATCCATAAGGTCTAGGCTCTATTTCTCTTAGCTGTTACATGATGTTGGAAATATAATCTTTTCTTTCTTACATTTCCTCTCCAGCCCATTTTGCTGCAGCCTTAGGGCTTTTGTTTAAGGGGAACCTAGCTAAGTTTGCTTAAGTTTATTTATTATTGTTTTCTTCCTTGCTGCTTTACAGGCCACTGCATTTGTTTTGCATGATATCTGTGTAAACTTTTCTCATAGTTTTGGCATGTCCCACATACCTCTGTCAGTCACTGCAATGCCACTTCTCACTCATCAGTTGGCTCTGCCACACTGCTGTCAACCAGCATTCCACTCATGTGCAGAAAGAGCTAAAAATACCTTTTTTTTCTATAGAGAACTTTTTAATCTGTAGATCTGGAGTCATTTAACAGTTCCCATCTCTGTGTCTCTGTCATTACAGCAGTGCAGAGAACAGAGGCTGACTTCCCAGGGTCACACAGCCAAATTACCAGCAGAATAAAATGCTGGAAACAATCACATGGCTTAGCCTGCTTATGAAATTGGCAGGTATCTTAATGTTTGACACAGCTCGTGTTCCCTAGAATGAGTAAAACTACTTAATAAGAATGCATTTCCTTCTATCTTTGCAACTATATCATAATAGTAAAGTATTTTGCTAATATCTTCTGCATGACACATCTGTGCCTACTTAAGAATTTATCCATTCTGCAGCAAAATAGCTGCTGTTGAATCAGCAGTTTCCTAATACGATGTAATAATAAAGAATGTAAGAGATTTTGGCAAAAGAATTTGCTTAGTGTATGCTGTTTTATGATTAGAGGTGGCACTTGGGCTTTCAGGTGAAGTGCTTGAAGAATTTAGATAATAAAATGCTGTGTTTTGTGCACTTTTGCCTCCTAAAAAGTGACATGTACTTGTTAGAAACAAATAGAGAACTTAAACATCTACAAATTTGCTTTGGTCCAGTGAACACTGGAAAAATGAGGAGATTTTGTCTGTTGCCTTTTGTTACTTATCATTGCTCACTCAGGTGAGCAGATTCAAACATTGCAATTCTGGCATTTAATTTACCAGTGGTGCTATCTGTAGAAGGTATAACAATATCCATAATGATACAGCCATAATCAGAATTTGATAAAGTTTATTAATACCTTATCAGGACTTTGGAAGGCTCAGGACACATGTTCTCTTCCTGTGCTTTATCTCACCTAATGAAATTTGAGAACAGCCCAAGCTAAGGTGTTCTCTGCGGCTCATTAGCTCCTCAGGGCTCTGTCAGGGAGACATTGGTCAGATAAATCAACAACATGTAATGTTCAAAAAACATGAGATTTCCTTTTAATTGTATGACTGCAGTAAGGATGGGTGCAGAATCAGTGCCATGGCTGCAGAGGGAATCCATGTTTATTGCCCTGTGTAATGGCAATTACTGTGGATAAACTGAGGGGCTGTATTTTTTTCCATGAATTCAAGCTATTAAAAAAAAAATTCAATGTATTATTTTGCAGTAAAAATTGAGACCCTATGATATCTAACCTACTGTTTAAATCTGGTTCTTAAAAGACCTCAGTAGACATAGCCTAGTGTAACTGAAAAGAGTTATGGTGGTAACAGGTAAAATCTCATAGAATTTGACAGTTTCTATTGGTAGAAGAATTCCAGTACCTATAGGAAAGATTAGATTAATTAATGCTATGGGGCAATATTGTCTTGTGTTACCTTTTTGAGCTCTGCTGGATAAGTGTGTTTCTAATGGGAATACCCACTTCCCAGAAAGTGAGCAAGGCCTTTGAATGGCACAGGCTGTGAAATTTCTGGGAGAGTGAGTGGATGTTGGTTTGGATCATGTGGACCTTATAATTTCTAATGTTTTTTTTACAGATTAAATCCCAGTGCAGACTGGGCCTGCTCTTTGATACTGACGCACCTACGTTGCTGGGAAATTTATTTCTTTAGTGTATTTGAGTCATTTTGAACACATAATATAGTCTCTCCACCTTGACCTGGGAGCAAGCTGTGGTCCTACTCTTACTGTGGAGTGGAAAGCACTGCAGATGGTCCCTGCAAGGGATGCTGCAATTGCACCCTTCAAGTGGAATTATTCTCATGTTACTGAGCTTGCGTTTCCACCTGCATTAGCCTGGATCTCCCAACTCTGCCATGCACCGTGCAGCAGGGTCCCACCCCAGATTCCCTGTTTGCAAGGCAGGACTCTCAGTATTAAAATACATCACAGAAACTTCCCCGTGGTTTTCATCTACTACAAAAAAATTGATTCTGTCAATTTGCCCTAATGCAAGGTTGCTTATTTTAATTGTTTCCTCGAATGCCTGTCCCTCCTGAGCAGTCACTGGCCAGAGCTGTGGGCAGTTAAACAGTACAGAGTGCCCCTGCTCTCCCAGGCACTGCTGGCTGCTTTGCAGTGTAAGTTCATCCTTCTTGGGAAACTGGATTAGGCAACAGTGCCCAGAGAGCAGGACCAGTCCAGTGCTGGCTTTGTCAGGGAAGGCTCATTCCTCAGGACAGTGGGATTCCACTGTGGGTGCTATACCTGTCTGGTGCCCAGTGCCCACATACCCAAGTCCCAGGCAACCAGCTTGTGCCCTCTTTAAAACACCACTCATTGCATCACTCAATGCAATCTGTAGATATGGCCCCACCTGTATATCTTTTTTCTCCACAAGTATTTTTTCAGATATTTCTTAGTGTTTTATGGATTGCTCCTCATGTTCCTTCTCCACCAAGAATGGTGTCTCAGTTGTTGTTATCTCACATATTCCCAACTCTGTCTCCAGCTGCAATTGTGCAGTTTTTCTTCCCTTCCTAAATGAGTTACACCAGTGGTGCCACCACCATTGCTGGTGGGCTCAGTCTTGGCCAGTGGTGGTTCTGTGCATTAAAGCTGAAGCTGAGAACAGATGTCAACCTGCTCTGAGTGCTCCACTGACAGCATATCTGCAGGCAGTTGAGAGGAATTTCAAGACATTGTTTTGATTATTAAACCACTAGGAAGAGGTTAAATCAGTAATTTTGATGTATTATTATTACCTACAGCAATCGATAATCAAATCAAAATTGCTGTTTGCCGTCCAGTCTTCTACCATTTTATTTCAAAGTACTATACTTTTCTAAAATCAGATTGTGAAACTTGACATTAATTTTGATCAAGTGTATTGACTTAAAGTATTATAATGAAGTAGAACACAAAAAGAATCTCTTCCTTTTTAGGTAGATAGTCTAACATATGATAAAGTGTGGGCAAGGGAACTTAATAACTTTTAACTCAGTATTAAAGTTGGAACATTTCATTACAGTAGCATCTTCTCATGGAAAATATTTTTTAGTGAGTAATGACTAGTTTAACACTTGTATAACTCAGCACAATGGAATGTTAAAATTTTCCTATGTGAGTTAATACTTTCTAGAGTAAATAAAGCTTAAATTTTATTTAAAGGATTGCACAATTTCATGGTTTTAAAATGTTTTTTAGCTATCTTTTCAAAATACTCTGTCAATCATAAAATGTTGTCAGTTGAAAACATTCTTGAAGAAAAATCTACATTACTTCTCCAGAAGTAGAAGAATTGGAACTAAGGAAATGAAATTACATTGTTTTGATTGAATTTCATTAATCAGAACTCAAGTCCTACATACACACTTTGAATAGTCCCTCCTAGTTAGGTACTGTTTGGAGAAAGTGTCTAGGATATTGGACAAGCTTGACTGAACAAGAGTAAATCAAATCAGCTTAATCACTGGAATGTTCTTGGGATGGATTGGCTTCCAGTTGTCAACCTCCATGGGTATTTCTTTGGGGTAGCTGGAGTAGCTGCCTCTCTCTTTGAGCTCTTGATGAGCTCTCATCAGATTGGACATGCAACTTGAGCAGTGTCAGAGGGAAGAGACAGATGTGCCACCAAATTCCCCAAAGCCGTGTCCACTCCATCACACTCGTGCAGTGCAATGAAACTGATGTCAGCTGGACTGGGCAGTTAGGCATGTGCTCCCTCTCACTGATGGCTTTCAACCTGGCTGGCTCATTGTTCTATAATCTTTGGGAATTGGTGGGTTTGGGTTATTTGGGGGATTTTTTTCCCCCCATTGCCATCAAATTAATGATCAATCATTCCATCAAGAATGCTAGAAAATGTGTCTTCTCTTCTCCATTCTCATTTCATCTGAAGTAAAACCAAAATTTTACATGCTTTGGTGATTGTGACAGAATGGATTTTCTGCACACTTGTATGCAAAAATTTACCTATAAACAACCTAAGTAATGAAGAAAAAATATATATTTATTAGCATAAATTCTGTCTGGGGACTCCAATGCTATAAGTTTTAAGACAAAGCCTTTTTTTCTGATGAAAATTACTTTCCAAAAGTTAGCTTAATGCTTTGATTAACTTTGAGGAGTTCAGTAAAATTAGAAGGGTTTAGAGGTGGGGTTGGGAGTTTTCCTTTAAAATGGTTACTAAATGCTTTTGTCTTTAATGTAGCCTTTTGCATATTACCGCTTTAAACATTTGTATGTATACTTACAAAAAAACCAAGGTAATGAACATTTAACTTGTTAATAATACAAATTCAGGTGCTCATCATGAGTATTTAACACTACTCAGAGAACATAAAAAGGCTGGTGTCCTGTGGAGATAGTTCTGAAACAAAGACAGGGAGGAGAGAGTCTGTGATGTTGTCAGCTTTGAGTGCTTTCCTCTCCTCCCACGCTGAGCCTGAGTGCTTTCCTAGACACGCTTTGCTGTGGTGCCTTCATCCACCCCTGTGCTGTCTTGAAAGGCCCTGAGGCAGTGGTTGAGTGTAGTGATGCTGTTCACAAATAACAATTGACCCAACCTTCCCCCTTATGGGTCTTATTGGCAAAAATACATAATATTTAACATACTACTTATAGAAATGCTTGGTGCACAGAACAAAGCTACAACAAGCTTGATGGTTAATGGGACTGTCTGTATAGATCACCAGTGGTTATTGAATAAGTAAATATTTTATATGTGAGATGATTTTATGCTGGTTTAGGAGACATCTATTTTCCTTACTAGGCTGGGCTTGTGGAATTATTTGTCTTCGCTTACATAAACTGCAGACTGTTGAATTTGAAATACAATTTAGTTTTTTGGCCTGAGACTTTCTGCAGCTTTGTGCTTGGTAGATAGAAGGAAAGTTCATAGGGAAAGGCTTTGAAGAGTGAGAGACGGGGGTGTAAAATAAAGAGTTAAGAATATTAGGCTGAAAAATAAATTATGATGGTCCTGCCAGGAATGGTGGAAAAAAATGTAATGACTGTCAAAGGGAGAATTAAAAAAACTCCACAGTCTTTCCTATCTAATTTTCATAATGGTTTAAAGTTTTGGGTGTTTGAAGATTCAAAGGGTTGGTTTGAGTTGGTTAAAAGGCTTTACATGACAACCATCTTTAATTAATGTGGGTTACTCAATTTATTAATTGTAATTTACTCTGTAACAATGGAAACATTGGAAAATTAGCAGGACTAAGGATGGTGTTTAGAAAGGTAATGAAAACACTCACTAAGAGTCTTAATTAAGCACTAGACTGTGTGCGCTGCCATTTAGGAGCAAGTCTTTTCAACTCCATTCTTCAAAAGAGGTAATTGCATCTTTCTCAGGGCTGCTGCAATACTGTAGCAAAGGGCCAAAATCATTAATCACAATAATGCAGCATAAGTGATTCCAGGCTTTTGTTTTTATGATCTGTGCTCAGCTCCCTGGATATGAACCTTCCACTCCACTTGGTCCTGTATGTTTGTACATTAACTTACCTGCATGTTAATTTAGATTTTGCAACTTCCACGTGCCCAGGTCTGTGTGTGCCAGGGGTGGCACTGAGCTGTTCTGCAGAGCTCTCTCCAGATCAGCCTCTTTATCTGCACCCAGGAAATTATTGAGCTGTTAAAGGCTTTTTGCATGTTTCTGCTCCAGTAGAAAATGTTCCTGTGTGTTCCACAAAGCGAAGCTGATGCTGAGAATAAATAGCTGCAGTCAATCACTTTTTCTGAAGATTTGGCTTTGAAATCTCAGTTAATGTTATGTTATCTGAAGAGTGGCTGGTCAAACACACAGAGCATTACTCATAGCTCCAATATTCACTCCAAACATTTGTGGTTAATTTGTTTTCAGACAAATATTTGTGCTGTTTTTCCAGAAACAGAAGTTCTAAACACCCAAGGAGAAGCTTGTAGACTTTTTTTACAATAACTTGTTTATGATTATCCATATCTAAAAATATATTAAAAATGTTAATTAAACAGCCTGTTGAATCTAAGCACATGAGCAAATGCAATTTGAGTGTTGTAAAGATTCCCTCCCTGCAATGTGTTTATGAAAGTCTGAAATGAAGTTTTTTACTGTTATGGCTTCCTCTAATGTCATCTTTTCTTTGTTCACATCTGCTGCTCAAGTTTCAATACTGATTGAATGGCAACACTCTCTTTGCTGTAATCAAATTATTTAGCAAGTCCTGCTAAAATGCAAGAGAATAATTAAAATTAAAAGCTAGACCAATTTTTTAATAAAAATGAATAAATGACTACTCAAATAGCTAATGGCATGGTTTTGTGTGAATACTATTTATCTGTGCATAAGTGTGGAACAGAATTGCAAAGTTGCAGTCTTGTATTTTGTATGCATTTATAAATAATTGTGAATAAGAATATTCTATGCAATTCCTCAAAGAAATGCAGATATATTATTTCTTTGTATAATTTTTATCCTCATTGATAGCTACTGAATCTAAGCAGATAGCAATCTCTCTGGTTCAGGAAGCATTGTCTCCCTTTTACAAAGCAAACTAGAGCAGAAGTTAAATCATTTTTTCTGATGTTCTATATGAATTTGCTTGTACTGTTGGAATTAAGTAAATTCATTACTGTTGTTAGATGTAAAAAATGGATTTCTCTGTTCAAGACTAAGTAGAGCAGCTTTTTTCTCTTTATATACTTGAACTTTATTGTGTTGGTGAATTGCTCTTTAATAATGCAATCTTTTTTATTCCCTTTCCCAGCCAGCTTGGCCACATTATCTCATTTTGTTGCATATATGAAAGTTTTTTCTGCCAGCATCTTAATGTAATTTTTAAATGTAAGCACATGCAGATCTATGATCAGGTCAGAGAACTATTCCCATAGGAAAAAAAGCAAGCAAGGGAGAAATTTAACTGTATGGCAGAGATATATTAGGTTGTGAAAGAGTCATCTTAGGGAAATATTATAAACCGATTCACCTGAGACTTTTATAACTGGAATTGACAAAACACTAGAAAATGGTCTGTGGAGTGAAACTTGTGCAGAGCACTAGCTGAAATGGGAAAATAGAGCTTTTCAATCTTGAAATTCAATGATTTTGGGGTAGTGAGATGAATCACATCTGTGGTATATATACAGCTCTGATTTCACGTGGTATCAGCACTATCTGGAAATTGACCCACTTAGACACTGCGTATCTGACTTGCTTTTCCTGCTCTCCCCCAATAGCTGGCTGGAAAGAAATAGTTTGGGCCATGGTATCCTACTCCATTTGCAACATGTGGTGGTGCATTAATGAAAATATCCTGGAAACAGTCCTGGCATTGATAGACTGCCTGGTTTATCGGGGGGTTTTTTGTTTGCTTGGTTTTTACTTTTTACAGTACCATTAAACTGCCTGCTGCAGTTCTCGTTCTTGAACTCTGCTTTTATGTCCAAGTATGAAAAAACTTGTTCATTTTTGATAGCTGCAATGACTCAGTCTTAATGAACTGCAGCTTTTTGTAGTATTTCCCTTGCAATTCCAAGTTACACCCTTAGCATGTTGATATTCCCTAACATACTTTGGCCAGCAGAATTTTCTATATTTGTTTCATCTGCAGGAAAAAATAAGAACCAAGTTAAGGAAAAAATAAGTACCCAGTTATTGACAAAAAGTTTTTTTTTCTTAATGAGTTTTAAAAATTATTCAAATTCTGTGATGTTAGGTGTTGGCTTTTGTTTGGTTGGGTTTTTCCAGAAAAAGAAGAAATTGGGATTGCTCAGAAACTCCCATTTTCAGCTCTCCAGAGTCACTGGAGCAGTGATCAAAAGTCATTGCTATCGGCAGGAATTTGACAGGCTTGTTGCTAAATTTGCACAAAAATTTTAGGAAGCTGTTGTAGAAGTTGCAAAGTTTCCTTAATCTAAGGTTTGTGATATAAATCCTGTTAAGGCATTTGAGGCAAACTGGATGTGTAAGATAATCATAATTTTGTTTAAAGCCTTTAAAATAAGTGTCCTGAAAGGTGCTCTGGGTAAGTTGTGCTTTAGTATTTAATGAAAACCTAATTTTGAACATTTTTGTGCTTGTGCTATTTTAGTACAAAAGCCATGGAATTTTGCCTTAAGTTAAAAATTACTAAAAACAGACTCATTTGAGTATTTGCTCTACTTATATTTTCTTTTGATCCCTATGGACTTTTCTTGTGCAGAACTTTCATTTGCTGCACTTGGTTTTATCTGATTGAGATATGGGGTCAAGTTCTGATACTACAGATCCAGAAATAGTACTAAAGCCCAAGATAATTTTATTCTGCTGATGCTCAGATAACTTAGTAAACTTCCAACCTGAAAGTGCTTCTCAATTAAAAGTCAGTGGGATTTCAACTGGTGGAGGTGCTGGTTGAATCAAAACTGAATGGATGGTGGATAAATTTCCAATATGTTACTCTGAGATGTACAACTTCATCTTGGAAAAGCAGGTGTTCTCAGCATCAGATATATTTTATTTATTGGGTTAGAAATTAAATCAGGGCTGAAGTCTGGATTTGCATTTCTACATGACAATGGAAATCTCCCATGGGGCTGGGAAATTTTCTTCTTAAGATCATGGAAATTGCATGTGAGTGCAGCCTGGTTGTGGAGTGAAGCAGGATTGAATCTAATATTTAGGAATGCTTTTCAAAACCTGGAGAGGTTTTGAGGAGAGCTCACTTTGACATGTTAGCATGTCTTTGTTGAAACTTCCCAAGAGGATGTAGCCAGGAATAGTCTGTTAGGTCAAGGTGGTTTTTCTTCTCCCAGATATGTTTTGGAAAATTTTCACTTTTTGTTAGCTAATAGAATTTAAATGAGGACTTGAAGTTTACTGTAAAAGATCAGTAATTTGTACAAACAAAAATTCCCAAGAAGACCAGGAAGTTCAGTCAAAGGTTTCCAGAGAACCTCAATGCTGATAATTTTCAATGCTGGAAAGACAAAACAGTGTTTTGGTAACTGAATTGTGATTTGGTCTTTTCTGAAACTGCCACGTCTGTGCTTCATGGGAATGACTGGGAGCTCTTGCTACCACTGGACCAACTTTTGTGTGCTCAGATCTCACCTCAATATTTTGCAGTAATTTTCATTCTTTATGTTCTTCACTACTTTTGTCTGAGGTGATTTTGGTCTCACAGTAGCAAAGTCATTAATTATGTGGTACACCACTTGTTTTGTTTACTTTTTGGAGGCTTGTCCCAGGAAAACCTACCAAACCACTATGTTGTAGATAGTGTTTCTCAAATGTCACTGCATAACACTGTGAATTACCTCACCAATTAGGGAGGGACTAATTATAACATGTAATTGGTACGTGCATTCAGGTAGAAAAGAGTATGTCTAAAAATATTATTTCCTTTCCTGAGTGCTGCACTGAACTAATTGTGCCTTGTGTTTAATGGGAAATGGTTTTGAAAGAGCTGTGCTCCTGTTGTCAGATCAGTGGTTTCCATGGAGGGGGGTGTGCACACATGCATGTGGTGACAATTTGTAATTTCATATTGATCTTTTCACCATCAGGGACTCTAAATCTTAGTTATAATGCAAAATTGATGGCTTTGAACATTTGGCTGTCAGATACAAATGTTTCAAATATTGCCCTTGCCTCGATCACACCAGAATATTTGCCCAGAAGATTTTGAAACTGCAAGATTTTTCTCCTGTTAAAAGGCTTATACAGCTCCACAGAAGTTAAAACTACCAAAGCAGTGAAACAAAGAAGTACTTTTTAGATTTCTTTGCAGTTGATTGTCACTATTTGTCTTAAAGCACATTGATGAATAATGTAATTTATATTAAACTTGTGGAAGTTGAAATCTTTTAGACTTATTTATTTAGTTACGTAATGCTCTGTCAGATACCAATAACTTTTGAGAATGAGAATCCTGTTGATAAAAATGAGAATATTTGTAGATTTGGACAGCAGAACTAATACTGCACTGGCAGTGCTCTGCATCTGTTCCCAGCTTCTGAAAGCAGCAGTTTAAAATGTTCCATCTGCAATCACCAACTGCTTAAAAAGAGGACAGTGACTGTTTACTATCAGCTATTAACATGGATCAAGACATTTAAAAGATCCTGTGAGCCAAGCTGGTGACATTTCCTCAAGTAATACTCTATTTATTGGGAATGTGCTGTAGGTACCAACTGCATCCTGCTCTGTGTCCTGTCTCTCCTGCAGCATAAATTCAGTAACATAGAATATTTTCTTTGCTTTTGATGACCTGAGACTCTGGTGAAATAATTAATGCTTGTTTTCAGAGTTCTTTTTCTGTTTCCAGTCACCTTTGTCTGCTTTTCTTGCTGGTCCGTTTATTTCCTGATGGAGAGAATCCTACCTGGGGCATTTCTGCCACCTATGCTTGTTTAACCTCTTTGATTGTTGAGTAGCAATCTTGTTTTTGAACAGATCTGCTGCTGGTGGTGTTAAATTGCTGTGGTTCCTATATGGTTGGGAAACAAGCTAAAACCATTTTTCATAATAAAAAATAAGGCTAATAATGTGTAAACGGTGGTGTTTAGCTGGAAGTTTCTCTAGAGGCCTAAAATTCTATCTTCTGTAATCAAAGAAGGTCTCCTAAGCTTTTTGGTGACAGAGGTTTGTGAGCATCAGTTTTGTGAGACATTACAGCTCAGTAGCTAAAGGAATTTTTAGGTGTCCAAGCCACCTTCGTGATTTCAGCACTAATGTTTTAATTTCTGCAGAATAAACAAATGGGAAAAATCTGCAGCTTCCCACTGGGGTATACAATAGCTTTCTTCAATAAACTGTTTTAATTTCCTGCATTTTAATGAAAGTACATTCTGTGATGGGGATTTTAAAAATTAGCAGACTGTTAAATGATTTGGTGCAGTTGCAGCAGTGGTGGGGAAAATGCCATTTTGGCTTCACAGAGGCAGGATACCTTTTAAATTCCACTACCATGTATCTTCAAAAATGTCATTTATGTGCAAGTATTTTGGAAAGTGATGCATGCCTGGGCTGTGTCAAAATGTATGTGGATCTTGTGGCCAATGGTTTGGTTTTGTTCTTTTCCCTTTTCATAATTTTAATTGCTGAAGGAATTCATAATAGCTTAGAGAAGCAATAAGTTGAAAGCTGAACAAGTACATGACAGGGAGGGTAAAGTAGAAGGAATTTATTGGGAAAGACTTTAAAGAGATCAATATTTACATAGTTTCTATTATAAATCTACAAAAAATGTCTTACATGCAGGAAAATTTGACTCACATCTGAAGATTTATAACGTAGAAATAGTAAGGTTTAAAAATAAATGCATAAATATTGTTTATGTTTGAAGGCAATGTCTACTGGTGTTTGGCTGATGCACGATAGCACAGTGTATCTCTGGGAAATACCTTTTCCCATAGATTAATTCCAATTATAGAGAACACAATTGTGTACCTAAATGGATTGCCATGATTGAATTTTAAAGTGCAGCATAGTAATGCCTGCAGCATGGCAGCCAGTAATAGATGCAGTATATATATGTAAATAAAGTTGGATTTATACACCAAGAGATAAACAAAGAGAGAGTTATGCTGTAAGGAAATAAAAGAAATTATAAAAATAATTTTGGAAGTAACTCCAGAGTAATATATGAAGCTTTTAAATGACTGGAAGCCTGAAAAAACAGTTTTGATAGTAAATTTCCTGGACTTTTCATTGGGAGCCTGAGCAGCATAATGCAGTGCTGTGATTGCCTGTCTCTTCATTTTGCAACCCTTCATTTGGTTTACGGTTTCTTTGGGGGAGTGAGGATTATTAATAACAGAAAAGTCCTGGAGAAATTCAACATTGTTGTAAATATCTAGTGGAGGGTGACTTGCAGTGACTGCCAAGGGAACATGCATCTGATGAGAAATTATGCATTAAAAATCTGGCATGTTCTACCTGGCTATTTTTAACAGACTGCAGAAAATGTGGCTGATTCCCCTACCTGCTCACACTTTTCTCTTTGGGCACTGGCTGTCATGGTCCTGTCGCAGGCACCACATTTTTGATAGGTTGCCTCTTTTTCACTCATGCCTCCTCTTATTAGTCCATTATGGAGATTATAAATATATGAAATTGATCTCAAAATAGAATTACCCAGTCCTATTAAGTTGCTGACTAAGAGAACTGTGTAAGGCTTCTTATTTTCATGTTGATCCCATATTGATAAGTGTGGGGATTTTTTAGTTTGGATTGGTTGAGGTTGGTTGGCTGATTGTTTTGGGTCTGGTAGTTTTGGGAATTTTGTTTTTCTTTCTGGTTTGGGTTTATTGTTTTTTTTTTGTTGTTGTTGTTGTTTCATATGAGACTAGTTCTGACTAGAGACCCTTTCTGGTGGAAAATACTGACAAGTGCAGAAATAAAATAGTTTGACTTGTCTCTGCCTTTTCATTCTGAAGAAATACTTCCAGTGTTTTAGACTCATTTGGAGACCTAGTTTTAGCTGAGGGATAGTGTTTGGCTTTGTTTCTGGTACCTGTTTAGTGGGGTTTTTTTCCCCACAGAAGTGTTTTGGCAAATAATTTATGCAAAAGTTTGGAAAAGTAACAACCATAATTACAAGGAAAAGTAATGTGGATTCTGTTTATTATGAATTGTGGAAAAGAGAAATTATTTGCTTGTGTTATGAGTAATAAGCTCAAATGCCATTGGTTAGCTGCTTGTATTTAGACAAAAACATCTCTGATAGCTTCATTCATTATCATATGTGGAATAAAAATATCATCTGTGCTTTTTCAATTCCATCTCAATATTTATAAAGCTCAAAGCAGTTGTTTTTATCCAGGCTGACTTTTGAAATAAATGGTAGCACAAGAACTGTTTCTCCTTAGGTAGACTTGGCTCTTTTCATTTTACTAATTAGCTGCTATTGATTAGTGCAGCATTCTGAAAATATATAAAGTCTCAGTATCTGAGCAAGCCTCCTTTATCTAGACAAATATTGCTATTTCTTTAATTTTCATCAGAATTCAGTTTCCCTTGAGAAACATTATCATCTGGCTTTGGTCGTGATAGGCTGTATCTGTATAAGTTCCAAAGCATGTGATACAAACTCATTAATGGCAACTGAATCGATTTTCTGCTGGCTTTAACAAGATTCAATTCAGGTACAGGATATACTGAAACTACAGAAAAATATTTGTTTTACCAAGGCGCTGAGCTGGGCTGCGACCTGGTTGTGTTTTGAGGCTGTGGCAGGGCTGCTGTGCCTTGGACAGCAGCTCCCTGACTTCTGTCTGTCCCCTGATTTCCTTGTCCCAGGGCTGGGCAGGGGCTCCATGCCAGCCTGCAGCAGGCAGAGCAGCCCCTTGATGCCTATTAGTATGTGGGCCACTTAGGGCTACTCTTAGAACACAGATTTAAAATTAGATTTTATCTTTAAATGACCAATAGTACAATAATAATAGTAACAAAATCTCTGCAGTGTTTCTTTTGCCCTCTATTTTTCTCCATTATTCACCAGTAGAGAAGTTAAAAGCTTTGCTCAGTAAAAAGAGCACTTGGTAACTTCTTTGTATGGGATGAATTTTTTACAGTCAAAAAGAATTTACGGTAGCAGTGCTCTGAGTTGATTATTGGCCACTGCTCTTCACTGGGGAAGGCAGGATCCATAGAAAAGAACCTCTATAATGCTTGTGATGTTATGAAATACTTTTTAAATGAGCATAATCTATAAAAAAGTACAGAGCATGAGAAATATTGTGTGTGTCAGCAATTCTTTAAAGTTATTTGAAGGAAAAAATTATACAACCACCAGCTGAAGTAAGCAGGGGCACCTATTAGTTTAATGTGTATCAGCAATTCAAATATTTGATTATTTTAGAAAGTCTGACTTGAAGTCAACCATATTCTGGCAGGTAATTCTTCTTGAAACAGAGTCAGGTATTTTGTGCTTTTATTTCCTTTTAATTCAAATTTAATTAGACAATGACATTTTAAAGTAATGAAGATTGAAGTAAGAATGCAGTGGAATTAGTATAGTTATGTTTAAGTGAAATCACTGTGCTGATTTCAGATCTGTGTTAGGCTGCACATGACAAAACTGTAAGTTCAGAACCAGTTATGTGGAAGTCAAAGGAAAGGGGGAATTGTGTCAATAATGGGATCTCTGAGACAGGAAGTCCAAGTGGGAAGTGTGAAGGCCTTCACTCACAGGATTTAAAAATGATTGGGGAAAGGAGAATTTTCCTTTCATGGCCTGATGTGCTTCCAGGTCAGTAGAGTTGGGATGGCAGTACTTGTGTTCAGGGAACAGTGACCTGAACAAGCAAGAAAACCCAAAGGAAAATAATCATTGGAGGTGTGTCACCATCCCCTCCCACATGTGTAACACCTTTTGTAGGTGTAATTCCCACCTACACACAGATTCCACTGGAAGGATCCTCTTTGTGTGGGTAGTCTCCAGGAACACACCTGTGGGCAGTGGACCTGTGGGTTGTCCTGTGTGGAACCACATCCTCCAGGCACGGTGGAGCTGAAGGCTGAGGATGAAGATAACTGCAGCATTTTAACATCACCTGAACAGCCTGATGGGGTTTCCATATCTCTGTCTTTTCCTAAAGGTTTAAGGATAAGAAACAATCTGTAAGATAACAGATTTTGATGATAGTCTGGAGATTCTTAGGATTACAATGGCTCTTAAAACACATTGTTTTTCCTACAACTGCACATTTTCTAGCAGTCAACCTGCTGATTGGAGAGACATACCTATCATCACATATTTGTGTCAGAAGCTGAAAGAGAAGTATCTTTTGGCAAAGTTATAAATGAAAAATGGTTATGAAATCATTGTTTTCCAGAGATGCAAAACCAGAGAGCTAATCTTTCAGTATGTGTGGCAGGCAGATTAAAAACATTCATGTCTTGAATTCAAGTACTCATTAGGAAGAAAAATCTTTTTAGTTGCTCAGTTAGTTCTTGTTGTAAATGACTCAGAATATTGATATGTTCCAACAAATGTTGTAGTTATATCTATGTTTCCCCATTGCGTAGTATTGTTATTGTTAATTGAATATTGTCTCAGCATCTTGATTGATTCTTCTTACTCTTAAATCTCATTTTAACAAGTCTTTGATAACATTTTGAATTTTCTGGAAATAGCTAAGTTCAACATAACTCCATTATGCAGCAGGGGGAAAAAATTATTTATTGCATGGTAGAAAAAAGGGAAATGTTGTCTGGGACTATAGGAAGACACAAATCTAGGGTGCATTTCTCTTGTAGGAGGTAGAAACTCCTGAGGCCACTTGGTTTCTGTGGAGAAAAGAAATCCACATGCTCAAGTCCATTTGTTGATTAAATTCCCTTGGGAGCTCTGTATTGGGCAACTTGTGTTAGGGATTATCAAGTAAGGTTCAGCTTTTAGGACATACTCTGATTTATCCCTTTTCTTTTAGAAATCCTATAGTTTAATGGCAATGCTAACTTTGCATTTTGTGTGTTGTTTTCTGGTACATCTTTGTTCTTAGCTCTGGGAGAATGAATGCATAAATAAAAATCCACTGTTCCTCTGCTGCTCTGCTGCCATTTTAATCCCTATTTATCTTACTCTAAGATGCCAGAGAGGAAATTTAATGTTGAGTATTGGTTCAATAAATGTCAGGGAGGGTAGGCAGTTTATATCCTCTTTTGCAATAAACATTTAGTTCCCCTGACAAAGACAGTATTAGAATATCAGGAGGGGAAACTGGTCTAGTGGGCTTTGCTGCTTTCAGCATCTGAAAGTGTGGGCTGGTACTGGTGGCCAAGCACACAAATCTGAGTCTCCAGAAGTGATAGATATGCTGGGATTCTGGAGCTTTCCTGGTAAAAGCAAATATTTCTTGCTTAAGAAGTTGAACTACGTGAGACTTGGACTTGGTCTGCAGTTTTCTTCTCATCTGTAACTATTTTTCAGACATAAACTTCTCATGGACATGGTCTCTTTGCACGTGCTATTTTTTGTATGTTTTATTTGCATTAAAATAAAAGACAATTTATTCTCTTACCGCTCAGTTAATGAATAGCATGAGACTTATTAAGCTAAACTTGCCTTTATTAAAATGCAGGATGGGTGTTATTTAGGAAAAGGCAGAAATACACAATTACAATATAACATCATACAAATTTTCTAAGCATTGTTACCGTGTCAGGTGAGTTAAGGTGACAGGCTGAAGAACTTACTATGCAATTATTTGTTTTATGCATTGTTAATATGTGTCATGTGGATTTTACAGTGAGAAAAAGAAGGCAAAATGGAAATGAAGGAAATTTTTCTAAAATTAATGTTTATCAGTTAGAAGTAGTGGAGTTAAATCTCTTGAGTATGAGATAATTACCATACCTATTGTATTAGTCCTTCTGCATCCACCAGGAGGCTTTGGAGTAACCAAGCCAAATTTCTGAGGGAGCTTTGTTAAGGTGATGAAGTGGTATCAGAGCAACATTGATAGTTTGAAAAATGTAAGAATAATAGTTTTACAACATTTTTAGAATCAACTATTATATCACATACATAATAAATATAAAATGAGTGATGTATATCATATGTCTTTCATATTCATTGTTTGTATGTAGTTTCCTATACATGTGTATCATATATGTTGGTTTGTGTTCTTTGCCAATACCTGATATTCTTACTAGTGAGCTTTTGAAATGCAAGTATTTAAAATTCTCAGTCTTGAAACCTAAGATTTTTCATCCTCATGTATCCCCATGACTGATATACTTAAAAGGCTTTCAGAACTTTTCTTATTACATTTCTGCTTCTGCTTTAAGCTTATGTTTAAAAGTAGGAGAAAAACTCAAATGAAGCCTGCAATTTGAATTAAGGATAGAATTAGAAGCACACATCTAGAGAGAGACTTTGAGACAGAATTTCATTGCTAAGTGTGGTGAGTCTTTCATGCTGAAGTTCTTCAGAGCACCTGAATGCCTCCTGCAGGGAAAAGGTGCGAGAGAAAAGGAGAGGAATGGTGTGACCAGGCACTGACATGCAGTCAGCTATGGTCATGGCACTGGCTGGAGATTCCTTCTTGGGCTCTGTTGAGCAGGGTCTCGCAGATTTATGCAGCCAAACTGGTGCCGGGACCCGGATTGAGCTGGGGCAGGAATGGTACATCAAAATTGTCCTGAGCAGATGCAAAATTTCAGAGTGAGGAGAAGCATGAAGGCTGTGGAGTGTGGCTGCTGAGTGGGCTGCCCCATGGCCAGATTCAGGCTGCACTGGGGTCTCTCTTCTGTCTCTGGGCTGCTCTGTCTTCAGGGGATGTTCTTGGTTCCTTCCCCCAGCTTCCAGCCTCCAGCAGCCACATCCTTGAAGCAATGATCCTGTTAAACAGCTATCATGTAAGCCTGTCGTTCAGGCTGTCAAGAACACAGAGGCCAAGCGTGATCATTTCTTTTCCCCTTCCTCTCTCCCAATTAAAGAGCTTGTTGCATCTCTCTGATAGTTTAATCATTGAAAATTGTGGCCATGAATGTTGACGAGATGCAAATGAGGGCTGCCATCTGTTGATGGAGATGCGCTCCCTGCGCTCAGTGCTGAGTGGAGAGCTGGTGCTGGGTGTGCTTGCTCTGTTTCCCCTGCACATGGGAGCTGTCACACAGGGAATCTGAGCCAGAGCCTTCTTCACCTCTCTCCTGTCTTTTAGGAGTTTATTCAAGCAGCAGCAGGACAGGGCAAACAGTCACAACAGGGCAAACAGAGGATGGGACCCAGCCAGAAGGAGCTTAGCAAAGGCAGGTCCTGCCTGGCCAACCTCACCTCCTTCCATGAAGCTTTGTTAATGAGGGACAGGCTGTGATGTTGTCTACCTGGATGTTAATAAAGTCATTGAGACTGTTTCCTGCAACATTCTCCTGGAGAAACTGGCTGCTCTTGGCTTAAACAGGTGACTCTGCTGGGTAGAAAGCTCTCTGGATGGTGGAGGTATCACTGTGGTGAACATGCCTTCTCCGGACTTGCAGGCAGATCTTTTGATCTCATTCTTTGGAGGTGAGTTACCCGCTTGAACGTGCTTTGTGTGGAGAAGTGGTTTGGGTTTTTTTTAAACAGCAGGCTGATAACATCATTTGGGTCTGTCTGGTTCTTGAATTGTGAATAATCATTTCCTATCACCTTTTCAAGGCTGTTTAAAATTTTAGAGCGTTTATCCTACATTGCCTCAGTCATATATTTTCCAGCTGAAAAGTTACATTCATAGCCTCTTCTCATGTGGAGGAGTCAATTGACTGACATGGCTGACTACTTTCAGCTCTCTTCACTGAGAAGTTATCATATTGGAACTATTTTAGGTCATTAGAAATTTAGAAAGTATCATGTTGTATTTGAAATTACTTAAAATATTGTACTCTGTCAACAAAAAGGCTGCATAATTGGTGTACAATCCTAAACTGCTGCTTTCCTCCTCTCTCTCTCTCCCCCCTCAAGAGATCCCCAAATCCAAAGACACTTCCATGTTCAGTAATTCAGAAGGGAGTCTTATGTACAACAATTCACTGTGAGAATATCTATTCTATCAGGTGTGCTCCTTCCTTCTGACAGATTCATCTAACACTTACTGACATTTAGCAGAAGTTCTTGCTGCAGGTTGAAGCAGAATAGAACCCCCAATTTCACAGTAAGTTGTTTATGGATGAAGCCAACTGTAATACAGTTTAAATTGCTCATTAGAAAAACCCTGCATTGAACATGGTTTCTGGTTAATAATTTTTATGGTCTGGTCTCACATAGCTCCTAAGTGTATTTCTTGTAAAACAGGATTTCTGTGCAGAATGGCTATTATTGGTGTTCATTTGGAAGTTGAAATTCTGCTAATACTAAATGCACATGGTTAATAATGGTTTATAAAGATGCCAGAACCCTGGTATCAAAAGGACCAGCTGTATTTGAAACACTTGCACTAAATGCTACTTAGGAGTTTATATAACCTACTTTTTCTCCTATTTTGATAAATTGGCTTTGCTGTCAGTTAAGCAGTGAAAACTTGGACAAGGGAGTTTCTTGAATTCATTAACTTAAAAAATGGTATTTTAAGAGAATGGAGTTTAGTTTATAGAACAGAAGTCCCCTGCAAAACAACAGATGTAAATGACAAAGCATCAGAGATTTTAGTGTTGGGTTTTTTTCCCCATATGTACTGAGGTAGTGAATCTCTCTAATTTGTGTCTGGACTGATGAGACAGACATTACAGCTATTTTGCCCTGAAGTTTGATACTGGAGAGATTATTTCCCCCTCAGCATACAATAAATAAACAGTAAATTTATGATAGTGGACTTAAGGTGATGTAAAAGTTGAACTTAATAAACACATTGGTGTTTGGCTGTTTATCTAGATCTCCATGGTTTGTTTTCCTTGGAGGAATATCAGTATTTTCCTTTGACTAAAATATAGTTCATGTCCATCATTCTGGCATTTTTCCTCTTTTAGCCTTGTACCTGAACTTAGCTGTTTACCTAAAAATGTTGTATTGCTTTACCTATGGTAGTTTTGTTCTGCATGCATCACATCTAATCTTTCATCAATTGACTTTTTCACTCCTAATTTGTGCCATGAATGGTGATGGGCTGGCACTTTTCTGATACTGCAGAGACAGTTGGTTGTTCAGTACTTAAATCTGTGGAGCACATAATTGACAAAGTCCAGAGATTTTGATTGTGCAACATTTACACAAAGTATTCAGCCAAGCATGCTGGCAGTTGTTTGAATATTATTTTTAATGACACAGAGGTAGGATATGTCCTGCCACCACTGCAGTGTGGTAGAATAAGCAGGCTTCTTTTCATTCAATGTGATGTTATTCTCTAGGCACTGGTTTTCTGTAAATGCAGGATGTACTTTTTTGACTAATAAAACTGGAGACAGTCATAAAAACTAATAATGTGTCAACATGTAGCTGACAGTGTATGCTTTGGATAGCTCAAACTTTTTGAAAAAAAAAAACTCCACGATGAATAGAAATGTTTTGTGCTCTTTTTTTTTTTTCTTTGTTCTTTTTTTTTTTTAATTTTAAATTGAACAATTTGTTTTAAAACAAATCAATATCTCTGAATTCTTTGCCATCCAGGATAGCATTAGAGAAAACCAAACAGAACATAAACATGGCTAATATGATTTATTTTCTTTGCCAGATACAAGAACAAGATACAAGTTAAGCTAACAATAGTTCATAGAATTGCATTTATTTCTTCACAGTGTGACTTTTAAATGTCACCATTCTTTTAAATTCAGTTGAAATCAAAGAATCGAATTTACTTTTTCATTATTATTTTTGCATTAGGCTGTGAGAATTTACGGCTTGTTTATTCTCTTGTTCCCCTGAATTCTTTAGTCTCTGAATTACATTAGAGCTCTTGAGATTGTGTAATGTTCCAGGCAGACACATTTTCTTTGCACGCCACAAACAATGCATTTTCTGTATTTCTCCTTGTTTTAGCTTTAATTACCAGGAAAATTTCCATGAAATGGGATTTTATTTCATAAGAATTTAACCCACTTGTGCTGCTAAATCCCATTATAGTAAGAGCACAAATGTCAAGGGGATAAGTAGCAGTAGGAGATGAAATCTTATGGTAAAAGCATTCCATTTAAAGTAAACCTAAATGTACGTCCCAGAGATTTGTAAATTATCTGCATAGGTGAAATGTTGAACCCTCACATTTAAAAAGTTTTCACTTCCCTTCAGGAGTGTTCACAACATGGAGTTTTTGTTCTCTTTTATTAACACGCTTTATGAGAAAACAGAATGTTCAGAAAATAGTTCTTGCAATATTAGAAGGAACCCATTAATTCTTATCTTTATTTGTTCAGGATGTAATTTCCACAGAAAATTATTTTTATTAAAATTGATATGAGCTCTGAGCATATTTATACCTCCCATTGCTTCCACGGTTGCAAGTCATCATTGTATTTTGACTCTAGGATAAAAATGGAGAAAAAGGAAATTCTCTGGCTATGAATATGTGAAAATGTGAGAACCTTTTATGTCCCTTTGAGATTTGCATCTTTGTTTTTTAGCATTGTCCTTGAAGAAGTTTAAATTCTGTCTGCCGTGTGTTTTTTACACTGGGCTCCCAGTGTGAGGATATTCTTACTCCAGTTTAATGCTGGCAGTTTTGGCTGATGGGCAGATATCTTGTGGTTGACTTGAAACCACATTTCTGCATAATGGATGTCAAGTCAGTGGATAAGAACTGTTTATGCAAAGTCTCAGAAAGCCTTTACATGGTTTTTTAGAAAACTCATTGTCAGGAGTTGAGAGAAAAATGATATGAAATTCATATAACATGAGCACCTGCTTAGGTTTTGGGCATAATACAGAATTATAAAAGACTTAAGTAGTAGTGATGGGAATATGCTTCTCTTCACCTTAACTAAACCTTGCAGCTTGTTAGAAATCAACAGTTAGAATATTTTACTGAGCCAGAGTGTTGTTCTTTGGGTTTTTAAGTTTGGATTGTTGTTGTTTGTTTTTTAATGATATTTTTTACTATATTCTGCTTTTCTGTTTCTCGTTTTTCCCTTTGTAAACCAGACTTGTAAAATTACTCAAGTGTTTGGAAGTTTTTCCCAGAAAACTCCAAAGCAGGAGCTAGAAACAAATGCTAAGGTCAGAGATTTTCCTCTTTGAAGTGTTGTCTGTGTTACAATTAGGGCTGGCAATCACAAGGGTTCAGTGTTCCAGCCAAGATCTCTGGTTGCCATGGCTCTCCCGTGGCTCTGATCCGCTGCCATCCCCTCTGTTGCCCGTGGGAGACTCTCAGCTGCCTGGTGAGATCTAACTTCCATTGCTCTGAGTGACTTAAAAGCTGGCCTGGTGTTTTGCAAGAATCAAAGTTGCTTAAACAGCACACAGAAACTGTCATTTATCCCTTTAAAACAGGAGATTTTGCGCAGTGGAAGAGGCTTAGAAACAAGCTGCACAGAATGGAGAACTGCTAAAGAATTCTGTTTGCTCAAATCATCTGCCCATTAAGATAATTCTGTGCACACACTCCTCATACCCCACCTCCTCTCAAAGATCCAAATTAGTCTTAATGTCCTAAAGTTCACTGCTGACAGAGATTCCTGCCTCTTCAGTGGGGGACAGAGACAGCAAAAGACTCAGGTGAAGTGAATCATGTAGAGCACAGCTGTAGTTTATGGATTCAGGCTGCCTTTTCAATCCCAAATCAGCATTTGTTTCCAGCACAGAGGGGCTTGTGGTCTCTATAAACAGGATTTTTACAGACTGCCATATGCTGTGGAGGTCTTCCTGCACTGAAGTGCTCAGCATCTTCAGCACTGAGGACGTTTATAAAATCATTAATGTGTGCGGAGACTCTTGTGCTACTTATGTTCCCTCTGCAAAGTGGTAGACAGAAATATTGCTGTTTCTATTTTTAGAGTACTTTGGGTGAGCTTACACTAAAAAGGTCACCTACATATTCCTGTGGTGCCTTGTGCCAGGGAATAGGGTCTCTTGGCACTACCATGAAAACAAATAGTATTTCCTAATTATAATAGAAACCAAGGCTTGTTGGAGGTGGAGTATGAGTCACAAGTCTCCAAAGTACAGTAGGTGTTATTTAACATTTCCTTTGCAAAAGTACTTAGAAACATTTATAAGATTGTGCTCTTTGCTAGAATAGATGTTTTGCAGAATTTGAGTGAATGACTGTCCTATTTCACTTTAATAACACTCAATGAAAAAAAAGAAAGAAAGCAGTCTACACCCTCTGCACAATAAAAGTCCATTATATTTCTATTTATCAAGGACATATTTACATCCTATTTGTAGCCATTTTCTTTCCTGAATGTGTTCTAACAGTATTAGAACTGTTTTTCTGTGGTACCTTTGAGGATGTGGTGCAGATGACAGGTTGGTCCGTGTTTCAGATCTGTGTTGGCAGGAGCATCAGCCAGGCAGCTTTTTAGTGAAAAGATTTTATCTGTAGCTGCAATATTAGCAAATAGTGTTGAAGAATGATTTCCACTCTAGCAGGAACTAACTTTTTCAATTTACTCCTAAAACTGCTAGATTTCTGCCTTGCCATTTTATTTTCTCTGTGTTTTTTAACTTGCTACACTTATGTTCATTGTGTTTATAACATGATGGTGCTCAATCTCAACTTGTTTTACTACTCTGAAATGACTCTGAGTTGTTTGATCATAAAAGAATCTCAAATTAGTGTGCATTGGGGTAAGCAAGAATAAATAGGTGGTGGTGGTATTTATTCAGTTCAGGTTTTTATTCTCTGGACATCCAATTCATGCATGTTTTCTGCATGATGCTGTTCCTGATAGTGTGGATTTCTCCATTTCAAATGTTCCCAAGTGAAAACATGTGTTCTCAGACATGCATTTTATTATTGCCTTACTCCTCTTGCAGTCCATGAAGGTGTGTGTAACAAGAAACATCCCAGACTACAGGCACACCTATAGGTGATGTGCAGACTAAATAATCTCCTTTCCAAAAAAGCTGCTTTTAATTTTTTTCCTGTTTTCAGAAATCACTGTACTGTGAACTGTACCTGTTGTTAGGGTGAGCTTAGGAGATGATCCATCTTTTTATTTGGGGATGTGTAGTAGTATTTCACAGTGATGAGCAAGAAATGAAAGATGCTCTGACAGTACAGGAAATGTCTCTTCCCAGAAGCTTTATCACCACTGATAATGCAGTGCTTTATTCTCTCCAGATTTAATAAGAATATATATCCTATACTTTTGTTATTCTGTTCTTATGGGAGTTGGTGGTTATGACTTTTGTGATCAGTGCAATCATGCCCTCACTGCGTAGTTCAGTTGAATTATATACACTGAGAGCAGCAGTGCAATGAAATGACCCCCCCATCTAATAGTGCCTGCCTTTGTTCCCAAAGCCTGATCTAATTTGGACTGTGACTCGACAAACATTTGGATGGCTGGAGTTAAAAGTCTTCTGAGGAAGTGGTACAATGCAAATTCTGGTACTTCAGGTTTTTCTTACCAGAGGATTGGCTTCTGGCTGCTGAGAGCTCACAGAGGTGCTTGGCACAACCTGAGTGTCTGTCTGTCCTTGTCACAAGTAAGGCCTCAGAGATCTGGATGGATTCTCTGCCTGGGACAGAACTCTCCTGGTGTGTGTGCCCTGGGGACAGGGGGCATTGCAGCTGTGTGTCTGTGTGTGTGACTGCTGAGTGCATCACACACTTCCTTCAAAAGAATGCACTTGGCACTTACACTGCGGTTTGCAACAAGACATCTCAAAGCATTAAAAAGCTTTAAAGAGCAAATTATTACAGTGTGCAGCACTAGAGTTGTAGGGCAATATTCTGATGTTAATTTTTTCATCAAGCTGTGTCATTAAGTTGAAGCTTAAAATCTTTGTCAGGGTATTTTTTATAAGAATGTCATGCTGGAAAAACAATCGAGTTATTTTAACATTTGCTAAATCAAGCCTCTTGTTTAAAATTAATTGTTATATTTTTAGAAAAATAATATTTTTTCAAACTTCAGAAAGGAGGGAGGGGAAAGCTGAAATTAAATTTTCATGTGAGATAATAGACTTAACTTAATCAAGGCTCTAGGATATGCACAGCACCAAGAAAGTTAATTAAGGCTATATGGGATAGGAATACAATATACTCCCAACAAAAGCTTTGCTCCCAACATCTGTAACTTCTGTTTATTACTTTAATCTTTCAGTAGCCCTCTCATAACTAAAATTATTATTCATTTGTGCATATAACTCATAGATTTGGAAAAGAGCTAATTCGTTGTGATTTCAAAGTAATGTCTGGAATATGTATTTTGCAAACAGATATGCTTTATTTATTGTTTTATAGTAAAAAAAATATTTTTCTGATCCCCTGGTTAAGGAGAAAGAAACTACAAATTCAAGCCTATGCACTTTGATGCATGTGATGCACAGTAAAAGTCCTCTTAAAAATTACTCAATGATTAATGTTGAATCCCTTCACTTATTTCATATTTGCTGCAGTAAAGTAGTAAAACATTAAGATCTATCATTCAGCTATGTGAAGGATAATTTTAGATAAATATAACTTTTTGAACATTTGGTGGGAAATATGGGTAGTAAAATTTTGCTGGCAGTTATATATCAGTAGCAATCTTTGCTTGCAAGGATTTGCTCAATATCTTGACTGCTAATAGAGACCCTTCAGTAGTAAAAGCTGTAAATGTGAACTTCCAGCATAGGTAGGAAAGCTTAGCTTGAAGCTAAAAAGCACCTCTCCTATCTCTGCTGGTACCCTATGTGACCTCTATAGGACAAGTTAGGCTTTTTTAATATACCTATTTTCATAAGTGTGGAAGCATCCTAAGACTCAATAAAGTGGAAAGAATCTTTGCCTTTCTCTTTTGTTGTATCCTCATGCTTTTATTCTGCTTGCTTTCTCTTACTTTTCCCAGCTCTTGTTTTGGTTATGATATTTTTTGAGCAAAGAAATCTGCAATACATTCAGAACCTCCTAAATACTAGTGGCCATTGTTAATTTTTTAATGTGGATGCTTTTGGTCCACAGACATGAAATGTATCTCTGCCTGTTCTGGAATAGCAAAGCCTTGGCAGGAAAGGAAAACTTCCAGTGTTGGTAATGTTTGAGTTTCCCCTGTTGGCAGAATGAAGCCACTAGTCCATCACAGGAAGAAAAAGATGATATCAAAGTCAGTAATTTTTGTTGCATACATTAAAAAGTCATAGCTTCAACTTTAGTCTTGAAGCTGTGTAAATTTTTCTGAGTTTCACATTTCAGGTGTAATAAAAGTGCTAAATATTAATTATAAATCTGTATATGCTAATAGATACAACAAAATCTTTCTTCCTGTCACTGACAGACAAGGGATTTTGTTTATTGCTTGGCAAAATGTGGCATTTTCTCTTTAGAAGATTTACGTTTTGAAAGGTTGGGTTTCATTTCCTGCGTGCTTGAGGCAGAATTTGTGCTAGCCCTCGGGAAGGAAATGTTTTACAGCAATTTAAAGCCTCATTTGAAGAAACAAATTAAGAGCTCTGGTCATTTTTTGTAGTACGAGTCTTCCTAAAGTTCTCTGTTTACAAAGTGGAATTGGATGGTGAAATTTTATCCCTGGAAATTATTGAAGTGTGAGCACTAACAAAATAAAAGGTAAAACTGTCAAGAACAAACACTTACTGCCTATCAACAGTTACTCAAGGCTTCATAATTGAAACCCAGCAGGTGAGAACACCTTATGAGGAGTTTAAAAATTGTGCATTATGTTATACTTTCATTAAGGAGTTGTGCAGGAGTAATGATCTACAGAGTAATACAGAGGAAAATTCTGGTAAACTTTTCCCCAAAAGAAACATTGGCATTTACTACTGAGCCAAAAGTAGTGAAACCTATTTTTTCCTTTGTGCAGAATCATGGATGATATGTTATTGCCATTTTCAGTTGTAAATATGGGTTAAAAAACTGAAATTTTTTTATCTTGCAGTTTTTTTTTTTCTCCTTGAAGTCCTTCCAGCCTAATGAGGTATCAGCATTGAAAATTCAAAACTGGCAAGAGGTGCTAAATAAACAAATACACAAGTGACAATGAGAAAGAGAAAATGGAAAAGAGGACATTTAAAATAGCTAAATTTTGGCTTAACTCTTTTGAGGCCTTTAGTAATTTTTTTTTTTAATAAAGAAAGGAAAATTAATAGCAATTTGTGTCAAAGTGAATGACTGGAATGCTACTTCAAAAAGAACAAGGCTACAGGGGTGAAATACTGACCTGTTTCAAGTTTTCTATGGAGGTTTTACATGTTTTACAGCCACTCCGTAAAATGCTGTGGCCTGACCCAGTCTTCCCATTGGATTGTGATGTTTTTAGTTATCAAATTTTTATTTTTTGCCTTTTGAATTAATATTGATATGATTTTGCAATTTATATCAAGTCCAAAGGCTTGCTATAGAGGGCTTCTGTTGATTTGTCATTGTATCAATTTATCAATAGATGAAACTCAGTACAAGGTATTTTTTAAAAGCTCTTCTCACAGTGTCTAATGGATACTGGCAGCCAGGAGGGCCAGCCCTGTCCTGGGGGCAGCAGGCACTGCCAGCCGGGCAAGGGAGGGATTGTCCTGCTCTGTTCTGCACTGGGGCAGCCTCTCCTCGAGTGCTGGGGCAGTTTTGGGCACCACAACTTCAGCAGGATATAGAACTGTTGGAGAGTGTCCAAAGGAGGCCATGAGGATGGGGAAGGGCCTTGAGGGGAGGAGAGGCTGAGGTGCCTTGGTCAGTTCAGCCTGGAGAGGAGGAGACTGAGGGGAGACCTCAGTGCAGTCACAGCTTCCTCCTGAGGGGCAGAGGAGGGGCAGGCACTCATCTCTGCTCTGTGTGACACTGACAGGAGCCAAGGGAGGGGCCTGGAGATGAGCCAGGGCAGGTTGAGGTTGCATATTAGAAAAGGCTTTCATCCAGAGAGGGTGGTTGGGACAGGCTCCCCAAGGCAGGGTCACAGCTCCAAGGCTGGCTGAGTTCAAGAAGCGTTTGGACAATGCCCTTGGGCACATGGTGTGACTCTTGGGGTGGTCCTGTGCAGGAGCTGAACTTCTGTGATTTCTTGTGGGTCCCTTCCAACTCAGGATATTTCATGATTCTCTGATAATTACTCTGATGTCTCTCCTCTTGCCTGGTGCAGTACAAATGCCAGTATTACACTATGGCTAAGCTCAGCACCAATAGAGATGGGAGAGGAACAGAAGGGATTTATTTCACTTTCCAAAGCCCTGTTGTAAGCTGCTTGGTTGTCTTGTATTGTTATTTGCATTTATGCATTTTTGTGGCTAAGTCAAAGTAAGAACTGTGCTGAAGCACCACCTCCAACCATTTCATAGTCAATTCCTCTGCATAAAATGAAGGCATTATTGGTCATTTCAGAATAAAAGAGTATTTCAGATAAAAGAAAATGCTTTGATGTTTTTAAAATGCAGTGTTTTGACTTCTCTTTCATTTCAATAGAACATTTCGTCAAAATGAGAAAAGCAGCAACATTTTAGGACACAAACAAATCTCTTCATTTGAATGACTTTTGTCAGTTGACCTAAAATTGAATTTCTCATTGTTTTTAGGAAGTTTTTTCAGAAAAACTTTTTAAGAACATATTGTTACAATTAAGTTGAAACTGTTTTATGCATTTTAAAATTGTCTGCCAGGAAACTAAACAAAGCTCCTATCATTATTAACTGAGCTCTAAGCTAAGGTACTTAAGCATAGAAATTATAGCAGCGTATAACTTTCCTTGCAGTTAAGGCATATCTGTTCATCTACAATCTGTATAAAAACCAGATTTTGCATCAATCACAAAAAAGTGTATTTTCGTGAAAGAAAAAAGCATTTTCAAGTGTCATATAAGTGAAGTATTTGATGTCCCTAATCAATATAACATAACCCCCTCTATCTTCCTCAGCAATATCTTTTCTGAAAAGTCATCTTTGATTAATTTGAAGGGAGAATCCTTCTATTAAATTATACAAGAGATAAATGGAGGTGCTTTTCTTTCTTTTGCAATTACTCTTGAAATAAGAGTTTTGAATACAAACAAAGAAACAAAACCTGAGTTTTTGTATATGTGATTCATTACTCATTAAAATTTCTACTGTAACAGTCTGCTGGACTGGAAACAGAAATATATTTAATTGATGTATTAGACAAATATTTTGTGGACCTATTGCATGAGAAAACTATTGTATTCAAGATATGTCACTTGGTCCGAGTTGCTCTCAAAATTTTAGCATAAATGTTATGAAATCCTCAAATATTTGCTTTCTAGCTGGCAGGAGGAGATACTGCACAAGCTGTTAATGGTATTACAGAAATTGTGCTGTCATAGAGCATTTCAAATACAGTTTTGCAAGATGATATTTTCTTTTGAGGCTTACAGGGCGTTGTTCTACCTGGTTGACTTTAAATGTTAATAGCACCATTATCTATGTATATCATTCACTTTTATTTGTTCTGTAATAGGAGTTTTTAAAAATAGCCCTCTAATCCGAGTGGAGCTTTGTGGAGGCATCTGTTTGGAAATCCTTCTGTCTTTACAGAGGTGGTCAAGAAAAGGAGAGAAATTGCAGAAAGGCTACAAAGTGGAAGGGAGGGACATGTCTTGAGGGACACAAAAAGAAAGTTCACAGCTTTCTCCATAAATCTTCTTGTGTTGCCCTTTTTAATGATATTTTAATGTTGAAGCCTTTTTAAAGGCTCCTTAGTTTTAGCCTTTTAACTCTAAAACTTTTGTTCCTTAGTTTGGATTAGTATATATTTTGCATGATTTACAACAATATGATTATTTATTTTCCACGGGATTGTTGCATTTTTAGTACCTGTTTATTGTTACATTTTTAAGTGGAAGTATTTTAAGTTAGCAAATATGGAGCTGTTGAATTATACAATCTGCAACTTTTCAGTTTAAATCAGTATTTAATATGGAGTTTATATTTTTAAATGTTTATGATTCAGGTTTTAATATTATATGAATTTCTGCATTTTCTGCTGTACTAACATGTAAAAATGTAAACCTAGGAATTTCAGTTAAAAAGCAGATTCTTTTTCAGGGAAGGACCAAAGTGTATTTAGCTGAAAACAAACAGAGACATTTAGCTGAAAACAACAGAGACATCTTCAGAAAGAGGACTGAGAGATAACTCAGAATTAATCATGATTAATTTCTGGATCAAGGGCATGGCTGGCAGTTCTGGTGAGGCTCAGGCAGGAATACATTTCTGCTGTATCCTTTGTAGTGCAGGCGGTCACAAGAAATGAGTTACAGTGAGATTTCCATTGTGTGACTCATACCACAGTTGTTCCTTAACAGTGTGATTCACACCCATGAAAACATTGTGTAATGAAAAGCTGTCCACTTTGTGAAATCACAAATTGGACAGCTTTTTTCCTTTGGTTTATTTTTTTCCTTTATAAATTTTATCTTAACTTCAACATGCAGCTCAGTGTTTGAAGATTGCTCACAGATTTCTCTACTGTGCATTGCATAAATATGCAAATATCTGTTCTAAATGGTTTTCATTTTTTGTGCTAACTTTGAGAGACCTTTTGGCCCCTGCATTACAAGTCCCTCTGGAAGTGTCTGGGTGGTGGTTGGTTTCTTCTTGCCTTCTGTTAGCACTGCTCCCTTGGTCTTCACTGGGTCTGCACCTTAGGGGCTGCAACGCAGAGCCAGAGGTCCTGTCGTTAAAAGTTGAAAAAGAGAAGAGCCATAATGGGAAAGAGTTTGGGAGAACTATACTGATTGTTTCTGCTGGTCATGCTGTGCTGACTTGACAGTCTTTGTTGGAACTATAAAAAACCAAGGGATGGACCAACTAGGGAGATATAGTCTGGTCTGCTCTAAATTTATCAGTGAGATTTCTTCTGTAATCAACAGAGAGATGTCTTCAAAGGATGATTCATTAGGCCTGTCTTTAATAGGATAAGTCACTCTGGAGCTATTGACTAGTGAGCTGCTTGGGTGAGGAACCTAATTTTACTTACCTGGAGTTAGTAGAGATAAGTCCCTCAGAAGTGCACAGGAAGGAAAAACTAACATTTGTAATGCCAGGAAAAATTTTTGGTGGAAATTAAATGTTGCTCGTTACCCCATGTAGCTTTCTTACCTAAATGAAAATTGTTAGGTGGTGCTAGGTACGGTACAGATCTCTGTGAGAGACTGGGGTTAGACACCTGGTGACATGGGATATTCAGGCTTACAGTATGGAGCATTTCATAAAAATTGCTTACAAAAAGCAAATAGTGGAGTCACAGTATCTTAGACACTAAGTAGGACTGAATGAAACATATAAAAAACCTACTTCCACATCAAGGAAATATCCTTGGCTTTAAGAGAGGTTTAGTATTATGAGTCATTAGAGATATTTTCCTGAGCAGTCTTTTGAAAACTTCCCCCCTTTCTGTTCAAGTGACAGGACATTATTTTCCTGTGAACTAAAGAACTGGGCAGTTAAGACCAAAAGGCATTTACAGTGTCATTCAAACTGAATGTCATTTGTTATTTGAAACCAGTGTTTATGGGTCAGAAATTGGCACTTCAATGCAACTTCTTTTCAGGCCTTTTGGATAGACTGGTGAAACTATAAAGAAAAAGAAATAACCCAAAAAAACCAAACAAAAACTAAACAAATGGAAAAGAAACTATAGAAAACATAAACCACTCCATTAGTAGATAGAACTATCATTCTTCGTATGTCCAACACTGACTATCTCTGACCTTGGAAAAACACTCCATGTTCCTGTCTTTGCCATGTCCTTGGCTCCACTGTTACTCCTTTGAATTTCCACAGGGCATTGTGGAAGTGTGGAACCATTCCAGGATGCCCACAGAACTCTGTATATGTGGTCTACCAGGGAACTGGTGGCATTCCCTCATAAAGGGACAGCACAGGAGTTTGGAGGCTGTGCTGCCCAGCAGCAGAAATGTCTGTTCTGTCCCAAAGACTCCACCTTGTTTCCCAAAACCCTGTACCAACAGCCGTAGAGGTTGGTGCTCCCAAGTATGACGGCATTACCAGGAGAGGGCCTTCAGCAGCACCATGTCAATGGAAACAGAGGGTTACTCAGTTTTGGAAACTGTCTCTACAGCCTCAGCAACAACTGAGCAGAGTGGAGTAACTGGGATAGTGTTTGAGTGGTTTTAAATATACCTGTGCCTTTTGGAATCAATGAGCTTGCTCCAGCTCTATTTGTGTTGTAAATATCCCAGTGACATACAGTGCTAGAGTGAATTTCATTTTTGTGTGTAAGGCAATCCACAGGTCCTACCAGGAAACCATCATACCCAGACTCCACTAAGTTTCTCCTTGTATGATTTAAAATATGTTAAAATGTAGATGTTTATTCACAGCAACTGACTTGATGTAACTTCAGCTGGCAGAGATCTTAATATTACTGGGCATGTGCTCAGTGATCAATATTGACCAAGACTGATTTTGATCAGTCAGATGTGAAGAGGTCAATACTGTTTTTCCGCTCACAAGTGGAATGAAGTCATGCTTTTTTAAAACATTGAAGTCATAAGGATGATTTTTTTAGTTAATTATTAACACAGAGATTTGGAGAAAGGCAAGAACTCACACTTAGAGAAATATTTTTATATAAAAATCAATAATACATATATATGTAATTTCTATATTCACTTACACTTCTGAGTAATCGAGCTCCAAATTTTCCATGGTCTTGTAATTGCTCAGTTTTAGAGGAGGAAGCATACAGGTGGTAAATCTTAACAGTCTCATAATGTATCAACATTCATAGACCTATTCAAAAGCTGTGGACCAACAAGTCTGAGTGGTTACTTTATCCAAGAAAATGTCATTTAGTTTTTTCCACTTTCAAATGATTAATTCAAACAAAAAAATGCAGGTTTTTTTTTTTAACTTTTCCAGATTAAGCTGTTAGTGATCCTACTAAGTTCTGCCATTATATTCTGTATCAACAGGTCCTGCTCATCCTGTCACTTTTATGTGTCAGACATTACCTTTGTTGTATTTGCTTAATTATGGGATACTGAGCTTTTCTTTAGAGCACATTGGAAGTGCTGCAGGGACTGTGAGCTTCGGATCAGCTCTGGAGTCATTCAAGTGTGAATTGGCTGTGAGTCTCTGCTGCCAAGTCTGCAGGGGAACACAAAAGGTCTGTTTTCATTTCCTGCCATGAGTAAATTCTCAGGGAATTTCTGCATTCCTTCTGGCAAAGAAAGACTTGTTCAGACTGTGTTTAAATATGTAAAAGTCCACTTCCAGACGATTTTCAGGTCTTTTTGATTTTTCTCTGAAGCCTTTCCTTTCGGTAATCCTTATGAGCAACATTTTCATGAGAATAATATGCTAGCTCTGGATTTATGTACACATATATTGAATGTGTTGGTTTTTTGAAAGATCCTTTATTACATATTCTTCTGCTTATCTCTTTGCACATATATAGCTTTAGATTGGTGCTCTTGAGGGAGCTGCTATTGGAACGCCCAGAGCAGAAAACACCCAAACCCCACTGAAAAAGAGACTGCAAATTCATGTCTGAATACAACTACAAACTTTGTAGCTGAAGAAACTCGCAAGAATTGCTCATTCCAAAACTCTGCTCCATAATTTATCCCTTTTAAATATGAAGTATTTGGACTGGATGATCTTAAATGCCTTTTCCAGCCTTAACCTTTCTATAGCAGCTGGGTAAATGCTGAGGAGAGGGAGGAGATAGGGAGAGGGTAAAGAAACAATTCCACCCCTTAATAGGTTTTTTGCCTGTTACCAATTGTTGCACATGTCATGGTTTGAGTTACTTACCTGTTAAAAGCAAGATATTATATTAAAACATATTAACTCCCAGTGTGTGTGTCCAAAGCAGTAGACTTCAAGGGCAGACCTTACTACCTGCTGCTTAGGTATTCACACCCTGGCACACTCACTTTCCTTGTACAGGATCTGAGTTAGCATTTCAGGGTAATGAAAGACTAAGTCAGTCTCAGGGTAGTGCTAAGGTCCAGACTCACTGCTATTCAGGCAGTGCCTGAATTTTGCAGGAAAATTTAAACCTTTAACTCCTCACAAATTACAGATGGATTTCTAAATACATTACGCTCTACCCATTAGAAATCATGTGCAACTGCCTGCAGGGGAGCTGTGTCCACAAGCAGTTGAGTTTCATGTATTTTCATTATCTGGGACCCTCTTTTCTTCAGTCCAGTCTTGGTTTTTGCATGCTGCTCAGAAAAGACCTTGGCTTTTTTTTCTGAGGCTTTCCAGTCTTCTGTGTCTCACAATTCTTCTGATCAGCCTTCAGATGGTGAGATACAATTATATGGGAATTTATAAGGCAAATCATAACAGGAGTTAGATATTTTTAACTTTTACGAGTACAAATTTCCAGACTGCTTCTGTTGCTAGAACTGAATTTTTTTCTATAAGTGTTGAGTTTAAGGTTTCTATATTTACATTTGAAATGAGAACTTCGTGGCATGCATCTATGTCTTGCGTACTTTCTCAGGTTTTGCACTTAAAGATTCTGGGCCCTTAGAAAAAATAAATTTTACTCACACAGCACCTTGTGATCTAAGCATTTCTGTGCTCTTTTGGTCTGGCCAACAAAGTATTTAGCTATTTAATCATCTGTTCAAGGTTGCAAATGAAATCTGTGAAGGTCAAGGGTTTTAAAGTAATCTGTATTAATCTCAGAACAGTTACTTATTTTTATATGGTTATATTTTGCTTAAATAGACAAACATTTACAGTAGTTTTACTCTAAACTACTAGTAGTTGCCTCTAAAGTAATTTTTTTTTGTGGATTGTTTTTTTTTTTTTTTTTTGCAGAAGAGATAGATGCTTTCTGATACACTAAATGTAGAAGATAAATTGAAGACTATCAGTTTAGATTTATTTTTTTTTCCCCGATGAATGCACTGTGCATTGGAATGGAGCTTCAATTTGCAATTTGTATTTTTAGGCACATTTATGAATGTGCAAACTTACTTTTTCTCCAAAGTGTAATAATTCATGTGAGTTTCCTCCCTGTAACCTGTAGTTACATGAACACATGAAGATGGGTCAGAAACAGGTTGTTTTTTGAACAAACCCCATATTTTTTTCTAAGTAAAAGTGTCAAGAAGTACCTTTGCAAATCCTCCTTTGAGTATTTCCTGAAGCTGCTGTAAATCCAGTAACACCTTGATGCTAGACAGGCAAATGGTGAGGGATGTGTGGATTTAAGCATTTTTAACAATCTTTTGCCTCAATACTTTATAACTTCACAACATATAATGCTAAAGGGTAGAAAAAGGTGATCTAGCCTTTTTGGTTATTGCAGTGTGTCTCAATTATTCCACAATTTTAATCAGAATTAGCACAGTGGTAGGGCAAGGGGAGTTAACCAGTTGCTAATCCTTCCATTGTTTGTTCTCCTAAATCCATATAAAATCTCTCTTAAAGGAATAAATATTGTATGTATTTGAAAAACTTGTATCAGGAATTTATTTTTATGATTCTTTCCAGTAACCCTGTTAAAGGCAAAACAAAACCAAAAAAAAAAAACGCCTCCATACAGGTACTCTTATATAGCTAATTATTGGTTGATCACTCACTGAAAAATTATTTTTCTGCCTGACATGAACATCAGGATTGATGCATGGTACATTATTCTCTACACCCCTTAATTGTTTTATATTTGCTTATTTTAGACCTGTTAATACTTTGGGCTTTTCTGAACTTTTTGAGATTTGTTAAAAATTGAAATTACTGGTTTAAGTGGCCCATGAGTTAACTCCTTTAAGACTGTGGCTTGTCTTTGTTTTATTTATTCGTAATACTGAAATATTTTTCATTGCATATATTTTCTGAGCTTCCATTGTCTAGCAGTTGAAGATTCTTCATTTTTATCTATTAAGATTCCTGAGGAAAGATTGCTTTGAACACATTGCCAAACTACCGCTTCCCATTCAGCTTTAGTGAGGTAATGTGTGTATGCTGTGTTTGGGTTACAGAAGATTTAGATGCACTGCCAGAAAAGAAATTAAATAGCAGTTTTGAAAAGCAGCTTTTGAAAGGATGAATTTGTAATACCAAGGAGACGGAGGAGCTTTTCAGTTTATTTGAACAAGTAAATGAATAGAGGGAGAGAAAGAGAAATCTTTGAATTATCATTAGATACGAATCGTTTTCTATCTTGTAAAGCCTTTTCTTCATTTATCTCTCTCTCTCTGTGGCTGCCTGTCAATCAGAGTCAGTTTGCTTAAGGACCTGGAAGAGGCTGGAGTTTGCATTGTGCTTGCCAAGGAGAGTGATTGCCCTTCCACTTATCAATGTAGGCTGGATACTTCCCTTAACAGAAGGGTGTTCCCAAGGATAAATACAGGAGAAAGCTTGGACCTGTTACATCTGCTGATAACACCTTGGGTAGCAGCCCACACCTTGCATAAAGACCTCAGATCTGGTAGGAAGCAAGCCTGGTTTCCATGAGATAGCTCTATAAATTAACAGTCTCTTGGGGAAAAAAAAAGAGATCCATCCAGGTTAGCAATTGGCACAGATTTTTGCTAGCAGTGGTAAACAGCTTGTTTTCCAACCTTGGTAATTGTAAAGCCAAGACTTGTGCAGTGATAGGTTAATTTTAGCTGGAGATAATCTGAAAATAGAAAACTATTGGAGCTGAAGCAGAGGTGTCACCACAGCATCTTGTTGCCACTTCAGGTTTTTTGAAAAGAAGAGATTTATCCTGTTCTCCCAAGCTCTGGGACGAGAGAAAAGCAAAAGAGAAAGGGGAGGAGCTGGAGCTTGTGACAGCACACCAGAAATCAGATGGTCCCAGTCAGGCTGGGGAAGAGGGTGATGAGAAATGTCAAAGGATGTTGTCAGTGTGCTGCTCGAGCATCCCCACCATATGTGTGCCGTGAGAGCACGGCAACACAGAGCCCCCAGCCACGCCAAAGCATCAGTGTGCTAACTGCTGCATTGAAAACCATTCTTTCCCACAGGGCACCTAAGAAGGCTTGACAAATTAGTATAAGAATACAGAGTATATGAGGGGTAACAAAACAAATATTAGAGCTAGTTAGCAAATGATCCGAAATGTTTAATGCCTCAAATAAAGAAATTTATTTTGGGGAAAAAAAGCCACAGCGCCAGCTGCTGTGGCTCTTGCACACTTCTTCCTCTCTGCTTCCACATCCTCCTGTTTTCTCAGGGCAGAGCTGGGGGAAGAATGTTAAAGCAAAATTTAGCAAAGTGATACTTTCCTACATGAAAGGAGATAAAACAATGCGAGAGATTTGAGTTACAGTTCCGACTTTTGTAGAATTCTGTAGATAAACAATAACTTTGGACAAAAATGGGAGCTTTACTTTGCCATTTGAGATAAACCCATATTTATTTCACCAATACATAAGTTTGTAAAGGACGAGTAAACAAAATAAATGTCAGCCTCCCTGTTACTGCTTTGCTGTTGGGAGTTTGTCATTGGTATTATGATAGAAGAGTTAAATGGGATTTGAAGGATGATAAGATCTTGGTTTTACCTTTATAAAATATATGTGTGTCATACATTTATATGCAAATGAGAAAATTCTGCTGTGTGACAAAAGGAGAAAATTGTATTGGTGCTTTCTGATTTGAAGAGGCATTTGATTTATCATATTTACTGCAGTATATTGTTCCAGCTAATACCATACCTATTTAAAAAGGTATAAAGTCCTTTCAAATTTCTTTACAATGCTTGTGGTCAGCCTTGCATGAAATAGCCATTTGTTCTTCTCATATTAAAGCTTGTGCTTTCATGTAGTTCTGAGAATTTCCTATTACTGTAAATTAATTTCACTTCATTAAGTGGCTGGGTCACAGGCAAGGGAATAATAGCAGCCAGAGACACAGGAGATTACTGGTTTGAATAACCATAAATTGGCACCCACCACTTTCTCTCTAATATTGGAAAGAAAATCTGGCTGTCAGAGCCATTTGATTAATCAAAAAAGCCTGTGAATGTGAACTTTAAAGTTAGACAAGACAAAATTATTATCTGCACAAACAACATTTTGCAGTGTGGAACAATGGATTCTAGTCCCTGTGGGAGACCATGGTAAAGATGCAGTTCTCTGTGTTACTTTGCTGTTATTTCAGGTCACTTGTGATTATTGAAAGTCATCGACTCAGCAGTCTTACATTATGCATAGAGGGCTCAGTTGTGAAGAGATGACTCTAGAGCATGGAGAGTTTATTATTTAGATATTAATTTGTCCTCTCATGTAAATGATTATTTCTTCTGCCAAGATGATTATGATAGGGTCTAATAAAAAAAGATAACTCTTGCTTTTTTCATATTCTTTTTCCCAAGTCTGACCCCATGTTTGTTGAAAACAACTGAAGAGAGACTCACTAATTTCAGTAGATTTCTGATGAAAGCACTAATTCTAAAGAAACGTGAGGGGAGTAATTTTTCCAGTATCTAAATCTCCTTATACTGAAAGAACAAAGAACAAACAAATTCCCTTATGTAGACAGAACAAAGATGCATTGAAAAGCATCCTTGGTGCAGGTGTTTCAGACAGGGCTGTAAAACTGCCCTGAGGAGCAAACTGGAAGCTGTGTGGTCAGAGAGGCTGAATTTAGGGTGCAGGGAGCTGCAAACAAGTTAGCAGGCTCCCAGAGCTGTTGGAAGTATGATGAATATTCCTACAGCACTTCCTCTGAAACCTTACACAGGGCATGGAAGGGAATTCCTGCTGCTCTCTTCACAGCCATCCCCACTGCTCTCTGTTTAAACAAGGGTGAAAATTCCAATTATTGCTCTTTCTGCATCAAACACAGCTCCTGATATCGAGTCTGTCTCCTCAGCCTGGAGCTGTATGTGGCACAAAGGCTTGCAGTGTTGCAGTCCTGTCTGGGAGGAGAGGAAGATGATGGCTCTTCTGAAAGCACTTTGGTGGTGGCAACGCATTGTCAGTTCTGTCAGAGGGTGGAGGTTGAGGAAAAGCTGTCAGGTCTTGACTTGCTCTGAAAATACCACATGGTATTTATTCACTCTCTGCCTTTGACACACTCAGATGGAAGGAGTGGTGGTGATTTTTTCAGATTTTTGTCCTTGTACTCATGCTTGTCATAGGATTACTTGAAAAGGAAATCTTGTTCTAAAGATTGATCACTAATTTATCAATGTTTCTATCTTATCCAGACTGTATATGATAGGTATCATGTAGCTAAGGGTGGCATAATTACTTGTGTAATTCTGCAAACATTTACAAATGCAAATTCAAAAGGGGAATTTGTATCAGCCCAATTAGTCATGCATTTTAAATCCTATTGATTTTAAAAGTATGGTACTGAAAATTCATAGCCATTTTTGAGTTGCTGTCACTTAAAACATCGAAGGAACTTTGATTTTTTGCATCAGACAGATGCTTCTAACATCTTTTTTTTTCCCAAGGCTCCTAATTTTCTGTGGTAGTAATTCAAGCAGTGATAAAAACAAGACATTTCAGTTTATTTCAGTTATTACTACAATTATTCATCTGAGACAGGTTTTGAGCCTTGCTTGGCAAGTAGGATGGAATAAGAAAGCTCAAGATTTTATGTAGCGGTTTCCCAAGCTGCACAGTCATGGAGATCAAATGCAGAACTTGAGAAGCATTGGTATATTGAGCAATTCATAATCAGTTACTAAATGGAAGTTCAAGATTTGTTAATTAATAATGCTGAGTAGGCAGAGGAAAGGATTCAGGCCAATGCTGAAGGTTGTGAAAGCCCTGTGATGTCCTAGTCATCTATAAATTCTAAGAATAAAATAGTTAAAAATGTATCATAGGATTGTTTTTTTGGTTACTCTTAGTCTACCACAGGCTCCAGCAGTGGAATTTCAAATGAGGATTGTGTAACAGTGCCATGCAGTAGTTTTGGTTGCTGTTTCTGCTGTGGGATTGTTCTAACAAGTAGGGTTTTTCTGGCAAATTTCTGGTACTTGGCTTGTCTGAAAGGTGGACCCTGTTGTAGTGGGTATTTGTAGGGGAAGAGAATATAGGTAAATAAAGGTAGTATAGAAAGTAATCTTACCCCTAAAGAGTTGCAGCTGGGTTAATTATTAAAGCTTAGGAGCAGGCCTGAAGTTAACAGGCCACAGCTGTAGCCAATGAGAAGAGTGTTATAAAAGAGTGGGTTGGTGGGAGCTGGAGTCAGTTGGCTGCTGTGGGGATGAGGAAGAGTCAGTGCCTGGAGGAGCTGCCTACGAGAAACATCAAGGAGGTACAAAACTCTAGCAATATGGAACTCTTGCACTGTAATGCCAACAAGTATTTGACAGAGTATATACCCATATTGGCATACCTTTTCCTCAGCTGCTTCCAAGTATATGTAGTTATGCTAAATGAGAATTGCAAACTGAAGTGGGCTATTTGCTGTTTACTGAGCTCAAGGAAAGAATGTCCTACCCATTTTTTTAAACAGGATAGGTAGTTGGAGTAGAAAATAATTGTGTTTGGTTTTTGGAAGCTGGTGAAGACTTGTTCTGCTTGTTCATTTCTCACAGTGCAGTTTCAGGTGGTGTAAGGTCACATCTCTGAACAAAAGTGTGAGGACTGAGTAATCCTTTCATTGACTCCATCCCAAGAACAGAGACAGAAGTCTCTGGGCAAGAAGACTTGAGTACCAGGAGAGCAGGTGTTGGAGTACCCAAAACTACTGAGTAAATGAATGTTTGTTACCAATTCATTTTTTGGGTACACCTTACTGAGCCTAGTATACCTTATTTAGGCAAGACCCAGAAAGCAAGACACACATGGCTCAAAATTCCAGGTGGCCTTTCATTTTCAAAAGAGCAGGAGAACCTAGAGTTTAGAGTTTTCACAGAGCTGCAGCAGACTCTTCAGTTTGTCTGGGGACACGTGGGGCCAGGGATGCTGTAGAGGGGAAGGAAGAGTTTTATGTTTGTAGAGGTTTATCTACAGCTGGGGGCAAACAGCTCCATCTGTCTCTGGGTTTGGAACGGAGTAAATAGCTGGTGAGAGTTTCAGAAGGAAGACAGGCTGTGTACTTTTAATTAATTTGGGAAATAAATCTTCCTGTGGAATAGGAGTACAGAGTAGCTAAGGGAAAGCAAAATAATGGCATAGGAGCGTGCTGCAGTCTTCTCACTTGACTGATAGTTTTTCTGTTTCAGCTGTGCAGCACAGACAGGTGAGTAATGTCTTGTGCTTGTTGAGAGGGACAGGAAGGAATCAGCTGACAGAGAGACAGCCAAGACACAGATTTTAGAGAGAATTGCTGAATAAACTTAATGAAAAGAAACAGGCAACAATGGGAGGTGAGGGAGGGTGATGTTTGAGCATGGTATGAGGCTGCTGTGAGAGGCAATTTGCACAGAGCTCAGCCATGTGCTATCTCATCTGACACAGCCAAGTGAAGTGCTGAAATGTGCTCTCAAAGGCAAGGCATGAGCAAATCTAGTGGGGGGAATGGCTCCTTGCCACGTGTCCCAGAAGTGTCGCTCTGGATGGCAGAGGCATCTCTCTCCCAGGGGCCAACAAACGGAGACATAAAAATGTGCTTAATTCAAACCATTCCAAAAGGACTGCCCTCCTCTATTTGCAGTTTCCTTAAGCCACAGAAGGGAGTGAATGCATGACACATAAGTAGAACAGAAACAAACAGTGTGCTGTAATAATTTACGTTGGAGTTCCACGTAAGTGCATACTTTGACCAATAAATCCTACTTAGATATAGAAAAAAATCAGTGGCCAAGACGTGCAAACATTCTTCACTTGTTAACATAGCTATTAATACAGTCCTGCTAGCTATTAATATAATCCTACTGTTCTGTATGATCCCTGAAAAGTTTTAACAGTGTCAGTCCTAGATTTGCAACATTTTATGCATGAGTGTATGTGTCTATCAAAACGCACATGTATACTATCAAGTTACATCAAACTTGACAAAATTTGCTCATATTTTCCCAGGAATTTTATGATAAATCCAGGAGTAAATTTTTGAGTCTCCCTTCAGTGTGGTGAGAACATGACTTTGTTTAAAATACCCTTTATGCTTTGGACATCGCTGCTGACCTGATTTTCTCCTTCCATTTTCCTTTTTTCTGTTTTAAGTGCCTGTCCTCAGACAGATATGTGGGTATGTATATATATTTGTGGAAGCATAGCCACACAAATGTGGACAAACACAAATGTGCATATTTACCCAGGGAAGGGGCAGATACGGATTATGGATTGACAGTTCTGCCTATGAGCTTCAGATTCAGGAAGGAACAATCCTTCTGCTGCCTTCCAGTGTTCAATTAACAATCACGCCCCAGACTTAGGAGCAGCTGCAGGAGTGATGCAGAAGGGCAGGAATTGCAAGTGCAAACTTGCAGTGATATAAGCTAAGCTTTAGTTTTGAGTTTGAATGCTTTAATGGAGAGAGTGGTAAAAGGCACAGATAAATGTGCATAGTCAGGAGAACACACCTCTAAAGCACTTTTCAAGCAGATGCAAAGTGAGCCAGCAGTAAGGATGTGTTTCTGGTCAGGGCCTTTGGAACACTGACAGTATCTCCAAGAATGTGCTCTCTTTTGCTTTTGCTTCTTCTGGGGCAGAAAGCAGCAGGTTCAGCACATCCTTTGCTGTGACAAACTCTTCCACTGAAGGCAAGAAAGATTTCCAGGGTTTAAATCAAGGATGCTGTTGGTCTTAAATGAGGATGAGTGACTTGAGCTCCTTGTTCTGTCACATGTGGGTGATGTTTATCATGCATTTTATCTCTCTGCCCTCGTTTCCAATTGCAAGAAAAGGTCTCATCATACTGTATTTATGGGGGTTTTCCTACTCTTTTCTATTGAAAACTCTTTCTATATCATCTTGGTTTTCTTCAGGTGGGAGTGGTATCAGCCTGATGTGAACATCATGGTGGTGGGTTTTCCCCCTCCCCAGAATTCTGCCATGCCTACTTTCATCAAGAAAGCAGAGTCCCAGATTTCTTTACTTAGCTTTGGTGTGGGGTTTTTTGGTTTTTCTTTTTTAATAGATAGTCTTTTAGAAGGACTTGTTAACTGATTTACTTTAGCAACACATCTGGGCAAACTGGATCTGAATAGTCTTCTCTAAACCACTAGTTCTCTAGGATTTGAGGCAATATTTGATAGACAAAAGACTCCGGAGGATGAAATCTTGTCCCCCTTGACTTGAAGGAAGTTTATATTAATCCCATATTATTTTATTAATTCTTGCTTGAATCATATTTATTTCTGTGCAAGTTTTTCAGAACTGAAGTAATCATTCTTATTTTCTCAGCCCTAAATTCGGAATATAGCAATTCAGCTACATTAAAAAATGGACTTTGAAAAATGAGTTCCTTTTCTTTGGCAGTCAAGCTTTAGTAAATAATAGACATTATAGTACACAATCCTTATCACAATGGTAAAGGATTACTGCTTTTGTACTTAATGCTTTAAAAAATTAGAACACCTTAATCTTTTAAAAACAATTTGGGTTTGGAAAAACAAATTACATTGAAGCTGACAAGATGCTTGCCAAGTTCCAGGAGATGCAATTTACAATATCTGAGATGTTAAACCTTGAATGCCCGAGTTCCTAATAGAAACAGGGCCTCAGTTATTAACCCTTTCAGCTCTGCTGTGGTCTATAACAGATGAAGTGCATATTTTTATGTCTTCCTCATAAAACCTAGGAGGCTGCTGCTGGGTTTCTGTACTATCTCAGTGGTACAAGATAAGTGAAGTCCTGGCTTGCATGCTTCTGTCTGCTGAGAAGAGAGGCCATAAATACATAAATGTGTGTTCTGTAATCACTTTCATAAACTGATCATGCTCCTGAAATGAAATTGTGTGTTTTGGCCTGCGACTGCCATTGTGAGGTGAATATAGAATCTCCACATAAGACTTAGAAGAAACCTTTTTATTCTTGACCAGAATATATCTCTGATAATGCTTGCATCCATATATATTTGTATCCATATGTTTTTCATATCATATTTCATGGCTAGCATGGCCATGTGGGTTTAGCAGGTGGGATGCTTTCTTTTTATTCTCTTGGGGTCCTTAATAAAGCTTTTGAAATACAGGAAACATACTGTGTTATGATTATGCTACTCAACTGTCCAAACTTTACTCTCAACCTACCAGTAACTTCAGGAGTCTTTGTTTCTTACTCTATTGATGACATTCCATCTGTTTTATGAATATAGCAATTTATACCTATCTATCTAGCTATATTTATATATATCTTAACATCTGATTGCTCATGGGTGTACAGATTGCTACACCACAGACAATGAACCTGTAATAACACCCCTGATGTTTTTCAAATTAAATTGATGAAGTTTCAAATAATAGACTTTTCTTTGTTATCTTGAGTGCATGACCTTTTTTTTCATAGTAGTGAATTTCAGCATAATTATATTACCTGGCTCAGAAATCATAGCTTTTAAAATGCTCTCTAAATATCTGTGTATTTATCATACTTCCTAGTTTTCTATTGTAGCTAATTCCTTTGATAGTATTTGTCAGATTCATTGCTGATAATATTAAATAAGCAACTAAAGCTCTCAAGTTCCAAAGGACTGCCTGCTGAGTAAATTGGACAGGTGAAAACTTCAAAATCTAAGGATGGCAGAGGAAACTTGGAATTTCTTAAGGTCTCTGTTGTGAAGCTAGGAACCTTGACTGTACTTAGTTTCATTTAACTAATGATTGCAATTTTTTACAACATTTATTATTATTATTATGCTCTGACTTCAAGAATATCAGTTTTATTAAATGTGCACCACCCCTGCAGAACATTTTAATGGATAAGGATTATTCTTCTGTGTTCAGCTTTGACTGTAGGGCTGCTATCCCAAGACGTCTTTCTTTACTTCCCTTCCATGATATCCCTGTTTATTTTTTGTTGTCTGTTATCTTACTAGGTAAGAATCATTCCCTTTCTGAATATAATGTCACCACACTTGTATTCTTCTTATTGCTGTTTTTACATCTTGCATTGCCCTTTTTGGAAATGACTGTGTAGTATATCCTCATTAAAAACTTTATAGCCTTCCAAATTAAAAGTAGTTTTAGAGACTGCCAGCCCTATATGCTTTTTAATATTTAATTTTCTTCTGTTAGTTTCAGACTTAGTCCCTCAAGCCCAGCACTGAAGTATTATCTAAAAGAATCAGCTAAGAAATGTTCACTTAATGAAAATAGTTTTCAGTTGTTGCATTTGCTGACCATTTCTTTCTATCACAAGTCTTATCTGTCTGTTCCTCTTCATTAGCTGCATCCTGCTTCAATTTGCACTGTACATCTATCTCACCTATATATAACTCTTACTTTATCCAGAAGTAACCTTACAGTGACACCTGACCTAAGTGAAGAAAGACTTTTTTTCTCTTTCTTTATTATTTCTTTTCTGTCTCCAGGCTGTATTTCTTGTCCTAGCTAGCTGACCTCTTCCCTCTGTGCTCTCTGATGGCAGGCCAGTCAATTTGTCCCTCATGCAATTCAACAGTTCCTGGGATTGTGTGAATCTCCAATCTTCTCAACTTCATTTTTCCTTCATGTGGTTTGTGGTTACTTCCTACCTCCCTGTCCTCTTTTCCCTCTTTTTCATTTATGTTTTTTATTCTTCTTTGTGTTTTCCTCACCACTCATAGGTCTCAGCCCTTGGATTTTATCTTTCTCTGTGCTTGCTGGGTTCTTCTAGGTCTCTTTATTTGCTTGTCTGTTTGCTCCCTGTAGCATCTCAGTTTCTCTTTTATGATTATCAGCTCAAGGTACCTGTAATGTGTGGTCAAATGCATGGCCTTGCTCAAGGACTTGGTGTACCTAAGTAGTTCTGCAAACCGAAAAAATGACCGCAGCACAAACCTTATGAATAGAGCTGGTAGGCTTGGTTCTTATTTCCATCTCCCACGGATTTTCCCTCAAGGAGGATGGATTTCATGCCAAATTCCCTGTTCATCACTGTTTGTTGTATTGTTACACAATAGGTTGCTGTCACTTCATCAGAAAAAGAAATTAATACTTGGATACTTCCATACATTAGCCTGAAATTTGAGTCCATTTTAGTGGGATATACACTGAAACAATTTTGTGTTTTCTAATCAGAACTTGTCACAAACATAATTGTTCAATTAAAACTCTGTACATTCTGTAAAATTTGGAGACTGGTTTTCTTCTCTCTAAGCAGATCATTAGAGGTATAAAACATCGACTGATAGTCCTCTACATAAATTATCCTGCATAAATGATGTACCACACAGTGGGCATTATGTTTTGTCAGTGAGGTGTAGGCTACTTTAATTAAACTTTACAGAAATTTCCCTTGTGCATCCTTTCACTGCATCCTTTCACCTGCATGGATGGAATGATAGAAATCAGTGCTAAGGGTACTATATCACAAGTCAAACCAGCTCATATTTTAAAATTAGAAACTTATTAGTTTCCCTTTTTTCCTCCTCTGGATATGTAGAGAAACTCGGGTACATGAAAAGTCTAACAAAAATCTGTGTTTTGTCTAAATTCTGCCTCAGAAACAATGGGGGAGAAATTTTCCCTACTAAAAATGTTAAAAATTACTTCATTTCAGGAGCAGAATCAAGGCATAGTCTGTAATGTATGCAGGTGTCTCTTGAGTCGGAAGATAAGCTGTTGCCCCAGACAGTTTCAGTCTCAAAATTCCATTTGTCTATAACTTTACAAACACTGTGTGAGTTTGTGTTAGTTAGAAGAAGCAGAAGTTTGTTCCAAGGATAAAATATGTTGGTTTTTTTTTTTTAAATTAGTAACTTTGCCATACGCTTCTGAATAACTGTGTGCAAGCCTTTAGGAAAAGTAATTATGTTTTCCAGTCAAATCTGCTCATGCCCCATTGCTGTAATGTATATTTTTAATACCATTCTTGCTGCCAAAGATAAAGCTGATGCAGACTGGCAGTAATGAGATCACCGTGGGGCTTCCAGTGTATCTCTGCAAGCTTTGGGAAAGTATAGGTGCAAAACATCACAGGATTGGACCCAAGTGGTGAATATTTGAACATCTGCTTGAAGGAAAAATCTGTGAACAAAAAAAAGTGAATTTATTTGTGTCTGCTTGCCGTTGGCATGAGCTGTACATGCACACCATGCTGGGTGGCTGCTGCCTCTGTGTGCCCTTCATAGGCTCCTAAGGCTTGGCATGAAGTCTTTAAGACTGTGGGCATACGGAGGGAGAGGGAGCCCTTCCATTACCAGCATTGCTGCTGCTCCCCAAGGGTTTCCCTCCTCCTCCAGCATCCTGAGAGCCCTCACTTGGCAAATGCACAGCAGGCCTGTGTCCTCAGGCAGTGCAAAGAACAGCAAATATTCATTTCTCTTGGCAGGGCTGGCCAGCAAAAGTCTTGTGATTTGAGATGGTTATGGTGATCTTTCAGGTGTTTTTTAATGCTCACACAGCCTGTGGCACTGTGTGTGCATGTAAAGTACCCTCTGACTGACAAGAAGGTCCTCAGACCTGTAAGGACTTGGCTTTATTTATGTATTTATTTTGCAATTTAAAGCAGAAGTGCCCTGTAGGCAGAAAAGGACTGCTTGGAGAGCGATTATGTTTTAGTCTGACTATTGCCATCTTTCCTTTAAAACCAGACATGATTTTTAAGAAATTTAAGGAAAGAGATAGAATGTATGTGGATGGATGAAAATATGGATATTGGACAGGGTAACCTTTGATATTGATAAATCTTTCCAAGTTCCTACAGTTTAAAACGCCATAACCTATGTTAAATAACAGCTTTGCAGTGGGGTTGGCAACTTTGGAGTTGAGGCAGTAAATCAGTATTAAACTGTAAGCTCCTGAAAATCAATGTGGTCTCTTTAAGCAATAGCTGGTGCTTTCATTTCAAAGTTCGTGGTCCATGACCCTCAGAGCTTCAGCTGTCATGCTATCAGAACAAGGTATGAGCCTTTTGAAGGGGGGAATTAGGAATGTGTAAGTTATGTTTTTACTGTTTGCTGTTGGGTGCATGTCAGGTAAGAAGTTTGCATCTTTAATGGAGTAGTTACCATCTGCTGTTTATACCTGCAAAAAGATCAAACTCTGGAAGCCTCTGTACATACTCTATGTTGTTGAACTTGCAGTGCAGGCTGGAACTGGAGTTTAAGCTGTTGCTCTGAGCGGAGCTGAGAAAACACAGAGAATGGGAGCAGTGGTATGCACTGGAAGTGTTGTACCCTGACTGTGAAATGGTGCCTATTGCAAGGACATAGAGCAATCCTCAAGATAAAAAAAGGTTTCTTTGCCCAGGATCTGTGCCTGAAAAAGCATTCTCAACTTTCAGACCAATGTCCAGTCAATCCCCTGTAGGCATTCCTAAAAGAAGATTTAAACTGCTGTGTTGTTTCAATGGAAATTTCTTCTGTTATTGGAAGATAGGTGTAGAATCAAATAAATAAAAAAAAGCCGAACTTCATGTGCTGGGAAGTTCTGATGAATTTTGGTTTATTCTTTGGAGTGTGACTCACATGTACAGTTCTCAGCAAAACATTACAAAATTCTTTGTAAATGTCTCTAAAAGGCATAAGGCTTTTAAATCGAATATAGATGTACAAACCTATTATTTTCAAAAAAAAAAGCGGTGTCAAAGTGAGCAAAATTTAGTTATTCTTTTAAAAGGATTTATTGAGTCTTCAAATTCAACTTGGCATGTGGCTGTGGTAAAATTTTAAGTACCATATTTCTGGGAGTTTTTGTTCCTTAGTTACCATTAGATTCATGTCTTTACGGAAATGTTGCTTTCTGACAGCTGTGCAATTATCCAGTGTCACTTCTGTGCCATGTAGTTAAATGGTCAGCAGTTACCATGTTTATAAACACTGTGTGACATTTGAGCTTTGAAGAGTACATTCTTACTGAATGCTTTTGGAAGAGTTCCATGTGCAGTATTTTCATGCATCGTTCAGGGGAATGTGCACTAAATGGAATGGCAGTGGAGATTGACTGTAATAAGCATTACGTATGAAATGGCAATCAGATTAAACAGAAATCCCAGTGCATTACATCCAAATGATTAAGGCTACAACGAGAGGCAGTGCCACATCTATTACAGTAGTTACTCAAGAACAATACAGCTGTGTATCTCAAGGAAGTTTCAGCAGTCTTCTCACAATTTTCCTAAAGTTTTCTTCATCTCCAGTATTTCTCTTTATTAACATTTACCTTTTATGTAGGTTTCCTTTAGTGTATTTTTTTTTTCAATCAACTATGACTTAAGTAACAGGCAACTAGTGCAGTGCAAACTTTAAATTGTATATTTTTGTTTGAGTTGTTATCAAATTGTATTGATAAATGCAAACTGGCAGGTACATCTTCTAATTAGCATTCATCAACTCCAGGGGTCTGTGCTAAAAGCAGGTTAATTGTTTGGGTCAAATTTACTCCTCTTTGTGTGAAATCCCTTGTTAGCAACCAAAAATGGGATTCAGTTATGAATGGCATTTAGGAGTTTGCTCAGGGATGTAATTTTTTTTGGGTTTTTTTTTTTTTTTTGTTTTTTTTTTTTTTTGTTTTGTTTTTTTTTTGTTCTTCCTTCTTCCCACCCTTCTTTTTTATCTTTCTTCCCCACCCCATTAGGCTGAGTTGTTTATCTTGTGCAGGAACTGAGACAGAGGTCAAGACAGGACCATTGCATATCGTTTGGACAGAACACAAATGAGATATTACAGAGTTTATGAGGAGCAAGAATTCTGGAGAGCTGACTCAGACTAATGAGAGTATAGAGATCTCCATGACCAATTTGGCCTCTCTTTTTGTGGGAGATTCAGGCTGAAGATGCCTGGTTTATAGGCTTGTATTAATGGAGGAGCCTGGAATGGTTAAAATGCCACCAGATCTCATGATAGCCTTTCAGTTATTACTTGGGCTTCATCAGGGCCATGGAGGGAAGAGCAGCTTTTCTCAGCAGTGCAGTTCTGCAGAAGGATCAGGCTTTATGTTCTAATGTAACAGTGCATAACTGAAAAAAGGTCCCTGCTGGGAGAGGGCCATCAGTAATGTGTTTATAGAGTGTAGCCCAAGAATGAAGTCATACACATAGAGAAATATTAAAAAATGTGGATGGTAAAGGCACACTATGCTTGTGGTTCATTAATGGCTTGTAGGAAGCTCCTGTGTACCAGGAGTCAGAACGGGCAGCTTCTGGTCTGTGGTAAAAGGAATTCCATCATTCCATCAGCGTGGTGATCAGGGAAACACAGGTGAGCCTGCTTGGTGCTTTGGAAAAAATATGTACATACACAGTTCTGGGAATAACTTCAGAAAGAAGGAATAATACGGAATTTCTGGAATTTTTTTAGTAAAAGTTCAAGTTGTTGGAAAATGAGATTCAGTTAGAAAGGGACAGTTTCAGTAAATTTTCTATCTGCAAAAATACATCATGGAAACTCTTTAAATTCCCATTTTGCTGTTTAGAGAAGAAAAATTTTCATACTCCACTTTGAAATAATATTTAGAAATTTTAGTTAGCCAGTATTAAGTAATAAAAAATAAACCGACATGCTTGATCCAGTTTACTGCAACTGAATATTTATCATCAAGATTCTTAGTCTGAATTATCTTAGTTTTATAAAGTTTTATCTTGAGCTGGGATGTTGTACTGGAAATTTTTGTTTTAAATTCTCTTCTAATGGTACTGTTAACAATTAAACTATAGAAATAGTATCAGTTTGGAGTGCTCTTTAGTATGCTATAAAAATTTTAATATTTATATAAATTATTTATTGTGGCTAGTAATGCTTTCTTTATTTTTGGTCTAATAATGCTCCTCTGGAGATACTGAGCCAAGAGTTATTTATTTAAAATACAAAGGAAAGAAGATTCTAGGGAAGTACAAAAATCCCACTCACTGATACAGAGAAACTGTTTTTCTGTGAAGTGCTATTACCTATGCAAGTCACACCTGGACAAGAACTGCACTATTTTAATTGAAGAGCTTTCTAAATATAAGTTGGGTATCTAGGGGCTATAGAATGAACCCATCTGTTCTACCAAAATTGACTTTTTTATATCTGTTATCTTAACTTATTTGTATCCAAGACATACACAAAGCTTCTCAGATAAACAGGTGCACTTTGATATTGTCCAATTAATTACTGTCAGTTGTATTGCAGTGGAAACTTGGTCTGTAGCTCTTCTTTGGGATCAAAACCAGTTTCCTGAGTCTCAGGATGTTTTCCTGGACATTTAAATCAAGAACAAAGCTATTTTTAAAAATCCAAATCTATCTCCTGCATGAAACCAAGCAGCTGGACTTAAATTGGATTTGGTTACAAAATTAGATACAGAAGAGAGTCACTTTTTTTTCTGCTGTACTGCAGTGTTGCTACAGCAGATTTCAAAGTGGTTCTAAATTTTTTTTCTTATTCTTGGTGGATGGGGCAAAGAAAACACAGTAGAAAAATAATTTATCCAAAGATGGGAAGGAAAAAGGGAAAAAAAGAAAAGCTCCTTTTGGAAGCAAACTTACTTGGGACAAGAGCTGGAAACAATTTTCTTTTGAAACCTATTTAGGGTCAGGTAATGAATTAATGAGACTGATCCCTTATGAAAGATTTGCAGAGAGCTGAGATTTAGACATGACTACTTCTCCAAGCCCTCCTTTGCTCACCTTCTTTATGAATAATAATTAAAAATAAGTTAGAAAAAGTAAAGAATGGGTTTATCTGTCATTGCCATGCTATTCTCTCGGAGGAGCTCAGCTGTTCTGCAGGCTGTTTGCTCAGATGCTCCATGGGCAGCAGTTCTGTGCCTGGGTTTTGCTCTCAGTGCTGAAGGAGACATTTGGTGCAGGAGCTCTGGGTGGGAGCCAGAGACCAGAGGGCCTGAACTGACAACCATTGGCATGACAAGGGCCCAGGGACTTATGGCCAGGACACTGAGGGACATGGCAGAAGCTAATGAACCCAAGACTTCCTCTTCTTTACACTGAGGGGATAAAACTCAGGGATTCCTTTGTTTGTGGTCTCTCCTCAGATGCACCAGCTCAAGCTGTTGTTATTTTGTTACTGTACCAAGATTAAATTATTTTAAGGTTTGGGATGTCTGAGACACTACCATGGGAGCACCTGGGATTGAGGCAGTAAGGAAACCTGCTCTGTGTGAGTGTGGGGGTGCAGGTGGGAAGGGGCCTCTGTCCCCCAGCTGGTCACTGAGGTGCTGTGAGTGTGACAGCCACAGGGTCCTGGATGCTCAGACAGGGAATTTTCCTTCACACAGGCACCCTGGGGCTGGCCACGATCTGCGTGCATGGTGGGGGTCTGCAGTGGGAATGCAGCTGCGGAGGAGGAGCTTTGTCACAGAGACTGGGGTGACACAGAGCACTCACTGCAGTGCAGGGCATCTGCTCCCCAATGACAGCTGTAATTAGTCATCACTTTGTGCTGAGCCCTGCTTTCAGCTGGGATAGAGTTAATTTTTCTTCCTAGTAGCTGTTCAGTGCTGCGTTTTGTATTCACTGTGAGAGCACCACTGCTAACACCCTGATGTTGTAGTTGTTGCTAAGGGGCACTCACTCCAAATCAAAGACTTTTCAGTTTCCTGCTCTGCCATGAGGAGGTGCATGAGGAGACAGGAGGGAGCATGGCCAGGACATGGACAAAAGTAGATAAAGGCACATTCCACAGCATAGAGCATCATGCCCAGTATATAAACTGGGGAGGGTTGGCTGGGAGCACTGGTGGCAGCTCAGGAATGGGTTGGGCATTGGTCAGCAGGTGGGGAGGAGCTGTATTGTGCATCATTGTCATCCTGGGGCTTATTTTTCTGTCTTTTTGTTCTGTCCTTTTTCATTACAGTTATTTTTCAAAGCTTTTTTTTTTTTTTTTTTGCTGCTGTTATTAAACTGTTCTTATCTCAACCCACAGATTTTACCTTTTGTTTTTTTCCTGATTCTTTTCCCTATTCCACTGGGAGAGGGGAGGGAGGTGAGCAAGTTGCTGCCTGGTACTTAGCTGCTCACTGGAGTTAAACCACTGCAGTTTGCAAGAGATTTGGTTTTGAGTTCTTCCAATGTCTCTTAGGACACCCTTTTCAAATTATTTTCTGTGAACTCCCCAGTTTGCCCTCTGCTTTGTTTTTTCATTGTGGAAAGCTATGATGGTGTTTATCCTCACCATTAAATTACAGGATGTGCAAATAATAACTTTTGCTACTTTGGTATCCCCCCTATCAAAACAGTCTGGTGGTTCATTTATATCATGGATTTCAGGATGGCAACCTTTGTTTCCAAAAATTGAGACACAACAGGAACATCTGTGTTTGCCATCTGCAAGACATTTCCTTCTAGGATCCCTGGGCTGGTTACAGGGCTTCCAGACATCCCCACTGCTTGTTCCCCTGGGTACACAGGGAGGAGACAACAGGTGTGTAACTATAACACTGCTGCATGTCGTTCTGAACTCTTCAGCACATCCTGCTGTCACTGGAGCACAGCCTGCCCAGGTCTGTTTGAACACCCAGCATCTCTTCTCTGTTGTGTGCAGCCACTCGTGCCTGCATCCCTTTTTATGCAGTTTTTGCTGTTAACAGCAAGGTGCTGGCCCTGGCAAAGCAGCCAGGTATTGTGGAAAAGAGCCTTCCCTATTATTGGCCGGGCATTATATGCTTGGAGAGGTTTTCAGTTTTAGATTTTTTGAGAAGGTCAAGAAAGAATTGTTTCTGTTTCTTTTTTTGTTTTTTCCCCCTCTGCAAAATTGTTTCTGAATATAGCAGTATTTAATGCTTACTTTCCTAAATTACTTAATCCTGCAACTGCCATTAGATAAAATAATGAACCGAGTTACTTTTTCATAAAGGCAATGTAAATATTTGTTTTTCACTGGATTCCAATAAAAAATGTTTTCATGGATTATTGGCAGTAAATTATTTTAAGCTATACATTTAAAAGCGAACAAAACTACGTATGTGAAACTATATTTGATTATTTTTCATGAAGCTTCTTACCCTTTTATCAGTGTTGCTATGAGATCTGAAATTTTAATGCTCATATTTTGATTTTCAGTTTCTTCCTTTTTCATTTATATTGCAAATGCTTACTATTGAGAAATTAAACAGTTCCCTGAATTCACTGCTTCCCTTCCCATCCTCTAGTTCTGGCCTGATTCTGATAGCATAGTTTATATGTTGTCATTTGTAGTGGTCCACTGGGTGAATTACAATTCTCTTGTGTGGGTTCTGCATTTTATATTTGGCTTTTGAAAGGTAGCTGCAGAGGAAGAAGGGCACAGTCCCAAACCTCTTTTTTTCCCAGATTTTTAGAATTTATTTACTACTCTGAGATGAAACAAATGAAAGATAGATGCTCTTTAATTTCCATTGTGCTTTTTATCTCAAAAGCAGATTTTCTATTTAATAGAAGTGTTTTGAAGCATTACTCCCAAGTATCACCTAGACCCCCATCTACATAGAAAGTATAAAAAGAACTAGGGCATTTTACACCTATATTAATAATTTTTCCATACAAAGCTATAACATACTTTAACCTGTAAATCCTTCCCCAATAGATGGCAATGCTTTTACTCAGGCACAGTAATCTTAGAAATTCATAGCCTACTTTCTTTATATAGGGTACATTTATCAAGTAGGATGGAATAGATCCTTCAAGGATGTTTCATAGACAATTTGTTTTCTTTTTGAATGAATGGACACAATGTCAAACAATTGGCAAGATCCTGAACAGCTTGAATAATTAAAAATGGCTGACCATAGTTTCTTAAGTATCTTTTTCCTCTTTAAAGTAAAAAAAAAGAAAACCTCACTTAGTTATGAACATTAACTTCTTTCTTACTTTGAGGCATTCTCAGTAAATTTCCTTATGATAACACAGGTCCCCAGGACCTTGCTTTTCACACTGCTTAACTTTCATGAGCCTCTGGCAATAAACTGGTGATATCAGAAAGTTGAAACCTGAGAGCTGTTTTTCAATAGGGTTTTTTAAAAGATTTCTTTGGATATTGCAAGTCTGTAAATATGGTACAAAATGCCGGAAGTTTCAACTCCCTCCCAGCACATTTTCATTTTCGAGTAGCAGTTCAGGCTATGTGTTGTAGTTCTGAGCAGAAGATATTTAGAGCCATTCAGACTTGACTACCTACGGTGATGTTTCTAAATACATTTCAAGCTATTAGAATGCAGAGCCATTGGCTCTGTAGGAGGAGCGCTGAGTGGTCTGGCACTCTGATGACTAAAGATAAACTCTTTAACAGCCTAAATTTAGGCACCTCATTTTAAAAACTTTGGCCCAGATATGTGAACCCAGAAGAATGAGCTACGATAATTCATTTCAAATTCCCTGCCTCTTGCGTCTCCCCAGACTGAGCATTTATTCATACAAATTGCTCACTGTTGCAGATGAATCACTCAATGTAGCCAGTGCAATAACTCTGCACCTGAGCATTATTTAATTCTGCTTTGCTAATGCTAGCAGCACTTTGCTCTTTCTCTCTGTTACAGCACCTGGCTACTTTGGCTTTGTCTGGATATATTTGGGAGCTGAATAGGGAGAAAATGTACGCATTTTTGCCCTCCTGTTCATCACTGCTATCTTTCCTAAGAGCTGCTGTTCCTCAGGTGGTCAGCTTAATGTTCCTCCCAGCTTAAAAGAAATGTAGGGGAGGCAATTACTAAGGGGATGATGCTCTTCATGATAAAGAGAATTACCCTGTTCTGTCTGTGTTGATTTTCCTCTTTCAATGAGTTTGTGTTTTCTCTTGGGATTTTTGTCTCTTTTAAAGGAGTATTTCAGCTTGAGAACATGAGAAATAGACGGAGATATGTATGTGCCCACAATTTTCTCTTGTGGTTGTGTGGACTACACAAATGAGTAAAATTTTAAAACAGTTACTTTGGCAAGTCATTTATACCTTTTTTAAGGACACAGTGTAAGCTAAGATTAATGTTAAAGATGCTGGTGTTGGCTACTTTGTGAAGTTTTACCTCATATTTTTGAAGGAATGAGATACCCCTTAGCCTACATAAAGGATGGATTTCTTGTCATTCCAGTGCAGCCTTAGAAGTCGTGGGCGTTTATTCTAAGCCAGTCATCTGTAGTCAGTGTCATAAGAGAAGGTGATTCATCCCATCTGACACTAAATATCTGAGAGGCTTATTATGCAAATGTGTTCTGAAGAGGAAGGTGGTTGATGATGTTCCTGCTCAGCCCAGTGCTACAGTCTACAGAGCCTCTGAGTACCACTGCAGTTTTTTTTTTAACATACTTTGGAAATTATCCAGGTTAAAAAACAGTAACTGGAAGTATTTTGTTCATTTGTATTTGTTTGCAGAGTTTTTTTTATACTGGGGTCATTTCAGTGATTCATAGGGCCATTTATAACAGAGAGATAAGAATATCTGTTCAATAAGTGGGGTCATACTGGCACAGAAGAAAGAAGTGGTGGAAGGCAGGAACATTCAAAACCGTGTAATGAACTGCCTCCTGAAATACATGTGTGCACTGTTTTATTAGCAGAGATGAACACACTGCAGTAATTGTTTAACCATGTATTAAGCAGGACATTAACAATACCACTGGCAGTGTAGTGCACATCTCTCCATGCTTGCTATCACTTTATTAGGCTATTAAGTGTCTTGAAGTGAGCTTATCCATGTCAAACAAAGGGGACACTTAGGAACTTGTGTGTTTATTGCGAGATCCTTCAACTGAGGTTCTCTCTCAGTACTAGTAGTGCCATCTTCTCCAGTTTTGGCTTCCCAGTGGGTTATACATGTATGGATAAATATGCAAACTGCTGAGATGGGATGTTTCTTTATAATATTTAGTGATTATCCAAGTTCATACCAGGAACACAGTAATGTGACCATGCAAATAATAACTTTGTCTTGAGCCTTATGTAAATGTGAGGAGAGGATGAACTCTCATATAAATGTGTGAACTTCACTTGAGCATCTCACTGTCATGTTTTTAATTAACTAGGTGAGTTAACAGATAAACTATCAGAGGTGTAATGAGCCAGAGACAATATATTTTGGGAGGCATATTGAGAAGAAACCCAGCTGAGGAGGATCATTAGATATATCATAGAGAAGGTAGATCTCCTGAACTGCTTGTTCTGTGCAGTTATTCATCACAGGATCCCTTATGCTCATGTACCACCCTGTCCCAGTGTGCTTTTGTGGTACATGGACACAGTCAGGGTACTTTGGTTTAGGAACTGAAGTCAGAGAAAAGTGGCTGCCACCAATTAGTTAGTGTTCTATGAAGCAGCAGAGGAAGAGATGAAAAGAACTATAGTGAAACAATACCAGTAGCAATGAAAACAATCAAAATTAGCTTTATATTACATTTTTATATAAGTTCTTTCTGGAATATATTTTCCATGTTTTATTTATTTTTACTATTATGTTTCTTTTTATTTTTGTAGGCTGTGGAAACCAACCTTGCATCAAAGGATAGTCACTGGGTCTATGTAAATGAGGTAAGAAAGTCAAAAGAGAAAACACAGCTCACTACATTCACTCATCACCATCTTTTGTTTCATATGTTTTGACACACCAAACTGAGCATATATGTAGCATTTTTACTTTTTGAATGGCACAAGGTTCAAACTGTGGTGTCATTGCTTGTCTGTCTTAGTTGAATTGGCATAGGTTGGACACCAGGTGTCAAGATAAAGCTTCCAATGTACCTCAGAGCAGCTGGGAGACTTGCTTTTACCTTCCTGCTGACACTATTTCATTAGCTATTTAGGAAGCGGAGGATATCTCAAAAGAAATCTCAAACACAGGAATCTCTCCAGCAAAAGCTCACCCTCCACTGCTGTGAAAGCCTGCACACAGATGCCAGGAGAGAAAAGAGCCCTTGCAAGTTTAGTCCATTCAAATATGTATTTACATGACACACAGGCTTTCTCTAGTGCAGAACTGTGTTGGTGTATTGGCCAACATCCAGAATAACTTAAATTCAAAGTGTAATGTTTCTCTCTGCAGCAAATGGGATCCTATTCCTGCTACAAAGATTATTTATTTTACCTTAGTGCCATGATGCTCTAATGAGAATCTGTTCAGATTCTTTTTTCAAAAACAATTAAATGTTGTACCATATATAGTAACTTACAAATCACTGATAAATGGCAGTATTTTATAAATTCGTTGTTTTAATCATGATTTATTTAAGGATAACAAAATATATAATTTAAAAAGAACAGTGTTCAATGTCTTATTTTTATATTATAAATGCATAGCCTCTAATTTAATAGCCAATTCCTTTGTTAATTTCTCCCTCCTTTCTTTGCACCTAGCTAATAATTTTGGATAGGCAACTTTTAATAGTAACTATAAATTGTATTGTATGGCATTAGACAGGCTCTGTAACTAAATAGGGGTTAGGGAAAGTGGGTGAAGTCCCTGCTTGTAAAGGCTTTATAAATTCTTTCTAGTCCTTTTTATATTTAAGTACCTCCTGGTTTGTCAGCTGCTGTAATGACCCACTACAAAACATCAGCAAGATGCCCAGAGAGTCAGTGTTTATATTCACATAAAGATAATACAGTGCATATTTCCCTAAACATTTATAGAGAGGGAGTGTTTGTGAATTTTTACTGCTTCTGTTCATTGTTCAGATGTTAAAATTCACTTCACGAAGCCTGAATCTGAAACATTGGGATAAAAGCCTTCAGCACTTGTGCACTAATGTGTGCACACTTGTACACACACAAACAAATCACACAGGGTGCCAGTTCTGCCTCTCTTTTGGATGCTTTTGGTTTTTTTCTCCTTTGTGGCTAAGGACTGGGTAGGGAAGCTGTGAGTGCAGCATGTGAGTTTAGAGTGAAAATTGAGAGTGTAAATTTCTAGTGAAAAATAAAGTGCGTGTAATTTATAATGATCTCAAAATGCAATTCAGTCCAAATAGACAATTAGAGAAGCTTTTCAGACTCACAAAACTTTGGAGAAGTCTTTGCAGGCAAAAGGAAGAGGAAATGTCATGGCTGTCCTTTCTTTAACAGAAGTGTTGGAGTTTGTGTGTGTGCTAAAGCTACTGTCAGAAAGTGCATTAAGCATCTCCATGGATGCATCTATAGAAATTTGGAGGTTCCTTAGGGCTTGCTTCTTATTTAAGTGTGCATCCCTCCATGCTAGCAAGAGGACAGACTGATTAAGCTTTCTCTGTACATGTTTCCAATTAGTGGTAGTGGGAAGTGCATGAATATTTGATGGAAAAGATGATGCTGATTCTTACTGTGATTTGTGGAATGGAATTAACTTTTAATTCCCAACAGTCAAATCATCTCTTTTTGATGTGTTTCCATGAGAGTAGAAGTCCATTATGCAAATGGACCAAAACCTTAGCCAGTCTTTTTTTGATCCTGTGCAGATTGAGGACCCTACACCCTGTTCACCCTGTGACCCAGTGATCCCATTGCAAGGAAAGAGGGATGTAGGGCTGACTGATTGAAGGGGCAGTGGCAGGAAGAGAGCACAGGGAGAATTTTTCCATGGAGGTTCCTTGTATGAAGAGTACTGGATTGTAAACAGGTTTTTTGGGCCTTTTGCACTTCAGGGAACCCATGAAGGGCTTTGGGCATCTCAGGCTACTGAGATCTGCTGACCCAGAGCACCTCACAGTGTACTCTGTCTCCCACTTCTCAAGCTAATGAGGACCTGAAACTTGGACTTACCTTGCTGTAGGAAGCATGACTATATAGCATGGTATTATTTCAATAAGAATTTTATTATTAAATTAAATCTACTTTACTCTCTTTGCACTGACAATCTGATAAAAATTTGTGTTTGGTTATTTTTCCCTTGTGTGCTTTCCCATGTGGTAGAATAGGAGTTAAGTTGTGGAGGTAGAACAAATTTTATCACTTAAATTTTGTTAGATAAGCAAGACCACCAAGCTTTGGATGAGCTAACTGTAAATCTATATGACTGGTAATTATGCAGCAAATGAACAAACAGCTGTACTGATAAAATCCTGTTTACTAGTTTTCAATAACCCAGGTCTGGGCTGAAGTATCTGTTCAGTTTAGATGCTATTGCTGGTGATAAAGGACTTGGTCATCTTTAGAAAAAGGCTGGTTTATTGGGAGTTAAATTTATTGTGTGGAGTTGGAAGGCTGAACCATTACCTCGCAGGTTTTCTAGGGTAAGAGAATACACAGGGATGGATCTTTTCAGGCAGTATCATGTCCTCATATGTCCTCTTTGCAGCCAAAGTGATAAAAAAACTTACTGCTTAAAAATATATATATTTGTTGTCCACGTTTCTGGTTTCAAACAGGTTATGTTTCAATATTGCAATAGCTGTCAAAAGTAGTGGAGATTAGAAGGGGGAAAAAAAAAGAAAAGTATTTCTTACTACCCATCCCCTTTTTGATTTATATTTCATCATTTGCACTTGTTGTTTTTATTCATCTAGAAATCCTAAATCATTTCTTTCTTTCATTTAGGTAGTGATTCTACCTAAATTATGGGTTAAATATGCCAGGTAGCTTTTTATGATGACTACTACATGCTTAGCTGTGTCTCCAGAATAGTCCAAACCACTTCATTATCATTGCCTTTGTGGGGAGCTGTCAATGACTTGAAGTTTTGGGAGATCTGTTAGAACATATCTGGTGTTCTGCTTGGACCTTTGCTGTTTATACCTTTGGTGGTTGGAGTGACCCACCAGCTTTGATAGACATGTGCTGCTGCTTCTTTTGAAAAGACTGGCACAGTAAGAGATGGCCCATGTGTTTTGCATGTTTATTTCCTGTTTTTTTTTTTCCCTAGTTTTCTTTATTATTTTTATTTTTTCTCTTACTTTTCTTTCTCTTTCATACCTGGCATTAAGCATCTCTGTTGGCTCCTCATGACATTTTTCATCCTCCCTTTCTCTTTTTCTGCCTTTTCTGATAAAATGCTGTGCCTTGCCCAGGGCGTGTGTCTGTGGGAGAGGTACAAGAGCAGTACTTGAAACTGAATTTGGATGTTGTTGTACCAGGAGCAGTGCTCCAGGAGCTTGTGTCCGCTTCTTTATTAGCAGCAGCAGTAGGTCTGGTAGTATAAAAAGAGTTAGAAACCATATTTCCCTTTTTGTGGGACATTTTTAAAATTGTCTCCATTCCAAGGGTAAAGAAAAGATAAATTATTCTGGAAAACTGCAATATTGAACAAAATTATGATCAAATTATTTTATTTTATTCCCTCATCTCAATATATTTAATTCTAATTCCAAGTTTCTAAACATTCACTATTTTTACATGTAAATCAGTACAAAAAGCAATTAACTACTCTTCCTGGAAGTGGAATGGTACAGAATTCAGCAGATAATTCAAATCAATTATTTTACTATTAAGACATCATTTCTTTAATTTATTTTTAAACTTATTTTTTATTCAGTAGTTTAATCAAAAGCTGTAAGACATGGTCTGGCAAAGCACAAGACTACTTGCTGATATAGGAGTACACTTTTTGTGAAGTGCAGGTAGGGATGAAAAAAAGGCAATATAGTGTTACATGTCAAAAACATCTGTACCCACTCTGAAGCTGAGGAGGGGTGAGGGACAAACTTTTGCCTGAAAATATGCAGAGGACTCTGAGGAAGACTTTTTCTGAAAGAGCATTTTTTTTGGACATAAATGGCCTAAAGACAAGAAATTAAAATAAAGGATGATTTTAATTTCCTTGCAGTGGAGAAAATAGGGTTGGGACACAGAGCTTCACAGATTTCCTTTGATTGACCTTATCTGTACATGTTCAAAATGTTAAGGCAGCCATCAGTACAGATTTCATTATGGCTGAGGAAGAATGGGCTAAGAAAGCCAGAAGATAATTTGTGTGAAAGTGATCATGCCATGGTAACATGAACTTTTTGGAAAAGAGGGAGAGGTGGGAAAAGGACCATGAGGATAATGGACATCAAAAGATTGTCCAACTTCACAGCTTTGGGAAACTAGTAATGCTTTTGGAAAGATAACACAGTAAGTAAAGGGTGGCTAAAGAACTGGGATTCTCTGAAGATGTAGGCACAACAAGGTATCCTTATGGTGACAGTGGGTTATCTTCACAGAACTTGAAATCAGAGATGAATTCTAAAGAAAAAGTGATTTAAGAAAAGGGCTAGGGAAGAGTGTAAAGGAGTAACAAAGTAAGGAATTATAAAATAAGCCTGTGTTGCAAAATGACTCATACCAGGGATCATGAAAAGCAATAAAAATGTTTATATATAGCAGAAGATAAAATGAGAGGTGATTACTTGAAAAATGGGGGTGTAATGTTTTTACTTAGTTCCCTGATCCTGACTTTATAGAAACTATTAATTATTACCAGACTGTTAAAAACACATTGTTGTAGTTCCAGTTGTTTTAGATGAATTTGAAGCACTCCACCAGGTGAGATTTACTATAGAGAAGTGCTCTTGCTTGTGGCTAAAAAGTGAGGTATAGGTGGTGAGCATCTTCAGGTGCAGCTTCGAATCCTTGTGGATAAAAGCCAGAATGAGAATCAGTACTGTTGTTATCCTGCTGAGTTAGCAAATGTAGTCCTCAGATATGATACCAGAAACATCAATTGTAAGGTAAGGGAGGCAATTATTTTGCTCTGTTTGACATCAGCTTGGCTTTGTTGGAACAGTATTGCAAGTTTTGGGCAAAATACTTTAAAACAGAACAAGGCATGCAGAACAATGTTGAAAATATAGAGGAAAACATTTAGTGTGATAAAAGCTTGGTAAAATATGACCCATGTGTAAAGGCTGAAAACCTTGATACAAACATAACAAGAATATGATCACATCTTCAATGTGGAAATATAAGGGAAATACAATTTAATCTTCTGCAGTGGAAATTAGATCTAGTATTGGAAAATGGTTTATGATCCAAGTCTGAGAGTGTGTAGGAACAACTTCCTAGGTTGCCTTCTTCCATCCCATCATCTGTCTCTTCTCTCACCTGGTTCTGCTCTTGTTTTTTATTCTTAATTTTTCATCATCCTACTCACATTATATGAGTCAGCTAAATAATTTCAGTGTCAGTATGGAAAGACAAAACTGTGTTTTGAATGCCACTGGCTATTTTCTGATCTGCACCTTCTGCTCTAGCTCTGTCCATACATATTTTTTCAATGTGGTTATTACAGTTTATGCTAAGAGTCACTGCATATTCTTCTACTGAACCGTTTATTCAGTACTTCTGGTGGTAACCATGAATGTAGGAGATCTGTGAGTCATGGTTGGTTTCCAGCCATCATGGAGCTCCATCCTTCTCTGTCTAGTGAATAAGCTGGAATGACTGTGTTTGATTAGATTCTGTCAGCCAAATCCACCCTTGGGGCCACCTGAGTGATTGGACTTAGCCAGGGATGAACTGAGCATCGTGATTCCTGATATCAGGCATTTGTAATGGAGGATTATGTTGTAATTGTGTGTGGTTAGAAGAATGGATAGATTCTTCTATTGGATAGAAGAATGCCTAGTAATTAATTACTTGCACTTCTAATGTTTTAAAAATAGATTTAATTGTAAGGTGTAAGAAGTAAGTCTGAAAGCTAAAGATCAGAGTTCCCTCTTGACTACAGTTTCCATTTGTTGCTTTTACATTACATTGATTTTCATTGATTCAGATCAATCCACATCAGAGCAGATACAAAGGAACATTTGTGATTAGCAGTAAATAACTTCTTTTTTAGTTTTAGAATCACCACATTCTGTGCCATATGGACTAACAAATGCTGAAATCCAATATTCACTTCTAAGTTCTCAAACTGCAAGCACGGCAATAGTGGGGAGAACCAGCAGAAATTCCATTCCATTATTTTTTACTGTCTAAAAGATCAGGTAGTCTCTCAAAAGGAATGTACTATGGGGTAAAGAAGTCCTTTTAGGTTAAGTGCCACCCCCCTGTGGGTATTTCTTAGGACACAATGGTTTAAGAAGTGAGGAGGTTAGCGGGTGACTGAATTTCTGTATTCCTGGGTTTCAACATACAGTTTAATGCTGTGCAGAGTAACTTGAATCTAAGGTTGCAAATGAGCTCATTTCTTTATCTCTTAGAAAAAGTTGTGCTGTTATTTGTCCCATTTAAAAGCAAACAAAGAAAAATCAAACAGCTTACACTGCAACATTGTGGGGTAGATAGCAGAAAGGTAAATTGTGTTTGTAATGGCCCCTGCAAAAAGATGCTTTTTTTTGTAGATAGAGTGTCAAAGAGCAGTGGATCCTTGTGTACTAATCTGAACTTAACTGGGGCTTTTAAAAAATCATCAGTAGCTTTTACAGTGCTAAGGAAAATCATGCTTAAAAAAAAAAATTGGGGACCCATTTGTTATTAGTAGAAATCTATTTTTATTGTTATTAGTAGATTAGTAACAATTACTTGTTATTAGTAGAATCTGAAACATAGTTGTAGAAATAGAGTATTATACAAATTCCACATCCATAAGAAGAGCAAAGTATTCATTAGTAAAAAACCCCTGAAATTCTTGTAAGTTTTAATTAAAAAATAAAACTAAACTCTGATTATCACTGAGAAAAAGTTGCTTTTTAATATTTTCTCATTTCAATCTTTCTCTTTCAATAAAGATCCTGATTTGAATCAGTAAGCGCAGAGAAACTACTAAAGCAAATGCAAATCTAATGTATTTGGCTGGATTCTTCCCAACTATTTTGATATTTATCAAAAAAGCCCTCTTAGCTGAGAAAGAGAAGGGAAAAGTGATGTGAGAAGAGAAGTTCTTGGAATTTTTTTTTGCAGGAAAAGCAATAAAAAATTTTGGAAATATAGCAAGAGTAGACAATTCATCAGAGAAGCCTTAGACAGGAAGTTAGAGTGCTGAGGGGCTTGGGGAACTCTGGGCCATGTGGGGATGACATTGTCCTCATCACTTGAATACCAGTCAAAAATTTTAGACAGCAGTTGACCTTATTCTTCCTTTTTGGACAGATGATGCTTTCCAAATGATGCTGGTGGTGCTGCCAGCAGATTAATTTATAGATCTTCAGTGGACAGATAAAACTTTCCCAAGCTCAGCCCAGGTGATCAGTCAGAGCAGAGTGCAGAAAAATGGCTCTTGATGCTTCTCCTTTCCCCTCTCAGGACATTCACTCAGAACATCTTTCTGCTAATCCTGCTCTGGACTCAAGCTCAATTCTTTTTTCTGCAGTTTTCATAGGTCTCTCTTCACCACTGTTTCATTGTCTATAGGGGGCAGTTTTCTATATGAGGGACAAGAAGGTGTCTCATCAACCCCCTGATGTGACTACTTCTTACTTTCCATTGCCATCCTGCACTTCTGTTGCTTCTGCCAATATTTGTTTTCTTTCCTTTCACCACATCAGATGTGCCCAGTATGTCTGTAGGTACTACTGGTCCTCTTGATTTGAGAATCAAATGGCTTCTCAGCTGTCATCTGGGCACCTCTTTATTATTTTCCTTTATAAGATATTTTTTGAAAGTTGAGAAAAATGAGCAGAAAATAGAATAGTAATTATCAGATAAAGTCTATCTCAGCAAGATACTTTTTTCCCCAGGGGTAGCATGTAGGCAGGTGTAAGATAATGAATGATGAGCAGAGTTTTCTTAGCACATGGCTGTAGAGCAATATTGGGAAAACTCACTTTGGGAGAAAAAAACTTATGACTGCAGTGTTTTTCTTCACTCTTTTGGAGAATATTTGTCCAGAAATGTCCGTGTTATGTGCATTTTGAGTGATCAGCAATCCCCATGCAAATTGCTGTGGCCTAATTTTTGCTTGGGTAGAGCCACGACTGGGGTCCTGCTCGCTTGTCCTCTTCATATGGAAGTGCCTAATCTTATTTTCTTTGCTTCATTTTAACACACCAATCTGTGTAATGATATCTGTGTTTACTTTGATAACCAGCAGTTGGTAAATTTTTACACTTCCCTATATCTTACTTTTTCTTGGAAAAATTCAGACCTTTTAATAATCATTTACAAATGCAAGTGGGGCAAACATTCTAAGATATTCTCAAATTGTACAAAAATACAGAGTGAAAAAGTTTAAAAATTGAATAGAAATACTAGGAACACAGTGTAGAAATTTCAGAAGATTTAGGAAATGACACATTTCAATGCAAAATGTAGCAATTTGCAATTACAATTTATTCTAATTGTGTTCCAGGTACTCTATATTTATTACTTGCCTAAGGAAATCTCACTTCTCTCCTTTTAGCTGCGATCTTCAACACTGCAGCATTTATATTTATTTATTTATTCCCACAAAAATCTGTGGGTTTTCTTTTCCTGATGACTGCTTGAAAGTTATACATAAGCTTGAAACAGTCCTGGATATGTACTTGCATCATGCCCAAAAACTTTGTGGGGTTTAGAACTGGCCTGATTCTAATGCTGTGGAATTACTCAGAAAGAGAATCAGTCATTTAGGAGCAAGGTCATAGATGAGCTCTGATGAGTTGTTTTATCAGTGAATATTTTTTTCCACAGTAATATCAATGCTAGGTTTTTTGTTTGTGTTGTCCAGCTTTTACTATCATTTCATGTGCTTTCCACCCTGCCCCCCAAGAGAATTTTTAGTATGGAATAATATTTTGTTAAATCAGCACATCTTTTACCGTGTAGGCTCTCACTATGATCTGCGAAAGACATCTGGACACCCAGTGCAGAGTCCTTATCTCTAGAAATGGAGCTAATTAAATTAAATTAGGACTATATCCCTGTAGAGACTTTTAGGAGCATTGGGTAAAAAGAAGTGAGGTGTAGTAATGGTTGTGTGGGAGGGCAGTGAGGATGGGAGCTGGACAGGTGATCGTGCACAGATCATTCATTGTATTAGAACAAATGTTCATTGTATTAGAGCATTTTCTGTGGTAAGAAAAGTGGACAGTGTCCTTTCTTTAAAGGATCAGTCTTTTTATTTACATATATATGTGTGTGTGTGTCTGTTCATGTGGGATGCAGAGAAGCCAGCAATATGTAAATGTTGAACAAATCTACCTGCAGGCTAAGCTGTGGTGAACCTTCTAGAAAAATAGCTAATGGAATGATGTTTTCTGGATTTTCAACAAGTGTTCATTTATAGATGTAATTAGGGCATTGAGGGGAGTTAGAATAACCCATCAAACAATATTGATACTACTGAAAAAATCCAAATAAATCTCTAGCTCGTCTCCATGAGCATCCTTGTTCTCACTGCTGTTCTGTTTAATCCTCCAGTTTTCTCAGGGATATATTTTCTGGAAATATGTTTCAGTTCTTTAAATTATTAATGTCATTAAAATTTATAATTTTCTGTCATTACCTCTAGGAAAATAGAGATTGTAATGTGAAACATAATTGTCTCATTTTGTGATTTGTGTTATGATAGTTGAGCACAACTAAAGCAGATTTAAGTATTCCCCTGAGCACTATGACGTGGTTTTGCAAATGAACTGAAGTTCTGTGTGTGCAGATAAACAGACAGATAAACTAATTCCACAAGCAACCAATATTTGAGTTTCTGAGACATCTTTGACAGGTTGTGTGTCACTTAGAGGGGACACAAAATGTGTATGGTGAGAGCTGAACTGAGGGTTTGGATGATGTGTGGTTCTTTTTTCTCTGTTTTCAGCCAGTTTGTTTGAGTGTGCCTACCAAGGGATTCAGCCTAGGAAGTTATGAGTTAAAGTTATGCTATTAAATTGTCTCTCCCTCAGACTTCAGCTTAAAGGTGTCTTTTAACACCCCTTAGATTCACAGACAGGAAATCTTGAGAGGTCTGTAGAGCCTGGGGGTCTGCTACATTGTCTCCTTGCAAGGCTAGAAAATGCTACCCAGCATTTTCTATTTCTATTTCTCAAAATTTTTGTCTTCTATAAGGATGTATTTGTTTTCTGATTTACTGTTTTCATGCCACACCAGTTGGTCTGTCATTAATGCAATGAATTTCACCTTCTTCAAAGTTAAAAATTCATGTTCCTAACAAAAAAAGGGAAATTGGCAAAGAAGAACTGAATCAAGCCAAGGTACAGTACTAGTCAACCATAACAAGTAATTATTATAACCCCATGGTCATTTCCCTCACAGCTTGACAGAGAAAATGGCAAGAAAACAAAATAATTTTTTCTTGAATGTTAAATGTCCAGGGCCAGGCTCACTTCTGCTGAGGATGCATCACAAGATGTGAGCCCTGTTGACCAAGCACCTGCAGCAACATGAGTGTGATTTGCAGCCCCCTGAGCTGCAGGGGGCTGAGAGAGCCCTGTGCAGGCTGAGCACTGGGCTGGCCCAGCTGTGCAGCCAGGGCAGTCCAGCTGTGCTGGGGATGGGCTGATGTGACTTGCAGATGCTGCTGGTGGCCCTGGTGAGGAGCTGGGATGGATGTACAGCAGGTGCCTGGGGCATGAGGGCAGGCAGCAGTGCCTGCCTTTCCTCACAGTGAGCTCCTGCTAGGACAAAAACATCACAAACTGCACCTTTGTTATGATTCCAGGATCAGCTAAGCCTGTGATTTTCAAACTGGGGTAAAAAATGAGGTTTTGGTTTTGTGTCTTTCTTTAAACACAAAATGTGTAAAGCATGGAGTGGAGCTGGCTTCAGCCTCCTTATAAGAGCAGTAGATGCAGGCTCTGTCCCAGAGTGGATTATCACATTGGGGTGTGTGAAGGTCTGCAGCGAAGCTTTAGAAATTGTGAAGCCTGGAAAGAAAAGCAGCCTGTCCTTGAGGTCTCCTTATATCTTCTCCCAAATTATTCTCTCTGCACAAACTGATGTTCCTAAATGTGTCAGACCCCTCCATAAAGTTTCTTCTATTTTTTATTTCCTAATACAGACAACCTCAAAAGACTTCCTTGAGTCATTATCAGGATTAGTCTGCAGAAATGATCTACTGTACTTATGGGAAAAGTGCTTTCTTGTAATGTTGTTCACAGGTGAAAGAGCCATATTTCCTGAAGACTGTTATGTTTTTCAATTGTTATTTTGTCCTGAGGATATAGTGAGGTTCTAGTCTGTCAAACAAAAGGTCTTTCTATATAAATTTCCTTTCAAGGTGTTTTTTTTTTTTCTTTTAAAGAACTCTATTGAGACCATTTTGGTGCTTTCCTTTGAGGAACTACATCTGCAAAATTGTAGTATTGCCAAGATGGATAGTACTGTTTTAGGCTCTTTTCTTTTGTTTCAGATGATGTATAAAAAATAGCATTGTTGTTATTAAATGCAAAATTACATTTGGTGTAGACTCAGCATGTGCATCTGTAAAATAATTCCCCTACTGTATTTAAAAAAAAACCACATTTAACCGATAATGAAAGAAATACATAAAATGTCTGGACAAAGACATGTTTTTAAATGGCTGTGTCTCCCTTCACAGGAAATCACTGATAATGAAATATTAGAGTTGGTGCATAGTGCTCTGGGGAGGATGACAGTGATCCGGCAGATTTTCCCTCTGGCAAGGGACAACAACCAGAGGTGCATGAGGAACAACCACCGAATATCCTCGCTGCTCTGTGATCCACAGGAAGGCTACCTTCAGATGCTGCAGGTCAGTAGCTGTGCACAGCAGAAAAATGTCCACCTTAAGAATTTGCCATGGGACAGTTTGCTGTGGCTGTATGAACTCAGAGGAGGAGGAAAATGAGTACAGATAAATCTGATCTGGCCAATGTTTCTTGACTTTATTAATTTATTTTATTTCCCAGTACTGAGTGCTTTAGATTTGATATTACATCCATGAAGTATCAGCAAGTGGTTGCACTAAGTCAGAGCTGATTTTGTATAGTTGATTCTCTTAACAATCTTTTTATATTTGAAAAATGTTGTGCAATCATAGTCCTGTGATATTACAGCTTGCTTATTGTATTTTTGCTTATTCAACATCTGTTGTGAAAGAGTTAACCTGGGAGGGTAATAGAACTCTGATAGGTATTGGGCTGCAGAGCATTTCATATTTAGGTAATGGACTGAATCAAGCTGATGTATTCAGTCTGTCCCTTTCAATAGTCTCAGAAGTCCCCAGCAGCTGCTCATTGTCTGAGCGTGTAAAATATGCACTGCTAGTTCAAGTTTCAGGTTTTGGTAACACATCTGACTCTGGTGTTAGCAACATCTTGACATTTCCTGGCAAATTGTCCCAGATATCAGAATTTTTTTTGCAGTCATTTAAATATTATTTAATAGGTGCTATTTCCAATGATAGTGTAATAATTTAGAAACAAAGGCCTTGGACTTTCAATGGGACTTATGTATTTTGTTTTACTTCAGACATAGTTAAAAATCTTATTTATATCACTATTTAAGGTGTTGAATACAGGTATAAACTTTAGTGGGACATATATTATAAACTCACTTAAAGCCATTTAATTGCACACTTAGTCTTTGACTGAGATGGGTTGAATGAGGACACAGTGGTTGAGCCTGTGGGCTGTCCAGTGTGGGTGTGCATGGTGAGGTGATGGAGAAGGGGCTTGGTTAGGCTTGGGGAGGGGCTGTCACCAACCTGGGCTGCTGCAGCCTACTCAGAGAGGGTGTGTGGGGTCAGGGCTCTGGCAAGATGGAATCCTGTCCTGGCTTGGAAGAGTTTCAGACCAGGAGAGACAGAGAGAATGCCAGGAAGGAAAGTGGGTTAAGATTTCCCAAGGGAAATTTGCACCCTAATAAAAAGTTGTAGCTGCAGAGACTGAAATCCTTTAAGGGGCAGATATGAACAGTTATTCCTTGAAGAGAAGCTCTGCTGGCTCAGGTTCTGTCCTAGCCATGGCAAAGTTTGGGAAAAGCCAAACACACCCCCTGTAGTTCTGATCATGTCTGTATTCTTTCAGCACAGGGGAAAGGCTATGTCTGCCTTGGCTCAGAAAGAAAACACACTTTTGATCTTTGTTAGTAACTCTGAGGTATGCTGTAATGAGAACAACGGCCGCTCATTTCAGAGGATCAAAGCAATTTCTAGTGTGATGAAAAATTATCTATGCTGCACCAACAAATCACTCATTGGGGAATAATCTTCCATTACAGCAGGATTTTGAGTACTGCTGCCTGTGCTGGTATATCCATAATCTAATTCAGAGACTCATCTGAAGGGCTCTGACAGGCCACTGAGCAAGTTCTAATTTGCAAATTTGCAAACTGGTAACTGGGAGGTGGTTTGCTAACACCATCAGCCTCATGTCCTGTTACTGAATTTTTTTGATAAGGATCTTTAGATAAGGACCCTCATCCTGCTGATTTCCAGATGTGGATTTTTGGAAACAAAACCCTATCAGCTTCCGTCTTCCAGAAATTTTATATCACCTTAGAAACTGTCTTTGAGAGAATGGAATGGTAATGTTGTGCTTTGCCAACTGGTTCCTTCTCTATGAACTCAAAAACAAGAGAGATAAAGAAGTGCAGAGGTAAAATGTTTTTGGCAGCTGATTCTGTAACTTTCATGTTCAATTGCATTGGCATGAAAGGCAGAGGGCACGTGTGAGAGCTGTCCAAATTAGCTGTCCCCGAGTATATTTTTAAGTGTCTATAGATTGAATACAGGATGCTTTTGTCATGTGCAGTTATACCTGAAGTGTTCCATAGCTACATTTATTTTTCATAGGTTTTGCCAAAATATCTTATGTAACACGTTGTGGACATACAGCTCATATTAATTTGAGTGTGATTGACATGTTATTAATGGTCCTGTAATTCAGCTACTTGCAATTTTCTGCTTCCCTTTTCCTGCTTAAAAAAATAGTGGTGACCTTTTGCTGTTCAGAAGTACATCACTGAATTACCCCTGTTGCCAGAGGCTGCAGGAGCTCCAAGCTCCATGTCAGGCTGCATGAATCCACCAGGGGCAGTGACCGCCTGCCAGCACCGAGTCTTTGTGTTGCTTTGAAGTACTTTGATTAACACCACAGTTTGGAAATCCCTGCCTTTTTCTCCCTTGGGCAGTCTCATATTAATAATTGTTTGTTGTCAAGGTAACTTACCAGCTATTGTTGGTTAATTATTTATTTAATGACTTTGAAGAAGAATAAGCTAATCTCTGTCAACCTCTAGCTGTAGTGTTTTCTAGGGGAGAATTTAGCACTCTTAACAAGCTAGTGAAGAAAGAAACATTTACGTCATGGATTATTAACTTTGTTCTGACTAAATTAATGAAAATCTTTTTGGAACGATTTTGTTCTCTGTGTCTTTAGTACCATATCCTGGAAGGTTGTTTTTCAGTGGGTGATCATCCCGGTTTGGCATTCTGACAAGCCTTTTAAAGATCAGGCTGTTCTGCAAGCTCATCCAAAAACTCATCTGTTCTGAATGCTTTGTGGAAATCCAATCTTATTCCATCAACCCACTTGTCAAAATTTTGCTCATGCCCTTATTTCTTGCACATTTAATATACTCATCTGGGTTTCTGCTTCAAGTGGAGAAAAAGCTTTATAAAGTTTCCTGTCTTGATCTTTTTATTTGACTTCAGAGGACTGCATTTCTCACTGTCTTATTCTTCAGGTAGGATTTTTTGTGTACATCTTTTACTTTTGCTAAACAGAAAAGACACAGTTTAGGACTTGCTTTCTTCCATTGGCCTTTGGTGTCCTGTGGTTTGAGCCAGCAGTGTTGTCAGTATTGCCTCATGTGGAGAGAAAGCACTGAAACACTTCAGGATGTATAGTTCCAGCCAGGCCTAATGTGTATCCTCACATGGCATTTGAACAGTACATAGTGGTCTAGTTGCTATTAAACTTTATAGATTATTTCAGGAATGTTCTTACAGACTCAATTTGACAATCTTTTGCTGTCTAATTTGCTCCTTTCCAAAATATTTCTCTTGAAGTATTAGTTTTGATGGCACTCTACAAACTCGATTTTTGGTGAAGGTATTTTTTTCTTTCATCAGGTTAGTCACAATGCATTCATAAATTCAAAATCAAATTATTTTTTTTTTAAGAAAGATTTCTCTTTAGAAATGTAATTCACATTAGTTTTTTTTGGCCCTTGCTTACTCTTTATGTGGTTGATGAGTTCAATCCACGTAAGATTCCAAAGCTTTTAAAATATATTACAGGGGCACAGTGTATCTGAAATCATTTTGCATGATCCAAAGTACATAGTACGATTGAAAAGGCAAAAAGAAAACTCCAGTATACTGTGTCACAAAATTAGTGAGGTTATTCCTGACTGAGAGTTCAGCCTCTCTACTGAAGAACTATTCCTGGCATTGCTTGGACATATTTGAGGAGACATTGAGAAGTGTGGGAGGATATTCATTGAAAGATCTGATCTTCTCCTTGAATAAAAATTTCATTCTTCAGTGATGTGTCCATCAGATATCTACGTAGGCATCTCTTAGCAGTTGCTCCTTCAAAGCTGGGTTTTTATTTCTGATCTATTTTCTGTCCAAGAGTCACTGCAATATAACTACTGTAAGTAAAGTTATTTTTTAGGATGTGTTTGAGTGCCTAAACTTAAGGGCCTGATCCTGCAGTTTTGTCCAACTAAATGGCTTTATTCTCATTTGGCTTGTTAACATTGCTACTATTACACAACTGTAGAGTGCTACTGAGGGGCAGTAAATATTGATTAAACCCTATTAAAGCATTCACTTTCTCCCATAAAGGATTGATGAGCCACATTTTTCCTTTTCTTTCAATGCAAACCTTCATTGGCTAGTCTCTTTAGCAAAGTTTAATTTGGATTTTCGGCCAGATGTTCAGTCACAGTGAAATTGTTTCTGAGTACAATGTGAATGTAAAGTATCCTTGAACTGACTTTACTGCCCATTGCCCAGCACAAATCTCTCCCTGAAGCCCAATGACGTGTGTTTTCTGGAAGGTGTGTTAGCAGAGGAGTTCATTAAAAACCCCAAAGCACTGTGGGTGTCCTGTGGCCATGGGGGATTTTGTGATCACACTGGAGGTTAAAACCCCAGGTAGGCTCTGCAATGATCTTTTCCTCTCTGCCTGTTTTGACTGCTGGATTTCTCAATTTACATAATTATTTCATTGAATTTTTGTTCGCTGCTCAATCAGGAAGCAGACAATAGTGGCTCAAAGAAAACATCAGTACCTCAATTTTTCATGTGCTATCACCTCTGAAACCTAATTTGTACCTATATTTATTTATAAATGAGGTAGGATAAAATTATAATCTTTTACGCTGTTTTGCAATTCCAGCATTTACCTCTTGTCCTTCTGTTTGACTCTTGGTTATGTTCAGTTCTCTTTATCAAGGCACTCCTACTAGACTTTCCTTGCATAGTTAGTGTTAGCTGTGCCAAATTCCTGAGATGTTTAGTGAGTGAAGCCAATGCCTCCAGCTAACAAACTTGAGCATTACAGGGTAATCCAGGCCTTGTGTTATTGCTGACACATTGTTACAAAACATACTGGCAAAGAAAACACTCATAATGATAAACTCCCACAATAAATAGCTGAAGGACAGTGAGCATTCAGAGACTAGAACCTGTAAAAAGGAAAGAGTATTGGGATATGTGTAACTGTGTAAAAATAGGAGAAAATTTAAAAGGAAAGAAGAGCTGCTTATCAATTAAAAAATTAAAAAGAGATTCTGAGAGTGCAGTCTTTCAAAGAAGTCTTTGGAAAGCTCATTGAGATATTTAAAAGTAGAATGGACAAAACACTAAGTAACACAGTAGTTAGATGCCTTACTGACAGAAAGCTTGAATAAATATAAGTGCTAAGATGCACTCTGTCATTAGAGACACAAATGTGCAACTGCACTGGGCAGTACTTGAGCTGTGGAAGTTGACACACAGGTTTAGGGCATGCTGGGGTGTGCATAGCAGTCACCATGATCTCCCTCCTCAGGCAGCAGGCATTTCTGGAAGGCTGCACTTGCTCTGAACTCCTCTTCCATCTCCTTCATCCTTGGAGCTGACTGCTGTGGCCACTCACAGAGCAGTTTTGGCAGCAGTAGGGTACAGATGCCCAGCTTGGGAATGAGTTTTTGAAGTAGTGGCATCTCAGTGTCAGCTTGCCTTCCAGCTCAGCTCTGGCTGGATTCCTGGCTCTGCTGGCCACTCGGGAGTCGGGGTCAGCCTTTGTGGCTTGCTGGCCTTCTCAGAAGAGCACTTGTCTGTGATTAGTCCCTGTGAAGGAGCTAAGAACTTTCTTCATACATAACTTTGAAAGTAAAATCATTCTGGAAACTCTCATGAAATTCACATAAAAACTTCTATGAAATGACATTTAATACTGTGATAGATTTCCATTCTTGAAAATTTCTGCTGGCTCTACTAGTGTATGGTGGATTTATTTCTTCAGTGCAAAAAAGAGCTTCATAAAGTATGGAATCATTTCCAGAAGATAAACCAGAACATACCTAAAATTATTCATGTACAGGATATATTCTTTAACATATTGGTGAAGCAGTCACCATCATTCTTACAGCAGATCAAAAACCATTTCAATACCTCCAGCTCTTACACTGTCAGCAATGGAGAGAAAGAAGAACTAAAAATTACTGTCATTTCCTCCAAACATGACCAAAATCAAGTACTTTGTTCTAGTCTAGGAATTTTTATTCTATTAAGGGAAATCGCTTCAGAAAGACATGTCCTTTCTTCCTGTCTTCCCCTATGAATATCCTAATAAGGGAATTAAAAAAGGCTCCTGAGCTTTGAAAACCCGAAGTAGCCAAGTATGTTGCCTTGTTTCACTTCTCTCTTGCTTTGCTACCAATTCTGAATGCTACCCGAAGATTAATTTTTAAAATTAACTATTTTCTCATGCCTCTGACAGTACTGGTGGAATCAGAGTACAGCTGAACCCTTGGGTATCTCAAAAATTCCCTTTCAGTGGTCAAATCCATACTCACAGGGAACTTGAAAGTTCACTGAAAATTAAAGTATGTCTGCAGGTGCGGTAACAAGGGCATACAGGCCATGTCTGCTGAATCCTTTTTCTTTTCACAGCATATTCTGGAGGTTACAGGAAACTCATATTGCAAATATGATTTATGACATATGCAGATATTTGGCTGTATTTGAATGTAATAAAGAAAATTATTAGAGCCCTGAATTTACTGTGAGATCAGGCCAGAATGCTTGTGGTTTTGGTTTTTTTTTTTTACTATTAGAGATCCAGCCTTAATTGTGGAAATTTTGATGCTGTTATTTTCCTAGCTTGCATATTTTCTGTTCTAAAAAAGAAGTGTTGATTGTGTGAGTAAGATGCAACTTACTCTTCCATAGATATTGCCTCTTCAGTGAGTAATGAGTAAAATGTAGTTATGCATGCATGTCATTTTCATTGGAGTAAATAGAGTATGATTATATGATGGAAGGAATTTTGCTGATTAAAAAGCATAATTTACTCATATTTGGGATGTGAGGCTTTCAGCAGAAGAGAACTAGAGTGACAAAATAGCAGTGGATAATACTACAGAACATGCAGAATTCTTTCCATGGCAAAAAAAGTACTCTGGTGTATTCTCTGCAGCATTTTCTTCTGCCTTGGTACAGATCTCCTGATGTAGAATAAGGATAAATGTAGTGGAGACTCCTCTTGTGCAGACCCCAGCTTGCTATCTCTCAGTTCATAGCATTCTTTCAAAAGAAATTAATGGAACAGTAGTGATGCAAAGTCCATTAAAGATCTAGCTGAACAATGAGGATTGGGTTGGTAAACACAGAATTGTTTTGTTTTGCTCTGCAGCAGGAGGTAATTTGAGTTGGGTGCCAGGTTGTGCAGGCTGAGATCCTCAGTACAACTCTCCCAAGCTTTGTCAGTCACATGTGCAGAGCTGTGGTGTCTTCTCCAAGCACATGAAAAGCAGAAAGCAATGTACCCAAGTGCATCCTGTATTTTGCCTTGGAGCTCTCTGCTAGCAAACCAAGCGCTGTTTTTGGGAATGAGGCTGCAGTTTTCCAGAACTGCAAAAGAACAGTGCCAAACGGAGAACATACAAGGCATTTCTGATCTGTGGGTGTTCCAAGGCAGCAGACAATTTGTTGTCAGTTCAAAGTGAGTCTGCAAAACCAGATTCAATTGGGAGCAAAGAGGATTGTGAAGACTTATAATAAATGGCATTTTTCCTTATGTATTTAAAACTTATTTCTAAGAAATTGGATTTTGTGGTTTGGGGTGGTGTATCTTGTGGGATTTGAGATTTGTTTGGATTTTTTTTTCTGTGAAGAGTTGCTTAACCCAGAAGAAAAGTGCCCTCCTGAATAATAGGGATTTGCTTGGTTGTTTTATTTGAAAGTTGTTTGGAAATACCTACAGAATAGGGAAACAGATGCAATTGAACTGAAGAAACTTGGTTGCTGGGACTCCTATCAACTCCTTAATTACTTTTCTTAAAACCAGAGGAAGTATTACCTATAGCTACTTCAGGAAATATTCTAAAAAGAAAAGATTTATGTGGATAAAATAGCAAATAAAGGCAATGTGGAGTGCTTGTTCAGCAAGGCTGGAAATAAGGGAAGGGGAAAAAAATGGCAATGCCAGATGAGAGAGATTCTCCCTGATAGTATCTCATAGGCTTTGCATTGTTTTCATGTTAAGATCCCTTTTTATGCTCAGTCACTTAAATAAGTGTGTATTGCAATATCTTTTTTTTCTTTGTTTTTTGATTCTTTCAAAATCAATTTTCGCTTAGATATCTTCTGTTCAAATTTACTTATACTGGAAGATATTTCAAAGTGCCTAGGTTTTCAATTTCCATCAAACTCCAGATTATGGAACATGAAACATTTTGTTTCTGAAGATTAGCATCTTACAGACATCAGAAGTTTACTTGCACCCAGTGATTCAACAGTAATAAATGTTTAAGCTTTCATAGTGTCACTTTTATTGGGACACCTAAAGTGTCATATTTATAAGAAGTATGCAGCTGAATTAACTTCCACCTGCAACTCTTTACTGGTCTCTAGGCATTACTTTCTAAGGTGGACTAGAAAATCCAGGAGATAAATGGCAAAGTAATGATTATTATGATTAAAGCCTATAGGTAGAAGAAATATTATTACTATTATTATTAGCGTTAGTGTTGTCTCAGCCAACTTCCTCTACTAAAGTTTTACCATCTGAGCTAGATACCACTGTCTGTCAAAAGATCTAATCATGTATTGCTAGACATGTCTTGGTTTGAAAAATTAAATACGTAGCTCAGCGTTACTAGTGTGGTATTCTGCTCTTTCTGGAGTCATTGTCATCAATTGTTTATTTCTCTTTCTCTCATGTGAATTGAAGACTAAGAAGGCTAAATTCAGTAGCTCCAGAGAAAGTAGCACATAACCAATCTCATGCATATTTGGTGGAAAGAGATGCTAAGACCAAAATAATACTGTCATTTCTCTTCCTTCTATTCTAAAGAGTTGTGTGTGTATTGGATTTTGCTGTTCCAGAAATTACTAGTTACTCAAATGAATAAAACCCCCAAGAACTTAATTCCATCCTGTCTTTCCCTCCTTGCTGAAAGGGCTGAAAAAGTAGCAATACTTGTCTCTCGTTGATAGATAGCTGTACTCCCTCTGTAGTTTGAGTTTATATGTGGAGTGTGATGTCTCTTTACAGCACTGCATTGCAGTAACGCTCAGGCGGTGCCCGTGTGCCAGAATCCCTTGGACAGAGGGACTCAGGAGCACAGATATTTGTCTCAAATGCTTTGGTGTTGAACATGTCAAACATACCCAGCTTTTAGCTCTTACTTATGCCTTCTTTTGTTTTCTCTGCTGGTTTTTATCATTTCTTTGGAAGGTGCTCGCATAAAAAAAAAGAAGCTCATTCTTATTATTGTTTGCAGGTTTCCAACCTGTACCTGTATGACAGTGTGCTCATGCTGGCCAATGCTTTCCACAGAAAACTGGAGGACAGGAAATGGCACAGCATGGCAAGTCTGAACTGCATGAGGAAATCCACCAAACCCTGGAATGGAGGAAGATCCATGCTAGAGACTATTAAGAAGGTGAGAAAAGACAAACCACCATTTTGTGAGCAATTGAATGAGTTGCTTCATGTCCATTTGAGCATTTGAAAGTTTTAACTTGTATTTAACTTGTCTTTGATGTATTACAAGCAAGTGATCTACAACAACCAAGGACAATCTACAGCTATTAAACAAGCAAATGATTTATGATAAACAAGTTACACACAGTGCAGTGTGGGTCCAGTGGTGTGTGTTCTGCTTCTGTTCTCTAGCTGCCTCCTGTGCAGGAAGTAGGATCAGGAGTAGTCATGGGCACTGATTCATGCATTTTTGCAAAAGGATAACTTAAGGGGCTTGAAGTGGGCAGGAGGGAAAACCAATGAGGAGGTTTAAGAATTATGTTCTATTGTTGACAGCTCAGATAGCTTTGTAAGTTAGCTGAGAATTAGTAAGGATCTTCTTGTGTACTGTATCCAGAGCAAAGCAAGAAGGATCTGATTTGGCTAAGCTGTCACTAACAGTTGCACTGTCTTGCACAATGCTGAAATACTCAAATATGGACAGACCTGTGGCTTTACAGACACATGGCAACTTCTTGTATAAAAGTTACTTGATCACAAGTAATAGTAGAAAAAAAAAACATATTTTTCTATTCTAACTTTTGCAGTTGTTCAGAAGAAACTCCCTGTTCCCAAATGTATATTGATTAAATAATTTTTCTTCTGTAAAATGATGCAATTTGATCATTCTGACAAGTCCTAATGATGCTATCCTTTGTTGCTAAATTAATTTGAACTTCGATGTCGCTTCAAGCTTTGCGACAAAGCCAGAATCAAACTCTGTGATAGTTTCAGGGTTGCAATTTTGTCTTTCCTTCATGCATCTCTAGGGAGCACAGCAGGTATCCCCGTTGTTTTGGACTGGGATTTCATGCCTTGGTACTTAAGCAAGAATTGAGCCTGCTGCCCTCAGTTACACTGGGAGAGCTGTTGTCTCACAGTCCACTCGGGCCCTTCTCTTTTTCTTTGGGGTCTGTTTCTGTGGACAGTAGTGACCTGATGGCCATAAACACTGGGTGTGTCAGTGCTAAAGTATTTTTCTCAAAAAAAATGAAAAACTGAAATCTTTTGTCTAGTGCTGGATTTGAGCTACTGAAGGACATGCAAGGGCCACATTTAAGTTCACTGTAAACATAATTTTAACATGTTTGGCACACATTTTATGCAGAGGAGTGTTTATGAAGGCAAATGTCTTCTGTTCTGAAATTTCTGAAACTTACTTCCTTAGGGCCATATAACTGGGCTGACTGGTGTTATGGAGTTCAGAGAAGATGGAGCCAACCCCTATGTCCAATTTGAAATACTGGGCACCAGCTACAGCGAAACATTCGGCAAAGACGTGCGGAGGGTAAAGATATGCTGCTTCCTTTTCTCTTTTGTTTTCCTCTGAATAATATACGTCCTGCCTCACAGGAGAAAATGTTATTCTTCAAGAATGAATTAGTGCTATGCTGCAGAAGACATTTACTCTTATGAGAAATATTTTCTAATTTATTACACACTTAAATCTTGAAAACTGGTTTTATATTGGTAGGCAGGAATCCTGCAAGATATTGCTTGTGTGCAGTAACAATGCAATGCCATGAGCATCCTGTGAATATAATAGTGAAGACTGCACAATTTAGCTTATGTATTTTATTGTTAGTTAAGATAGAATTGCTGTAATAGAAATATGAAAGATACAACACAATTGGCACTTGTCTTACTAAGGAAGACAGCTGAGTTTATAAATTACCTAAACACACTAGGATGTTTTAAGTGTAGCTGCTGCAAGAATTTGAAATAAATAAAAAATTCTGGAGAGGAAAATTCCAAAATGAAAGCTGCTCTGTCATGAAAAGTAAAGATTGACCTATTGGTGGTAGCTGGTGGAACAAGGACTGCCAAGGACTAGAAGTCAGTTAAAGTGGTTCCATGGCATTGAAATAAATTGTTGTGTTCTGTGAAGGCTACCTTTAACACACTCAGGCAGGGGGGATGCTCCAAAAATATATGAAGCTCTCAGTTGAACAGTTAGGTTCTGATTGGAACCCATGCTGTAAGTAGTTTCTAAACTGCTCAGATGTTTGAAATAAAGACAATACCTTGGTATGATCAATGGGTCCTACATTAAACAGAGCTGACCAAAGAGGATTTCACAAATAATTAAAATATATGTGATTTCTTATTTTCATTTGGCCATTGGTTTCTGTGATTTGCTTTGATTTGTCTGAATTACAGAAGTGTAAGTGGAAAAACAAGCAATTTTTGTTTACATAATCATCTTTATCAGCTAAACATGAGATTCCTTCAGAGTCTAATTTGGCACAAGGATTCTGGACATGGAGCCAAAGTTGTGCAATATCTATTAGAAATCCAACAGAACGGAGACAAGTATTTGAAATGCATAAAGTTGCAGGAGATATAATTGAAAATTTTCTGCTGCCAAAAATACGCCTCTGAACACTTCAGTTTGGCTCTTAAATTGTGCTGACCAGAAAAGGCTATTTCTCAGTCCACTTTCATTTCTAGAAGATTGAAAACAAGGAAGTCTTAAGTTTCAATCACTGTGCGAATTATAAAAGATTATCTTATTGTCTTAATTTTGGAAAAAGTGTTGCCTATTTAATAAAAAAAGGTTGGTTTAGGGGGTGTAGGAATCAATCCTGGCTCTTAGAAGTATGCTCCTCACTTTACGTACAAGTCTGCAAAACAAAAGTATCTGGTGCTGTGTGAGATGCTGTGGACTATCCCACTGTTTGCAGCTGCCGGTCCAGAAAAGCCTGAGTGTCCTGTCAGTGCTGTGTTATCCCTAGCACATGGATGCTATGGGACATTCCCTAGCACTTGGATACCACGGGGTGTTTAAATTTGGTCCCATTTTGTTACAGAACTCCCAAGTGGCTTTGCTTAAGTCACATAATTGCTTGATGCTTCAATATTTACCTTCCAGTAAAATTGGCATGAACACCACAGAGCACAGGTTTGAGCCTTACAGGCAAACTGGGATGTGTGAGTATACACTATTAGGTGTTTCCTAATGTGCATTTCAAATATGCTACCACAGATACAAATGCTCTCGCTTTGGTGTGTGCAGCACACTGACCAAATTGACACATAATCCAAAGGTGTGAGGTGGAAATAACTAAGATATCATTCAAAAGCAACCACGGGGCAAAGAAAAAGGTAAAATGACTAAATAGGAAAATTACTAAAATGGCTGACCTTGTATAGTGCTGATTACTTTTGATCCCTAGTGTGCTACTTTGAGGTTGTGCTGCTAGGTGGTTAATATAGGCAGGCTTAACTCTTTGGGTGTTAAATTCAGAACACTATTGAATTCCCAAAAATTGAAAGGGAGGATAATTCTAAATGGGTAAAAAGCTAATGGCTGTGGAATACTGCTCTGAGCTAAAATAAAGTTCTGGAAATTATCCTTTCAGTCTAATATATAGTGAGAGTAAAAGTCAGCAATATGCTACAGAGGTGTGGAGAAGTACTTGGAAGAGATGATCCCTCTTAGAGCAAAATTACCATGGAACTACTGGAGTTCAATTATTTGGGCAGCTTGACTTTTTATTATTGCAGCAAAAATATGTTACAGCTTAGAAGTACTTTTAAAGTCTCAGAAAGTCATACTTGTCTTTTTTACATTACTTGGGTGGGAGACCACTTCTGATTTATTGTCAGCTGCTTCCATTTTTAGCCTTTGGTCAGGTTTAGCTGTGGAGGCATGTATTTTGGGTAGAAAACAGAGTCCTTTCTGCATGGTTTTATTTGTGTATGGAAAGCATCTGTAGTTATTAAGTTATTAAGCATCTGTCCAGACCCTACAAGAAATCTTTGCACTTAGGATCAGTGAGAGGATAGGGCAAGAGATTGTAATGTTGAGAGTTGAACCTTAGAGGGAATCCAGTCAAAAGCTTTAGATTGGACTTTTAATGCTCAGCATCCCTTACAAAGTTTCGTGGGGATCATTTCCACCAGAAAGATTCCTGGAAGGATGTCCAAGTCAGTTATTCAAATCTACAGGAATTTTCAGAGCTATTTTGCAGAGGCATCTTGACTCTCCTGTTGTCCTGAGATCTGGTCTTTCTGCAGACCATTTTTGCTTCTGCTAGCTGTGATTTAGTTATGATTGCACCTAAATATATATATTTCATTGCTCAGTGTAGCTTCTTTATTCCACAAGTCACTTTGCCTTCTATCTTACTCAAGTCTAAAACCATGTGGTTTTGGTAAAGGCTGACAGAGGCTTTTGTGTATTTTGTGTGTTACCGTTTCCTTTGGGTATACTTAAGTGAAAGGGAAACTTCAGAAAATGCTCTAATTTCTTTGGTTTAAACATAAAAGAACTGGGTATGTCCTTTAAGGTATATCACCTTGTTTTACAAAAGGCTCAGGCAATTGCTTTCTATTCACTGTGTGCATGTGGAAGTTTAGAAAGTGTCATGTATTCAGGCTCAAAATAGAGATTTGTAAGGTGGCTTCTTGGGGCATTTGAAAGTTGAAGATTGCTAGAGAAACTGAAAAGGCTTAAATGCCTACTGCTTGATGATTCCCACTATGATTTACATTCCTGATATCTATAAATACCTTCAGAAATAGCAACCAGAATATCTGTATATTTTAAAAAAGGAAGAAAAATAAGTGGATGTAAAGTGATAAGGGAACAGAATAGATCAAAAAGGAAAAAGCAAAAATAAATCTCATGTCCTACTTTCACAGTCCATTGGTCATAGAAGGAGAAAGAAAGGCAGGTCTACATTAATTCACTCCTTAGAGACTATTTGTATCATTAGCTCTTATTAATGAAAGCCTTGATGGAATTTTCAGAACATCTGGGCTGCTTCATACTTCTTATGTTCCTGCACTTGGGTAGATTCTACACAATATAAGATCTGGATGATCCAGCTGTGCAGGCAGAGCTAAGGGAGTTGGAACTCCAGGGTGGCTTTCCAACAAGTCACCACATGACTGGGAGCTCTTGAAGTGTAAACCTGTTTATTCTTGTTGGACTATGTGTGCAGAGAGCAGCATAACAGCTAACACACCTTGCAGGGATGTGATTAGGCTAAGTTAGATGATGCCTATAAGGAGCTTTATGATAATCTTCATCTTCCTCTTTGGCAGGAAGATTTTCTGTAAGTGTGAAATGATGTGAGTATTCCGTTTACTTTACGACAGGGAACATATTTTTTCTAAAGCAATCTGCATTTCTTCCCCAAGCTGGCTGTAATGAAAGCAGAATTAATGGTTTGCACACATTTTGTATTTCATAAGAAGCATTCTGTTCAAAATTATAATGTTTATGATTTGTTATTCATTTCTGTCAGTTGGTATGTTTTATTTTTTAAAAAAATTAGGTTTTCTTGAAATATCATCAGCTTTGTAAACAGTTACAGTTGTTTCCTACAGCACTTCTGAGGCAGACTGCAGAAGTCACTGTAAGTAGTTTTTGTGATATGTTTCACAGCTGTTGAAACCACATTTTTGAATTCTGATACCATGGTTTAGTTGGGATTGTTACTTTTAGACAAAATCTCATTATTATCATGATGACAAATCCTATGCTTGTTATTCATTGCAAAAACAAATGGTATTTTCAGACTTCTGCAGTATCAAGTGCTTTCACCTACAAGAATATTGCCAAATCCCATCATATGCTGCTAAAAGTTATATTTACACCAAAAGAATTATGTGGTTCCTACTGTAGTTGAATCAGTTTTACTTACATGGAAAAATACATAACTTAATCATCTGGGTTTAGCTGTAAAACAGATTCCTGCCTCCTGTTTGCGCACTCCATAAACAGACACTTGGGTGCAGTATTTCAGTTTTACTGTCTGGCCAAGGTATCTTTCAGCAGAAGTGTAAGACTCAACTTATGACTACTTTTGATCACTAAAATCCCTCTGTTACTTTGCAAAGGGCAGAGTCCATAGTCCTCTCCCTCTTCATAGAATGCAATTTCCACATATTTGAATTTGGTTAAACTTTCTCTTTCTGCTTGAGTTGGTTGAGTGTTGTGGTGCAATAATTTGGAAAAAGAGCATTGTGATTCATCCTATCGATGAATTGTGCATTGTGTCAAACTGAAGAAACAACTGAAGTATTTTACTCAATATAATAAACCTCTTCAATTTTTATTTCTGGTTTCCTGTGCATATGTGAGGAATAAAAATAAATGCATTCCTTGCATATTCCGTAAGTTGAATTATTAATGGTGAAAAATACAGCTAAATGTATAGGAAATGGCTGTGATCAATTTTTAACTAATAGAAGAAAACTAAAGAAGAAACATAATAACCTTGAGCATTTTGGTTTGTTTTTTTCCTGAAATGAAATGGGGTCACTGCTTGCCCAAGTTCTGCAAATTGGGCTTTTCTTTCTAGATTACATATACTTAATGTTGTGTATGCATTCATTGTAAAATTCAAGCTCAATTATTTCACTGAAGAGCGGGTAGCAATTTTGAAAATGTATTTTTTGTTGCAGCTATGTGATACTTAGTTATTTTAAAGTTTTTTTTTAAATTCTAAACTATGTTTTTTTGGAAAGCATTTGCCAATGGGACCTATGCTTGTTCATAAGCTGTTACTTGTATTTGCAAATTGTGCCAGTGTCAACACTGAGTAAAAGGGATGTCTTGAAAATATGAGTTGGAATTTCTCCAAGCATGAGATCATGCTGGTCTTCCCCTTTGGAAAACTGTTGATATGACATTTTCACAGTGTGAAGCTCGAAGGTAGATTTTAAAAAGCAGCCATATCTGAGGCAAGAGTAGGGCCAGCAATTGGCGCTGCAGAAGTTTCCACAGCCACCTGCACCACTAGCTGTATGTTTAGAAATTCTGTTTCATTTCTAAGTCACATATTATATCATACTTACCAGGTTATAATGAATTGTGGGTATAACATTCTCCTTTTTTCACCCATATGCAATAGTGCATAAAATTGGGATAATAGGAGTGCTAAAATCAGCCTTGTAAAATCAGTTGTATCTTTAATTATGGAGTTTTCACCAAAGCTCCTGTAATTTATGGATGAATCCTAGGGGGGTATTCAGAGTGGGATGACAAGAAAAGCCCCTTTCTGTACCTCAGCTGCTGAAGAATCTGTGCTGAAGTGTGGACACTGTGAAAAACCATGTGTTTCCATACAACAACAGGTCAGGATTTACTTAGCTTGACAAAGAAAAGAAGTCTTTGAAAAAGAAATACACAAATTCTTTTTACCTTTTTGGAAATCGAAAAATGGAGATTATTTACAATTTTTCTTTTTCACAATATCAGTCTTTATAAAAAACAATAAGCTCACTACTCCAGAAATGAGGAGCAATGTCTTTTATAATTTCATGCCCTGAGAAATATATTTGATCCATGGTTGTTTAAAATTCACACCTATTCCAGAACTTTCTGTTGAATGACAGAATAACTTTTTTTAATATGTCTGTTTAGCAAAACTGTTTTGAAACAAAAAAATAATATTGATAATGATAATAATAATGCTGAAATACTGATATCGTAGCTGTCAGATGGAATAGATGTCATCTTGGCTTTTATAAGGACATAAAATAAGGAGATTGAACATCTCTTCATTTACAGCATGATCTCAGTGTCAGGGACAGTTGCAAGGACTGTATATTGAGGGAGACCATGCACAGTGTCTTCTCTGCAGTATTTGAAAAATGTTTTTAATTCTTCTAATGCTTGCTGCCTTGTATCATTTGATAAACTGCAAATACATGTAGGCCAAGCATAATTTATGAAGTAATTTATTTCAGCAGTAATATTAAAATCCAGGGTGACTCTGGTGCCTGCCTGTGTATATTGCTCTGATATATTCAATATGTCCAAAAGTGGATCTTTAAATATAGGTAGTTAATCTATTTGGTCATACTTCCATTGTAGTTAAGAAAAATGAAAGAAGTTTATGGTTTCTCTTTAGTCTTATTAAAATAAACAGCACAAATAGAAGTTAATGAAATTATCTAAATTTCCCTTTCTGTTTGTATTTTTATTTCTGCCATTTCATGCCAGATTACATTACTCTATATGAGTAAATACTTTCTCATGCAGATTTTCAAAAGACAGGTTTAATGAAAAGATTTCTTTGTGATCAGCCCAGATGTGGGACATGAGGAACTTCTGTGGCAAGAACTATCTGTCAAGTGGCAAGAACTATCTGGCTTCCTTTGACCTGGTTCCTGAATTTCATTATGCTTAAAAAAAGAATAATCCTAATTCCTGAATTTACCTTTATGGAAAGATACTTTCAAAAGGGCATCAGAGTCCTGATTAAACTTCTTTCTCTTTACTGGGTAATTCACTGCAATTACAATATTTGGCAGAAATTGCCTGCTGCTATTCCAGTTCCTCACAGAACTGCCTTTAAAGTGAGGACTTCCTGTTTCCAAACTACACAGGAAACACTGAGTCTTACCTTAAAATGTACAATCTATAATCAATGTGAGCCTCTGTTTGGGAAAGAATTCCAAAATATGCCTGGTCTAGTACCACAATATGTCTTGCAGTGGGAGTGGATGAGTCTATGTATTTGGGTAAAGTACACAGATGACATGTAATAAAACTTGTTAAAAAATGATTTGAAAAATCATTTTACTGGAATGAAGACAGGCTTATGTAACAACTGAAATAGAATATTCTTTCTGAGCATGGCACAGTATGTCTGTACTTTTAATATGTTAATGAGTGTGATGAACAAACATCTACTTAACTGAAAACAGTATCTTTCCTATGAAAAGGCAAGTTGCAGTCTCAAACAGACTTTAGTAATGAGGCCTGAAGAACTTGAGAATATTGGACTTTGTTGGAAAGCAGATGAAATGAGAAATAAAGGAAAAACAACAAATAATCCAGGGATTCTCTGTTAGAGTGAATGAGTTAGGGAAATATCCTGCTGGTCAGTATTGACCAAAGCAGGTAGCCAGATAAAGGTTTACATTTAGGAAAAGGAAACAGCATAAAAATAGTTAAATCTGACACCAGTTATTTGCTTTTAATTTACTTGCCAAAAACAGTTTCCCTGAGTATCAGCAAAATGAGAAAAAAGAGAGCTTGCTTGCCTATGGCAGTAAATTCCTCTCAGCTGGAATATCCCCCAAAGGTCCCCAAAGGGTGTGCTTTTCTCAGAACAGCGTTTGCACTTGTTCTCACTGTGTCTGAAATTCTTGTGCTGTCTTCTGGTCCTGCCCTTTCTCTCACCACCACAGGACTTTGGGAAAATAAGAAAAGGGAAGTCAGATTCTTTCTCCTGGATGCCCTGTGTTCTGGGCTACTGTGTCAGGGGTGAAAGTGGCAGTGACATTTTGTGTTAGGTGGCTGAGGGACTGGTGATTCCACATTTCAGCTTGTCGAGGGAATTGCTGGTTTCAGCAGGTTAGCCTCAATATCTCCCTGCACTGTTCGTTTTAAAGTCTTACATTTTTCAAGCTTTGTGCATCAGTAATATTTTGGTACAATGCTCTGAAACAAGTGGGAATGTTTTAAATTAGGCGAAACAGCAAAACCTAGGGATGGTATCTGGCTGATACCAGTTATTGGACATTTGTCTGGGTTGGTTCTAAATAAGAATTGTTATCTAAATATACATGAGGTTGGTAAAATTCAAAAGCAGTTGTGCTTTTACAAAGCAGTCTAAAACTTTCCAAATACTGTGGTTGGCCAGAGAGGTGGCTAAAGGTACTGATGCTTTTTTTCCTGGAGCCTTACCAGAAAGTAGTCCTAGACAAGTAAAAATAAAAAAAAAGTTAATATTTAGCAAATTAAAAAGTTAATATTTAATTGTATGAGAACATTTCAGTTTGAGTAGTTGTGGCATCATCTCTAATTTTCTTAAAGCTTCATGTGCAATTTATTCTGCCATAAGATACAGTAAGGCATGAGTTTGCTTTGCAAGATTGCTGTCTGAGCTGTATTGAATCTAAACTGAGCTCATGCTCTCAAGCTGCTCTTCAATACCAAAATACAACTGTAGCTATTTGCATTTCAGTAGCACCTGGAGGCTGTGGTTTTGTTATACTGAGAGATGTCCAGGTAATTAAATGTGTAATTATTGTGTAATATGTAAACCGTGTGTTTGTGTGTTCAGAAATCTACTACTGCTATTTTGCCATTCTGACAGGAAAATGCTGTCATAATCTAAGTTTGGAGAACATTCAATGTTGGGACTTCTCCAGGGTGTGTGCCAAGATAGGGATGAATATTCCTCTGGATCAGGTGTAAGGTGTGACTTTCATGGTAGGTATAGCAAACAGTGCTGCTCACAGCTCAAACTTGCAGAGAAAGCAGCTCCCTTCTGGAACAGAGTCTGAAGCTGTGTCTGCTTTTTTCTTTCTTTTCTCCTACATTTTAAAATAACAGGGAGTGGAGTATTTCATAATAGGCTTTCCAAACTTCTCAGTAATACTACATGATGATTGCACTGGAGAAACAAGTGTTATCACTCCATGGCTTTTGGGTTTTCTTTCTAGGGCAAGAGAGGGCAAAAAGATAACACAAAACATTTCCTTTATGAGCATGGGGGAAGTGCAATGAGGTTTTGTTGTTATTTTTCATTAACTCTGATTGGTTTCTGAGTGTTCAGTAGAGGACTGTTCCTTGATAGACTCACTGAAAGACCATTCAGCATTCAGGGCTTTCTTCTCTTTTTGAACACAAATAGGAGCACAGTAACCAGTGAAGCAAAAAACACAGATTTGCTGGCTGAGCTGGCTTAAAATTAAAAAAAGAAATCTGAATCTAGGGTACAGCCCACAGACTCTGCTACTGTAGTGTGGCTCTTATTACAGCACATTTCAGTTCCTTTCTTAATTAAAACAAAATGTCTAGTCTTGTCGGGATCTCGAGAAGAGTCTCTTACGTTAGAGGCTTGTTCTCTGGGTTTGCTTCTCTTCCTCTCATGCATCCCCCACTTTCAGACCCAGCTGATGGACCTCACTTGTGTGTTGTGGTCTGTGCCCTATAAATTTCTCTCTGTTCAGGAGAGAAGCCACAATGTCCCCCATTTTGGCAAGAAATCCAGGGTGAGACTGTGTGTAGACTGGCTCGGAAAGACTGGTACCTTCCTCTGCTGCCCAATCACAACTTTTTAATAGAACTCAACACATTGTCATACTTGAATGGAGAGATTAAATAGATTCTCTCCATTCTCCAAAACTATATTTATTTCCTTCCTGTTTCTATTTTGACTAACAGATGTATTTTGACTAACAGATGAATTGTTCAAAGATCTATAGCTAACTGTGGTTTGATTTATTAGAAAAGTAAGGAAGAAAATGTAAAGTGCCTAGTGTTAAATCTCAGAAGAAGAGAAATTTTCACAAATGTTTTCATTCTTTGTGTAGTGTGCTTCTGTATATTTTTCCTATGGGTGGTATTACAGGACTTTATTATCAATTCTAGCGTGTCAGACAGGACTTAACACCATCATAACCCTTTATCCATGATGAATTCTGTTTAATCTTTTTAATTATCCACATACAATGCTCCTTTTCTGTTTCCTCCACTCCCGAGCTGCTGTGCAAAGCAGTCATTTATTGTGGCCAGTAGAGAAAGCCAAATGGGAAATATGGACTGGATGGCCTTTTGTTATTTTATTCTTTTCTTTTTCGGTGAGATTTCATAAGGAAAGGAGCTCAGATTACACTAGAAGGTCATTTTTCAGAACTAATGGAAATTATAAGGTAGTAAGTTGTTTTGGCTTTAGAACAATTATTATAATTACATTAGGATTTTTTAGCATAAATTATTATGATTTTTCAAGTTCACAGGATAGAGTTATGACTTTTAACAAGCACACTGCAGGCAAAACACAGAATAGCTTGGACTGGAAGGGTCCATTCCTCTTTGACCTGTCACCCATGAGGGTAAAAAGTCCCTCTTCAGCTTTCTTGTAGCCAGCTTTAGGTAGTGGAAGGTGCTATAAGGTCTCCCTGGAGTCTTCTCTTGCCCAGGCAGGATAACCTCAGCTCTCTCTGCCTGTCTTCCTAGGAGAGGTGCTCCAGCCCTCTTGACCATCTCCTTAGCCTCCTCAGGACTTGCAACAGCAGGTCCACATCTTTGTTTTCAGTTGGAGACCTGAGAGCTGGATCCTGATATTATCAGGAAACAAATTTTCTTGCTTAAAATGCACCAGTTGCCAAGAACAAGTACACTACAGCTGGTTTCTTCATAATAAACAGCACTTCAGAGAGGATCTTCACCTGCCTTCTGCTCCTGCTGCCTGCCAGGTTATCTTTCTCTATTCTCACAGATTTTGAGCAAAATATTCCTTAAGAACCTTTGCTCATTTTGCCTGTGTCTCTGTACAGGAGGATTTATGGTAGGTATTTTGAGTATTGATACTGGATTTTGAAGATAAGCTGCCCTTTTTTTGGCAAAGAAATAGAGTTATCCAGATCCCCTAGAAGGATGAGAAGAATTGGAGCAGCAAGGATCTCTGCAGCTTCCTTCCCTCCTGTGTCTCCCAAGTTAGCCTGCCCACATTAATAATCTCCATTGCTCCATGGCAGTTAGTCAGGCTGCAGCAAAGATTAAATATCCTTTCCTGTAGCTGAATTAACTTTCTAGATGTAGGTGGTATAAAATAGGTACATCAGTGTACCTACTGCCTCTCTGGCTTTAATTATTTCAGAAATGCTGTCTGTTCTGAATTCATAATAACTGTGGGTATTTCCTGGCTTAAAAGTTTATCATCAGACTAGCAGCAAGGCTCTGTAGGGCCTGACTTTCTAGTTGAAGTGAGCTGTTTTAATTCTGATTTTGAAACACCGCTCTAGGATATTCCCCTTCTGTAGCTCTGGCTTTCTTCAGTAGGTGTTTCACAGTCCAGCCCAGAAAGACAGTGTGTGGATTAATACTGCTCCAAATCAGGAGCAAAGGAAGGGATTTTTTTTCTCCTCCTTTTCCAGTAGAAGTAAATACACCTCAAACCCAAAGCATTTGTATACAGCCACGATCTGCCCCATCATCATTGCTTCAAATCCTTCCCTGTTCACCATGCTTCCTGTCACCAAAAATAAGGATTAACAGAATCTTCCAGCACAGAAATTGGGATGGCTGCTAGTTTGATCTCTCTTAGTTGCAGAATTTCTTTACCTTTCTGTTGGCATCTCAAAATCACAGAATCTCAGAATGAGCTGAGTTGGAAGGGACTTATAAGGATCATGAATTCCAGCTTCTGGCCCTGCACAAGATCACACCATGCGCCTGAGAGTTTTGTCCAAAGGCTTCTTGGTGCTGTGACCACTGCCCTGGGGAGCCTTTCAGCGCCCAGCCACTCTCTGGGTGAAGAGCCTTTTTCTAGTATCCAACCTAAGCCTTCCCCAGCACAACTTCTGTTCATTCCCTTGGCTCCTGTCACTCCTGTCAGCACAGAGGCCAGCTGGGCAGCACACAGTGCTCCGTGCACCAGGAGCACAGGCTGTTAATGTGAGCAATCCCAGAAACCTGGGGATCCAGTGATTCACAAGGAAGGGACCCCCAGCTGCCCTGCATCTTCAGCAAGCTGACAGTCTCTTGATTTAAATACTGGCTTGATTGACAACATCTCTGCTGAAATCCACTTCAGGACTAGTTCTTTTGCCTTCCTGATGTATTTGTACTGGAGGATATCTGGTCTCAGCTGTCTCAGATTTCTTTTATGTCACAATGTGCTCAATTGTATATCCAAATGGTGTCCCCATTTTTGTTGCTGTTAACCATTTGCATAAACATGCTGCATCTTCAAGTTTTGGGCAAGACTATAAGGCATGCAAACTCTTACAGATGTATACTGCATCTATAGATTTCACTGTCTCCTAATTTTCTCTGTGGCATATGAGAATCTGATTTTCGTGTCAGTTGCTTAAAAAAAAAAAAACAAATCAACAAAAAGCAATTCTTCTGGGAGCATTTTGAAGGCTTTATATGGACACATTTTTGAGATGGAAAAAGCACAGCAGTAGGATTCATTACTTTGCTTTGGTGTGCTGACTAATGCTGTCAAAAATTCAATGTTGAGAAACAAGACATGCCCAGTGGAAATGCAAGGATATAAGAAAACCAGAAAGAATTTATGGATACTAGTCATCAATAAACCTGACAGACAATATCACTGCTTCCTTTAGCTGATTACAAGCTAGAAATACAGCTATGTTTTCCAGAGTGTACATTATATTACGGAACTTAATATTGCTGTGAGGAAGAGATTTTCTGCATCATCTCTGCATGGTGTTTTGCAGACAGTCCTGCAGTGTCCCTCGCAATTCTCTGGGCTGGCTCAGCTGCAGCACAGGCAGGGCTCAGCTCTCTCCCTTTCCCTCAGCAGAGGATCTGAGCTCCCATCAGGATAACACACCTGGGGCACTCCTGATCTGGTTACTGCACAAGGAGAGCAGCCTCATGTCTGCTCAGGGAGTGCAGAAAACTGGGATATTTGGGATGCTTCAGTTGCCTCCAGTACAGGAAATTGTAACGTTCCTGTGTCACCTATCAGCTGATGAGGATTTGATGGATATTTTTGGACAATCCCAAAAAAATGGCAACAGGTTGTCTAGTAATAGTTTAGAAAGAAAAGTAGGGCAAATTTGGATATAAAGAAAATGCAGGCTAGTTTAGCACATGTGCAAATATTTAATTAAATCAGGTGGCATTTTTTAAAATAATAGATTTTTTCATAGACTTAATAAATAGTTCATCTTCTAGGTCAACTTTTTTGTTGATTTTCAGAAAGCTAAGAAATGTTTTGGCCATCATTTTTATCTATGCGATTTTCAGTTTCAGGAACTAATTCCATATAGGGAATCTTTTCTATGTGTATAATACATACATTAGCTTCTTTCATGTAAAGATAAGGCTTTTTGGTAAAAAACTAAATAGATTTTACCCCAGTTTCACCACTAAAAGCAATAATTCCTTGCACTGTAACTGGCAGGCAGTGAGTACAACCAGTGCAGGTGGGGGTTCTGTTTTCAGAAAGGCAGCACATCTAAGGCCACCCAGCTAAACACACCAAACATACAGCAGCCCTTTAGCTGCTTTTTCTCTGCCTGTTGCTTCTCTTTGCAGCCACTCCAGACACCTTTGATTGCGTGTGCATCATTAGCAGGCGTCTCTAGACCTCAGCTGAGAGTTTATTAAAACCAGGTATTTTCTAATCATGAATGTGTTTCTGATTCTAATTTAAAATTTATAAGGTCTCCTTTATTAAAGCTTACTCTCACTTGGCATTTCTTTTAATTATCTGAGAGAAAAATGCACAAACTTTTTTTTCCTTTTAATTTTTCTTTTGCAAAGACTGAAATACTGAATTCTGGCTAGCTGGAATTCTAGCTAGCTGAACTTTGATGTCTTGCTTCTACTGCTGCCTTTTGTCTTCATAGAAATTTGGTCTCCCTAAGGTTACCTTCATATGAAGACCTTTACACTTCTGCAGATCTTTATTTTTCCTTAGTAGAAAATGAGGCTGCCTCAGAAATGGGTTTTGAATGGATTTTTAAATTTCCTCTTCCTTCAACTGTGAATTTGCTTCATTCTGTATCATGAAACAGCTTTTTATAAATATTTTCTCTTACTGTTTTGTAGTAATCTGCTTAAAAGGACCCAAGCCTGTTTATTTGCCATGACAAATAATGTGCTCTACCTGGTCATCTCCCAGCTAGATAATTTCTAATTGTCTTAATAGATGTGTTTGGAAGATAGTGATTTATATTGAATCATAGGCTATCTTGAGTTGTGAGGGACCAACTTATATAATCTAAATGATTAATTTAATATAGGGGCCAGGATACAAGTATATAGAAAGCACCTTGTTTACAAAAATTCTTCAGTAGTATAGGGTGTTTTTTAATGCATGTTTTAAGGGATTTATCTGGAGAATGTGGGGTGGGGGAGAAAGGACATCTGGGAAGAGCAGCTGCCTGGCTTCTTGTGAAAATTAGGTGCCTTTAAGGTGGCCAAAGTCCAGTAATGAAGTGCAAATTGATTTGGATCTGATCACAGTCTAGTTCTGTCCCTTTCCCCGCCTAGCTTGTGTTTCCTTTAGGTGTGTAATGTTGGCCATAATCTCTTGTTTAACTTTCTTGCTTGTATTACAGTGCAAATTAGCCCATTTGTGCCTAGCTAGTTTCTTCTTGAAGTTTATTCTCAGTTGTGTTGTTTCTCTGAGTTTGAAGCAGATTTTTAGCTGTATTAGTTAATTTGTGATGCAAATTGTCTTCCATTGAGATAATTCTAAGCTGCTAGTTCCCATCCTCCTGAAAACTCCCTTGACTTTCCCCTACTCCAACTATTGTGTACTTTGAAATGATTTAACTGTCATGTCTCTAACTGTTGACATTGTGTCTTTCCACTGCAAAAATTACTGAATACATGTGCAAAAAGATGAAGGGCCCTTAGGATGAAAATATCTATACTACAGTGATTATGCCAACTGATAAAACTCTCAACTGCATGTGGTTGTTTTTTCTTCAAAACAAGAAAAAAAAAACATTAAAATTTCAGATGTATTATAAACCTCTGATATGGTTTTTTGAAAAAAAAATGATAGACATCTACTTCAATAAGGTTTTAAACAATCTTTCAACTTCAGTACTTTGTTAGATTATGCCCTCAGGAATCTATTCTTTTTATAATTATGACCCAGAGGAAATATTCTTGAACAGTAAGATTTTTCCATGCTAATAGCACAGTAGATGTAATACTGAATTCATGATTGTTTAAAAGCTTTCTGCCAGTATGAGGTAAAATGAACCAGCATCTTTGAAACCAGATACTTCTTTGGGTTGAATCAAGAACTGTAATAAAGGCAAAATAAATTCTAGGAAACATGTTGAAAATTAGTAGGTTGAAGATGAAAAGAGTGAAATTATTAATAAGAGAGTTTCTTTCATTACACAACAATAGGTGCCATTTGTGTTGTTGGGAGATTTGTGGTTAAAATCAAAGGATCTGTGTTCTCTCACCGCTGTTCTCTTGTCACCTTTTACTTCAATGGCAGTGAAAAGATGTCATGGGGTCAGTTTAATTTTCAACCAGAAAATGCAGTGTTTTGTTAATGCTCAGGGTAGTTTGATCAGTGTTATCAACACCACAGTCATCATAATTATTCTGTATTCTAGAATTCATATTGGACAAAGCCTGCAGAGCAGTGGCACTTCCACATTTGTGTATGTCTTTTTCTCTATTTTGAATATGGAGAAAAGTGCATAAATTTCCTCTTCAGTATTGCTACATGAGGAAAATAAATGGTAGAATAACCTATTTGCAGACATGAAATTCTCATGAGTTCATTTATCAGCTCAAAGTTTTCATAGAGACTACAGGCCTAAGTGTTTATCTTCAAACCTTGTACTAGAGGAATCCAAAATGGAGTCATTATAGTGACTTCTTCTGGTTTTAAAATCAAGTTTAACATCTCCAAAATCTGGTAATGGAACTGTCTTTCACAGCTGGTCTCCATCGTGGGGAAAAAAAGCCCAATTATTTGGGTTTCAGCTGCCTCTGATTTACCTTTTTTGGGATTTCTGTTTTTCAGCTCAGAATGTTTCAAACCTTGATGTACATGGAAATACCCTTTAATATCCAAATGTATTTACTTTTCTGATATTTTTTGTCTTACTAAATTTTTATTTCAAAGATAGGTATTCTTTATCCTAGTGTGAGACTGGTGTTTGCTTTTAGTAGAAATGTGCTTACATTTTTGTTTTTAATTCTGAATTTTAGAATCTATTCAGTTCACTTTTCCCATTTTCATTGTGACAGAAAAATCTGAAGCACAGTAGTGACAGTGCCAAATATCTGTACATAAATAGTGGAAACAAAATATGGACTTGCTGACTTATTCCCTCAGACTTGATCTATGTGCCATAATTTCATGTTGCAGAACACATATTTAATATCAAAATGCAGGAAGTGAAAGGCTGGTGCATTATCTTAGTGGTGTTTTAGATCCTCTTCAAAAATTTTGATTGTTTTATGTATTTTGAGCTATGGTTATTTTTGTGTGTGTTCTATCTGCCTGAATATCTTGTTTTGTAATGCATGTAAAAGTCAGGTGGTGATATACCATTTATATGTGACTGTTCAGAAAGTCAGAAACAACTTATTTCACTACAGCAGTACAGCAGAAGTTGATGTCCCTGATGAGACTCAATTCTGTAAGGGCTTCAGCTCTTCTAGTCCAATCCTGGCTGTTCAGACAATTTCTCTGTATCTTTCCCAGGCTTGCTGTCCTTGCTTCCACCCCTCTGTGGGCTTCCTTTTAGTCTTTGAGTTTGTCCAGGAGCTCATCCATGCAGACCTGCTGGTGTTGTTGCCTGGTTTTGTTTTTTGGATGCATCACTCCTTGTGGGAACTCAGCACATCACTCCTGATGTCCAGAGTTGCCGAGATGACCCTTGGGGGGCTTGGAAATACTGGAATGTTGCCAGAAGTGCTTGGTGGTTGGATTTTGACTCCGCACGGGATGTGCCACCTGTATGAGGGCAAGAGAATCACTTGGGGATAAGTGGTGAAGGAATTAATTATTCACAGGGTGAAAATACAGGTTTTGGGATTCTGGTACAGGGGGTTTTTTAGGAGACAAGAGGGAGGAATTAGGGCGTGTCTTGTCCTTCTTCTCTCTTCTTCTTGTCATCCATCTTTGGTGGTGATGCTGGCACTTTGGGATTGGTTCGCATTAATTGTGCACTTGTTAATAAGGGTAAAAGGTATTGGAAGGTAAAGGTAAATATCTTATACGTAGTTTTTAGTATAAAAATAGACGACCACCCAGTGGGAGGACAGTGTGCCCATGGCTGCGTTGCTGGTCAGACCTCTGTCAGGCTGGGAGACAACTTTGTAGATAAGAAATAATAATATTGAAGGCAGAAAAATCTGAAGAGTGCACTCGTCCTTTGGAGCGCGGGTTGTCCCAAGGCCATTCTATGCCTGACCGGGCAGAGACAACAGGCCGAGAACGGAGAACTCCTGAGCCTGGAGGAGGTGATCCTTGAATATTGACCATCTTTCTTGGAACCCTCTCCCCCCCATGGCTCTGTGCCAAGCAGATCCCTGAAGAGGCCAAAGTCTGCTCTCCTTGAGTCTGGGGCAGGGACTTTGCTGTGCACCCTTTTCACTGCCCTAACACTCCAACATTCCACCATGTCCTGGTCACTCCAGCCAAGGCTGCCCTGGAGCTTCACATCCCCCACCAGCCCCTCCTTTCTTGTGAGAACAAGGTCCCCATAAATTGAGGAATAAGTAGAGAGGAGTGTAGGGGAAGATACGGAAGTGATTGAAAAGAGGAGAACAGACTTGGAAAAAATTAAAGTTAGAAAAGAGACGATAAGAGAAAAATAAATGTATTTCTAAGCAAAATGTAATTTAATCTCATTGTTTGCAACCATGTAACCAATGACAGTTAATTGAAGCAGTATCTAAAAAAAATAATTCTGGAAAAGCAAAAAAAAGATGCCAAGCATAGTGGTAATAATTACAGGAATAGCCCTTTGATAGACAGGTCTAAAATTAAAGTTTGTCTTATTTATTTAGGTTGTAATATAATGTTTGTCCTGTGTCTGTTATTAGAGATTAGAAGACATTATTGACTGTTCTTCCCCAAGAAAACTGATAGCAGCAATCTCATGCAAGGGGAAGTCAGACTCCTTTAAACCAGATGATTAACCTTGTCATATTTCTGCTGCTGTAGTGGGTAACACTGTCAGATGTTTGGATGCTTTTTTTATATTCAACATCTTTTAATGAATTGAGAGGAGCAGTGAGGAGATCAGTGTAGAATAGAAAAGAAAAAAGACCACTAATATTCTTATTTTCCTGTGAGCCTATGGGATGTCTTGAGTAATATACTGAGCTGGGTAAACACTACATGTAAGACTATATTTGTAAAATTTCTCTTTCCTTTCATGTAGAAACCTTTGGAAAAGTCTCTAGATTTGCAAAGTTAAATGCAGTTTTATTTTGTGCCATAGTTCCAAGCTGTCCTTTTCCTATAAATGGAATGTCATATTGACAACTTGCATTCCATTAAAACAATTTAAGGCTCCTACTGTACTTTAGGAAGTGTAGAGAGATTGGTTTGTGGTTCACTTGAATTAGTGCTAATTTAAAAATGACCAAATGAGGCCAATAAAATGCTTTCAAAAAAAAGAAAGCTGTAAATAAGAGAATTAATCTCTAAGACACCCGTTTCACAGAGATCTCACTAGGATACTTTGGTAATCTATGATATGAATGTTCAGAGTATTGTAGCAATAATTTAAAAACCAGTTCCTGAAATGTTCCTGTTAACACATACAGAAATTCACTGGGAACACTTAGCAAAGATATCACTGCTAAAGCGTGAGCTGGAACCTCAGTTTTCCTACAGTTGTGGAAGAGCAGTCCAGTCAAGGAATATTGATCAAATTTTGCCAATTAAGGATCTTGCCTGGAATATTTTCCCAGTAGAATTACTGCTTCTATTCGCTCTGCAGGCTGTGTAATAACAGTTCACCTAACCATATCTAATCTAGCTTTAAATTAGTTTAGGCATTGCTAGTTTTATTTCCACAACACCAGGAAATTCATACAAAGACTGCAAAACCCACTTATGTTCCTGCTAGAAACTTAGCAAGTACAGTTATGTGGATGCAGTAAATACAATGCAATTATTGTAAACAGGACTGCTATATTAACTGCTCATGTTCATGAAATTTTATGTTCCTTTTGGCATTATGCTAATAAATGGAGGTTAAGTAGGAGAATAACAGTGTTCTACTAAAATATTTCACTGTCTTAAGCCCATTATATTCCCTCTGAAAAACCTGGAGCTGTGGGATTTGTCTGTCTTACACCTCTTGTGGTGAATTCAAGCCTTTGGGGGAGTTTGAAGACTAGAATTCTCATCTGACTTTCTTTTAGGCCTTTTGTGTTCACATTTTACCTCAGTCATGCTCACAGTCAGTAAGCATAGAAACCAGTAGCATACCAAATTCAAAGTGGGGCCTGGGGTTTTTAAATTTTTATATTGCTCCTAAGATTCTGACTACTCAAACCAAGGTTTATTTTGTGGGTTTTTTCCTTGTCAGATTTATCTGAGCATCAGAGGACATATCTAGGCAGCTTATGATAAATACTAATAATGATATTTGTTATAATGTTTAACACTTGAAGGAAGAGGTTCTGGTTCAGCAAAGCCTTTAACCCAAGTCTAAACTAAAAATTCAGTGTGACTGTTGAATTGTTTAATTTCTTTGTTGACTTGGGACTGAAATTTTGCCCATTGTTAATATCCTCAGTTCTTGCTGACTCCAGTGAGAGCTTCGTGCTTGACTCCTAGGGCAGATGGTAATGCCTAAATTCCAACCCACAGAGAAAATGTGGAGTGAATGTGATGATTGTGTCAATCTATGTGATCACCTTGCAAGCTCTGTTCACCAGGTATTAGCATTTCTTGATATCAAAAGATAGTTCTGTTGGTCTATGAACATGGGAGAATTTACTGAACTTGTTTATTGTACTATGGATGAAATGATAATGTCAGTGCTACAGTTATAGTTCATAAGTTAGATATTTTCAAAACTGTCTAATATCTCCAATTTCAAAGAAAAAAAGAGAGAAAATGAACAGAAGTAGTGTAATTGTGACGTGCCTGCAGTTTTCCTTTGAATATTTATTCTGCAATAGTAAGCTGGTATTGTCTAATACAAATCAGAGCCATACTTGCTGATGTTAATGCTTGACATTTTATATTTTGGAGTTCTGCTAACTCTGCTGTAGAGAAATTTTACTGTTGGAATACAGCATCTTTACCAAGTAATTTGAAGTTTGTGGCATAATGGTGGAAGGAAGAACCTTGAAGATATCTTTATTAGATAGCTCATCAGAGACACAACTAATAATATTTTGCCATGACATCCAGAGGGTGTTCTGGGAGGAAGAAACAAATAATCCTCTCTTTCTAAGGGATGCTATTTGGTTACTAAGGTGGTCAGCCTGTCAGGTGCAGCAGCAGTAAGTGATGCTTCTGCTGGCTGCCATCAAGGAAAATAAGCTGCATGTCCCTGCTTGCCTGCGCCTTTCCTGTGCTGTGGTATTCTATTTGGCCCTTAGTGTCTCCTCTTTTGTCTCCCTCTCTGCATCTTCCTTCCACCTCATGGCCTTCTTGTTCAGTTTTTCCTGGGCATTCCCTCCTCTTCTTCCCAGCCCTCTGTGCCTCTGCTCTGTGGGATTTAAACTGTGTCCATACAAACATTCATGTTTTCTCTTTTATGTCCATCTACTACACAGTATCATCAGTTGTATCAGGTCCTCACAAAGCTGCCTGTCATCTTTTCTTTTCTAGCTGCTTTTTTTTTTTAAAGCTGTGTTACTTTCAGTATCATTTCTATAGTAAATTAGTATTAAGTTTGTCAGTGTACTTTTCAAAGGAAGTGATGTGTTTGTGGTTTTGTTTGGGATTTTTTGAAATATGTATTTACTTTATTTTACTCCTCACCTGAGAACTTGTCTCACAGCTCAATTTTCTTGATGAAGAGGCTTGATCCCCAATTTTGGGATGTAACCCAAGTCTAGTGATCTGCACTGTCTTAGACGAATGCCTCTGGTGTTATTTCATATATGAAAATGTACTTGAAATTTTACGCAGTGAGTGATTTGATTGTGAAGAACATTTGAAATGAATATTTTAATATGAAACTTTAAAATTATCATGGAGAGTTGACAGGGAACCTGCAGGAGGAAGGATCATAATGTGCAACTGACATTTAACCTGCAGAGTTGATGGCTTTTGTTCCAGCTGAAGGTTCTATGTTTTTTCATTCTCTGCATTTATTCTTGTGTATTAGAGCTTTTTCTGATGTATGGATAGCAGTGGCCAGATCTTTATGGAGGGAAAAGTTGATGAACCTGATTATCTTACTGTTGATGTTCAGCAAGAAGTCAGATAGGAGCTGCAGATGTTGCCACTAAGTTAGCTACCACCGGCACTTCTATTTCCTCCTTTATCTTTGCTTATGTCCCTCTCTTCATTACCAAACACTTGACCATAGGGAAGAGGGTAAGCTGAATGCTGAGCGATCATGTTTTGAGTTTCAGTACCAAAAACCTTCTGTTTCTCCCAGAAAATGCATTTGATACCTCTTACGTTTTCCAACAAATATTTCTCTTCATAGCTCCCTGCAAAAAGAAAGGAAGATAATTTCAAGAGATTTGTATCTTCAAAATCAGAGATCTGGTGTAGTCGTAGTACTCCGGCATCTGAAAACTCAGAAGTTTTAACTCTCACTTGCTGGTGACATTGCAGTTGAGGTTCACAAACTTAACTCATAAGCCAGCTAACCTCATGCACGGTGCAGGAGCAGAACGACTGCCAGTGGTTTTCTCTAACCTTGCTAAATTACCTCAGCCAATAAAAAAAATAATTTATATGCTTTCTGTCAAAAATTTTTGTTCTATCTGTTAGGTGGCAGAAGTGTGAAATTCCCAGATTTTCTCAGGTTTTTGCCCAAAATATCTTCTACCATGTCTTTTGATGCAGTTTCAATACCACATATTATTAAGTGCCAATCATCCTAACAGTGACATTTTCCTGGAATGTCACCTCGAGAAGATCTGTGGCCAGCATCATTGATTGCACAAATAAACCTTGCTGAAAGTAAAAAGGACTGAGCCTTAATAGATGAGAAATCTTAATTAGTAGAGTGGATTGAAATAGAGCTTTTTAACATGGTATTTAGAAAAAAACACATCATTATTTAGAAAAAAACACACATTATTTAGAAAAAAATCACATCAAGAAATTCAGCTGTAGTGATAGCTACAGTTGGCAGTTTTTTCACTGCAATGATGTTCTGGTGGATAAAATTGCACAAGAAAAGCTTTTATTTTGGTAAAAAAGATATTAAACTGAAATTTAGAATTTCTTAACTGGCCTGAAGGGTTTAATTTTGACAAGATAATTAAAAACCCACCACAATATTGAACTGTTTAAATATCTTCTGCCTTGTACTGTGGGTCAGGTTCTCTCATATATTTCCTGTGCATGGTAGTCCTGAGGGACTGGAGTGCAACTGGAGGAATTGATTCAGTGGGATATGCAATATGCTTTACAACTGGTCCAGAGAAAGAAATTGAGAACTAGGATTGCAATGGATACAGGGAAATAGGTTTCAGTACTGGAATAGATGAAATCTGCAAAGGATTTTTCCAAGGATTCCACTTTGTCAAAACATTTTACTTGAATTAAAAATGTCTAAACAAAATGTTTTGACACTGCCCAACTTAGATTCCTCTCTTTGGAAAAGCATCTCATTTCAGAAGGAAATCAAACTTCCTGGAGTCTCGTATGGTAGCAGTTCCAGCTTTTTCTCAAGTCCAGTCATCACACCTCCTTTAAATATATTCATGAATTAATAATGTTTCAGATGGGAGGATTTCTTGGGCTGCTTCTGGAAAGGCAAGCATTCTCCTAGGGGAAGGATTCTATTTTAGTAGTGGAATTGGTTCTGAAAGGGTTCTAGAGCACCCGTGGTTAGGGAAGGAGGAAGGAAGAGAAGGCATCAAGGTGATCAGTGAGGCATTCCTGCTTGTTTCCCTCCCCGTTTGATCCTGTGCAGCCAAGGTAAATCAGTACACCAGGAGTGCTCTAACTCAGAAGCATTTTACTAGTGTGCTGCTGTAACAAAGGAAGGCTATATTAAAGTATGCATTGGGGATTTTGGTTATTATAAATTACATTCTTTGAAATCTCATTTAGAACCAGGAACTAAAATGATGTTGGAAGGCTCAAAGGATTAATTCTTCCTGAACAATAGACTGTCACTGATCACTCTGTAAAGTAATTATACTAAATTTAATTATAATACAAGTGCATTGTATGATAGTCATAGTGTGCCCAAAAGAGGGTTTGAAAAGGTGCCTCACAAGCATATGGACTAGCTCTGGGAGCACAGTGGCAAATTACACATGTTGTAATTGAGTACAACTTAATATCAGGCTTTCTTAATTAAAGGTTTGGGGTTGTGTGGGGTGGGTTCTGTCTGGCACACTTTGCTTTTCAACATCATCAGCATAATGGAACATGTGATCTCTTCCTATTGTATAGGTTCTGCCAAAAGCCCTTATGACTTCCAGTAGCATTAATGCACTTAAATCAATTCCAGTATCACTGTCATGTTGAAACCAGGAGAAATCAAATTGTTACAGCAGTGGAAGAACTGTTGCTCATTCTGATAGGAATGCAGGAACTGCACATATCTTATCAATATATCATATGCTGATAATATTTCATCGTAATCCTCTCATGAAAAATTAAGGCTCCAACTTCCTCTCCTCACTTTTGCATCCATCTTCATGTTGGATTTGGACTAGTTATGAAATATTGTTGCCCCTTGAACTATAAAATGAAGCACTGCTCCTGTTTCCAATTCCACCCTAGTGGCAGGCAAGGTGGAATTGGAATCAGGAGCCTAAGGCACTCCCTAAACTGAGGGAGCCGCTTGGATCACACCCTTAACAGAACTGATCCAAATTTAGTGATGTTCAGATGCTTAGCCAGAATTTTTTCTTGGCCATGACAAAACTTGTGTAGGTCATACATAAACAAATTAAATGAGTGCCAATTCTTGAGGAGCAGTTCCACAGCTGGAATTGCGCGGTGTGAAGTAAGCCTGAGAAGTTTCCTGCTTTTGTTATATTAGGGCAAGTGTCCTGGGAAAAAAGTAACAAGATCTAGAGCATGGATATCAGGAATTATGACTCAGGAATGGTGGCAGTGAGAGGTAGATGCCTTTGGTTTGTGTTGCAACATATAAGGTGTTTATTATAAAGCAACAAAAAGCATTAGGACTACAGGTCAGCACAAACAAAATGAGTGCAGATCTGTTGACGTTCCTGAATGTATTCATGGCAGGCTTCAATTCAGTTTTGCACTTTAGTGAAAAAAGTTAAAAATACAAAATCTGTGAAGAGCGAGAAAGCCAGTATAATACACCTTCTTTTCGTTTTTACCTTATTTTTTTCATCTACAACTACTTTGTTACATAGGAAATCTGGTCAGAGCATGAGTCTGATGTTAGTCTTTTTACATCTCTTTGGTTTAGTGTGATAGCCTGGAACACGGTAATAGCCAGTCTGCTGTGGTAATTTACACCATCATTGAAATGATTATCAGATCCTAAGCTGTATCTGCCAGGGATGGGAAGAGTGTCAGTTTATTTTATTGAGGAATATTGAATGTGAAATCTTGCATGAGCTGTAGTGTCAGCACTTTGTCCAGCATCCACGAGGTGACCTTTAATGTGCCTACGAAGAAATCTGTGTTGATATGGTGGGCTGTTAGGGGCTAGGGGTGATGTGCTGGTGGCTGTCATTGCTTGATGGGATTGCTGGTCTCTTAGCCTTGTGAGACTCCTTAACCAAAAGGTTCTGACATGTTGTTATGCAGCCCATTATACAATTAAGCCTTGGTTCTCTTTGATTTTCTGTGTGCACATGCAGCCTCTGTAATGTTGCCAGACTAACACAGACTGAAGCCCTGATGAAAGTCATTAACATGAGATTTATTCACATTAACAGCCAACTCCTGCTTTTCAGAGATCTGATATTCTTTCTCCTAACTGATGCAGTACCAATTCAAGACCAGGAAAACTGGCATAAGGAGATAAAAGCATCGCAAAAGAACAAGTAACTAGGTTAAAAAAAACCTATGAAAACTAGTTAGGAGTATTGAGAAAAATATTTTCAGTCCTAGAAGTTTTTTGAAATTGTAGCTCTCTATAGTGACTGTGACATTTAGTACTGAAAGGCAATTTAAACTCAGACAGATTCTTATGAGGGATAACTGCACAGGCTTCTTTATGCATACATATATACATATATATCTGTCTACATGTATCATGTAGATCATATATATATATTTAGTGACAGCTGGGTGCTTCCTAAAGGAGACATGAAGAAATGCCATTTTTATGACAGCTCTAGGTGAATGTGGGAAGGGGTATATTTTTGCAGGAGTAAATTTTAGCTAATTCATTTATGATCTTAGATTTAGCCTGTGTTACTCAGCAGGGTGAAGGAAAAGTCATCCACTGGGGGAGCTGTCTCTAATCTGCCTTTTGAAGGACCTCCTGAAGAGTTGCATCTTGTCACTCTTGGGATGCAGGGTCTGTGACCTGGGTACCCATCTTCTAGCCTTCAGGCTTTTCAATACATTTTGGATGAGAAAGAGTCAATCTTTTTCCCCTCCTGGAATTCTAAAAATGATTGTGTACTTGTGCTGGTACAAGGCTGACAGCCCTTAGTGTAGGAGACCTTCTTCTGCTTCTGAGAAATGAAAAGATGTAGTTTTGTATGGTCTGAGCTGCCAGTTCTGTAAGGATCTCAGTTATTGGAGTTTCTTCCCAATCCTGGACTGTGTCAGTTTTGTAGGTCCAACAGAGCACAGATTCTCAACTGTCACCTTGGCAGTGCTAATAAGCAGCATTTTAGTAGCATCTCCTGGGCTGATGTGGTGATTGTATTTGTCACCCATTCATTCATCCCTCCCTGCAGCTGCTGCAGTTTGAAGTCTGCAGTGAAACTCGTTGTCAGTCTCTAATGCAGGCCCTGAGAGTTCAGTAATGGCCAAGTTTTCACTCAAGTATCACAAGCTACTAAGTTGATGGGCAGCCAGCAGATTGTAGGGCCTTTCAGCCACCAGGGCTTGTCCCAAGCCTGCTCCAAAGCAGCTGGGAATACTTTACCATGGGGATGTTGAAAAAACCCGCATAATTATTAACACACTGTTGATTTCCCTTAATTAATTTGATTTGTGAAGAAAGTCTGTAGTCTTCAGACATTCTGGGATCTATAGCAATTCTGCGAGTTACAAAAAAACCCACATTAGCTGGACCACTTGTAGAGGCCTGATGTACTTCATGGAAAAGAAATACTGGAAATTCAGCAGTTGCTGCAAATTCCCCTTAACTTTATGAAGAGCTGTGGGCAGTAATAACTAACAAATTATTTTACTGTAGACCTACTGAGAGGAGGGGGATCACTGCAGCTCATAGCTTCCTACTTTGTATGTACCACCTTCTGCTTATGCCAGGGAAGGGATTTAGGAAGAGTTCCCAACAAATACAATGGATGGTGTTATCATTTTTTTACAATAAATGAAAGTGTTTTTTCCAGGCAACATTGAATAATTCTACATTTTACTGTGCATGTAATAGGTAAGAATTTCTTTTCCATTTCCTAAGTATATATTATCTAAATATATACAATTTCTGTTGGTGACATTTGCTTTCTGCTTTCATTGTTCAGCTGTTTCTGCATTTTAATGCTGAAATGCAGTGTTGAAGATTTCTAAGGCAACTCTTCTAAGATATCTTTAAAACATAGGCTTAATAATGCACTCAAAAGTTGTCTTTCCTAAGTCAGTCTTCCAATTTTCCATTGGCTTATTTTTGACCAGTCTTTATAATTTGGATTGAGTTGGGGTTTTTTTTTGGTGATTTTTATTTCTTTTCGCCTTTCAAAAAATATATGGAAGAACTAAAATATATATAAGAGGGAGAAGGGGGACTAGAGATATCAGATTGCTTCTATATGAAGAGACAGGCCACAATTTTTCGGCTGAGTAAGCCGACAAAAGGAGGAAGTGTGTCTAGGTGCTTAGGAAATAAAGAGATTAAAAGATGAAATGGGAGGAATTATTCATTTTTTCTTGTAATGAAAACCTAGATGATACTTAATAAAGTGAACTGGTAGGCAGCTTACAACTATATTTTCAGAGACTGCCTGCTTATATTTTGAAATTCATTGCCACAAAATGTGTGGAACAGAGAAGTTTAAATGGACTCAGAAGACCTTAGGAAAATGAATGCCTGATGGGTCCACTGAGGAAATAGTCTTTATATTGCATTAAGGAGATATTTCTCACACTTTGAATTTCATAAGAGGGAATACTGACTTTTTTCTTTAAATGTATAAATGGCTGGATAACAATCACCATAGCAACAGAAAGAATATCAGGTTAAGGCAGTAAAAAAGGGATTTAATGAATGTAATGTGTGTGGTTTTTTCCTCCTCAGATATGTTTGTGGTAATTCTTTGCCATATTTCTGTATCCGCATTTCTCTGAGGGCATTGCCCATTTTAGCCCTAATTCTGTGTACAAATGCTCTGCTGTTCATTGTTGAAAAACCACCTGCCCTGCAGTGACCACGAGCCATTTAGAGTGTGGAAATAAATCTTGTAATGTTTTAAGGTAGGCTGATCTTCAAATGAGGTCTGACCACTGGGTCATTCCCAGAGAGCTGCTGCCTTTCCCTCAGCAGAGATTCTGCTGCTTGTCTGTGGCCCTCCATGGGCCCAAATTGTTTCTCTCCCTCCTCTGAGAAGTTGGGACCACACATAAATCATGTCTTGTTTTCTAATTTGATCAGCTTTGACCTTTCTAGAAGCTTTTCTCAAGACCTGGAAAACAACAACGCATCAGGTGCAATATTAAATAAGCTCTGTAGTAATTACATAAACCTACTAAATTATTGAATCCTCCTAAACAAATGATGTAGGGAACTCTAATAAAGCTTCCTGGAGATCAGTGTTTATTTTTAAAGCTGCAGCAAGGAATCTGAAAGGGCAGCCTTTAAGCATTACACATAGTACAAGCTGCATTTCTTACCTGCTTTTATTTCTTACCTTTGACTACTTTGCTGAAATTACCACATCCTTTCTAGTGATGGAGTTTTGCTGGTATGTGGCAGTTTGTGGAGCTGGGAGAAAGTATTTATTACTGTAATCGTTCTTATATACCTTGTGTGCACTGTCTGTCAGCGTGCAAAATTGCTAAGAAGTTCTCATTGTCCAGTATTTTTTTTAAAAGCTAAAAATTCTCCTGAATGTTGATTTGAAGCAGGGAAAAAATGAAGCAGGGCAATAGGCTGTAAACAAAAGATTTGTAAACAGTAACATGGAAAAGTATTTTTCATGTTCACCACAGTTTCTATAAGAACACTGCAAAGATTAGCTAAATGTATTGTTATGTTCCTTGTGAATACTTAGCAACTGGTACATCATTTATATAAACTATAATATCTGTGGATCTGGTGTTTGTATATTCTTGGCTAATTGGTTTTGTGAGCAAGCTGATTTTATTTGCCTTACAAAACCTGTTCTATGTATGTAACAAAGCCCAAGGGATAAATATATTTTTGAAAGCTGTCTCAATATAGCTTGTTGTTAATTAAAACCATTAAATGCCTATCATTACAGAGAAGAAAATTCATGTTTTGCTTAATACTATGTACAGCTCTTCTGTTTCTTGGAGAGGCAATTATCCATTACCAAACACCAAGTTATGATTTTTTTACTCAGTGGCTTTTGCTGTAGAGGAAAAAAATACCTGCAAATCATTTAAGCCATTTTGTGTCACATTCTGTGAGTAGTGAGAATAAAGATGAAATCATATTGTAAAAATCAAAAATAAGGGGGAGTTTGGTAAAAATGGAACTTTCAAATTTATTACAATAATTTTCTGTGTTCCATAGACGTGGATGTAGATTCCAGTGCCAATAACCAGATCTGGTCAAAATTCACTTAAACTCTTTAGCAGGGAAGCTTTGGCACTTAAGGTTTTTACTGATGTCAAGACAGAGTGGAGCTTTTTAATTGTAATTTTTAAGTATCAAAATTTCATCTAAGACTTTGACCTCTTTGTAGTTGTTTTCCATTTATGAATCCACACTCTTTTGAACTAAAATGCAAAGTGGCTTTTTCTTTAGAACATTGTCCTTGTTATATCAAGGCCAACAAAATATCATGTGGTAATTAGATAATGCCAATACTTATTTTTTAAATAAGTTCCTACAAAAAATTACTCTTGATGTTGTGGAGCTTTTCATAAGTGTCTGGAGTTTGAGAGAGGAGCAGTTTTCCATATAGGATCGAGAACAGGCTTGATAGGTGATACCAGAGAGTGGACTGAACTTTGCTTTCATTCTGAGATGACTCAGTGCCTTTAACCAGAATCAGAAAGTGATTCATGGTGGCCAGGCTTTTTCAGAAGATGAAAATCACAGCTGGCGAAATAACATGATGGTCTGTACCTTAAGGGCCAGGCTGTAAAAAGTTCTGTTGTTAGAGCTGCAGAAATATGGGTGGGTTTCTTAAATGTGAGACATCAAAAACATTCAGCTCAGACAGTAGCCAAGAAACACAGTAAAGAATGGCAAAAAAAGAGCAGGTTTGATATAGCCCATTGTAGCATGCTTGTTAATTCCTACATGCAGAGCTCTCGTGTAGAAGGACTGAAAAACAGGTCCTGACAACTGTCCAGCTGTGCAAGCCTCCCTTGATTTCCCTTCCCAGTAAAATTCTTAGAACGGCACAACAGGACATTATTTGGCATTACTTCACTCCATAGAGCAGGACAAGAATCTATAGGAAATCAGCATGAGTTTGTATTTATTGTTAGATCCAACTTTTCCATGATGAGGGTTTTTTGTTTACAAACAGTCTGCTGAGGTCACTATTGCATAAATAACAAGGATAGTTCTGCTCTCAAAAGCTAGTAATTTGCTACCAAAAAGCATTTCATAGCTTTGAAAACAATCTGTTCTCTGTGTGAAATGGATTTGTTTCCACTTTACCTCCACATAATGAGTAGTGGTAAAGGGAATTGGTTCAGTTTTGTCCACAAGCAGCTATTCCTGAGCTACCTGATGTTCAGCAATTGGCTGTAGCATTCAGAGTATCATTGGAGTCCAGGACATGTTGGATTTCGCTGGACAATGACTTTGTCTTTTAAACTGCAGGAAAAGGAAGAGGGGCTTGTTTGCCTTTCAAATAGGTAACCCAGTGGCAATGTGTTTTCAGACAGTAACTTGTGACAGCTGTTGGGGATTTTATACCTGGATGGGTCTCGCTTTTATGATTACTTATCAGTTTTAATTTTATGCTTAAAGACCTGGTTGTTCATATCAAAGGATAATTTACAATGCCCCTGGGTAGTGCCTGATTCAGCAGTATCTTGGGTCCTCACAGTTTGTTTGACCTTTAAAAGAGTTGTGGTGCTGTACACACACCTTTTGCTATGGCAATGCTGCCATCTGATTCAACAACAGAGAAAAACAATGAAAAACCAGTGTTTCTACACTATGGCACATTGTTTGTATCTTAAAGCCTTGAAAAGTGGCAAAACTGCAGGAGGACAGGAGTGGAAGTTTCTTGCCTGCTTTTCAAGAGAGGAGACTGTGAGAGTCTCATAGAAAATACCTCAAATTTATTTTCAACACCTTTGCCACATTTTGATTTTATGTCAGGGAAATTAAATACAAAAATTTTGGGATGGAGTGAGTGCTTCCCTGCACTTCATAAAGAAGCCATCAGAGGATAAGATTCTTGTTCATATTGTTTTCATCACTCTCATGATTGCTTCATTTAGTACTACATCTTTCTCAGTGCCTGTGTTGCTGCACTAATAACATCAGCATGTTGCAGTCACTGCTCCTTCAAAGACTAGTATTAATTGAAGCAATTTATTCTAGCAGAGCTGAAGATGGCCTATTTATACTTTATATAATGAATTACAGGAGACATTTATCTTGTTATGTTGTTTTAGCTCCTTTTTCTGCCAAGTATAGATTTGCTGCCCCAGACAAGCATTGCCCAGGCTCAGCACAGTAGAACACAGGTGTTTTTCTGTGTCGTGTAGGAGGTCAGAGATGTTCACCAGCTATCACAATATGGAAAGAGGAGAAACCCTGATTTGGTATCAATGCTGCTTCATTACCTGCTAGCAAAATAATATCTCAATCTGATACATAATGGAGCAGTATCTTATTTCAGATAATTCTCATAATTGATGCCCTTCAACATAATATTAAATGTGATGCATGTGCAATATAAAGTATATGGTGCTGATCTATTCCCAAGAAGTCTGACACTGTGTTAATAAAACCTTTAGGGTTAAAAAACCCCATTCCTTCAAATCTGCATGAAACTCCTCAGTCACAGTTCTGTAGAAAGTAGTAGAATACCTTGTCTTCCTTAGCGTTAGTAGTATAAGACCTCATGTGTCTAATCTTCATTTATGTTGTAGAGCTCTATTATATGTAAAGTAGTTGGCTTTTAATAGTATGGTCGTTACATTTAATTGAATTGAGCTTTGGCTGGTGAAAAATGTAAGGGAAAACATTTCATCTCATGTCAAAATATTTGATATTCTCTGCAATGAAGGACCATAAAAAAAATGGAGCAAGATACTGCTGAGTTATGATAGGTAGGGTTGAAATTGTTAGCTGCAGTTAATGGCAGAATTTGAAGAGCAGGACCTGAATAAATACACAGGCCTCTAGAGAGTAAGAATATTGATGCTGAAATACCTCTACCAAAGCCTCTGCTGGTAGTCCTCTGTCCTAAACTAGCCTTACAGTTTTGGGTTAACTGATGTCATTTTTCCCCTCTAGGTTTTCCCTACCTATTCCTATTAGGTAGGAATTACTGTAAATGGCATGGAGAGAGAGACTCCATATCCATATGCTATCTAGTTACTCTCTAGATAATAGCAGTTAAGTACTGCCATTGAACTTATAAGGCAAAAATACACTTCTGATACTAATTTGCACTTTGTTTCAATGCAATGTAATTTTTAGCATTTTGCATTGGTTTTGAGCTGTTTGAATTAATTTGAAATTTTTATTCCATTTTGTGTAAATTCTGCGCTTGTTACTATGCAGCTTCTTGCCAAAGTACATTTTGTTGGCACAATTGGAGATTTGTTTTCTTAAATTCTAAATCAGAGTTTTGTGGGACTATCCACATGGTGGTATCTCTGTTAATGCTGCTTTTCTCTGTTAATTGTGACCCCATTCCCTCACATATTTGAAGGGCATTGTGCTGCTCCAAGGGCAGACTTCATGTGGTATCTCAGTCCTAGACATTTGCCATTTGTCTCGCTGGCTGCTCAGGCAAGCAGTGGTGTATATCTGTTCCCTCAAATATGTCAGTTCAGGTCAATTGCTCTTTCCTACTCAAATCCCTCCTTCAGTGTTCTTGAACTTTCTCTATTTTCTATTCTAGGTCTATGCTCAATTAACTTTATATAAGTGTGGCTCTCGGGACTCGGTGGCGTTACGTAGGCTTGCCGAGTAAACGGTTGTAGGCTGGAACCTCAAATTGCTCCTCTGCACTGTTGACAGAATTTCTCCCTGGCTGAGTTCTAGGAATGGCTTTGTTTCAGCACTAGGGTATGGTGTTTTCTTTTGGAGATGAAAGTAGCTGAGGTTTTCAAGTATTCTGAATGATGACATTCTTTAAAAAAACTACACCAGTATATTTTAACTTCATGGATAGTATGTTCCTATACCAGCCTTAAAGATAGCAATCAATCCACTCACTTGGGAAATGGCAAACTGAGGGGATCACAGGTTAAACCTTGCACTTTGGGACTTTAAGGAAATTGTTCCATGCAGGAAAAAAAACATCTTAATCACCTTTGGCTGGGATCCAGAATTATGTGAAACAAGTGTTTGGATTTGGGATCTCTGGTGAATTCAAAAACCACCAGAGGGTTCTTTGATTTCCTTTATCTATGTACCTCATGTCCTGGATGTGCCAAACCCTTCCCATGAAAAATTGTTTTGCTTAGAAATAGTAAAAAAAACCCTGGCCTTTTATCTATCTCTCATTTAACAGTCTTCACTGAGAATGAATAAATGTTTCTAGGAAACAATTTATATTTCATGTGAAAGGGTCTCTGTAGATTACAATATGTTTGCAGCAGTCATTCTGTTGCCTTACATCTAGTTTTGTTTCTAATTTTCCCTTTTCATGGTTATCATTATCTTCAATATTCACAGTTGCATCTTTCATCCTTTTTGTATGAACTGAATCCTCCATCACAGTAGCAGTTGTCTTGTTCTCCCTTGATATTCTTCCAGCATGCCTAGCTCTTGTTCAGACAGATGCTACCCACAGTGTTAAGACCATGCATTCTTCTCAGCCGCGTTGGGGCTGCTCTGTCCAGCCCGTGCCATGAGATGTGGGGTCCAGGACCACAGTGGTGCTTGTGCAGCAGTACTGTTTCACAAGCTCATCATCATTTGCATCTCATTGTCACCCTGCACAACTTCTTCATTGATTTCTGTCTTTGTTTCTTCAGTTGAAATATGACTATTTCCCACTTTTCTGTTCCATAAATGTTCACTTCTACTTATGCAAGATGTGCATTATTGTTTCATGTTGGAGTTCTTACCACTCCTATTTATTTTTCTCACTGTTTGATATAGTTTGATATATTTTCAGCACTCCCCAGTTTTGAGATATCTTTGCATCTTAAGCATTTTAAAATTAGTAATTTCCTATTTCCTGTTCCAAAACAGTAAAAAAAGCTATTAGTCAAGAAGATCTTAATATTGACTTGCTGTGAGCTATTCAGAACTTTTCTTCTCATCTTGATACATCATTCTCCATTGTTCCATAGAAGCTAATCTGTAAATCATTTGGTATTATCATTTTTCAGGAGACAAATATCCCTAGGTGAGGGTTCATGAGACCTTGTATGAAATAAACCTAAAATTCAGATGCAAGCATACTGTCCTCTTCATTTCAGCTACCTATTAATTCTACAGTACTATTGAAAAAGCAGTCAAGTTTCTCCATAATGACTTGGTAATTTTTAGGTCTTGCTGCCTCATGCTCATCTTCCTGTGATTCTCTAGAGAAATTTTATTATCATCCATATAGCACCATAAATTTGCAAAAAAATTGCACAAAAATTGGAATACATTGAATTCTTCTCCCTGAAGGTGTTGCATTCTTAAAGACTCATTAAAGCATCAAAAGAAACATCTGTGTCCTTTGCTGTCCTGGACACAAGACCAGGTTCCCCTTGTAGAAGCAGCAGTGGCAAAGCCACCCCAGGGGAGGCAGCCTTTTCCTCTGCCCTTTTTCCTAACTTTATGCAGTTTTCTATGGTCTCCCTGCCCCTCTCTGACCTTTTATCAAGTAGATGCAGCCCCTGAATGGCAAACTGAGCCTCTTGAGCATTGAGCAGGATGACACAAAATTTTCACCCAAAGACTGGGAGTTTGTGTACCGTTTGAGACAGGCTTCTCAATCCTCTGCTTTGTAATGTTAACGTGTTTGAAGTTCTCTGTGGCTGTGGATGCACAGGTATTCCAGTCACACTGCAAATGTTTGGAAGCAAGATATGTTTTTAATACAAAAAAATGCAAAATATCAGACTAGAATGTCTGGATGTAGGTGGTATTTCACTGGTATTTCACTGCAAGCAGGGATGAGTTGTGCTGGATCACAGAATGATCTTAAATCAGTTCATCTGGTGATCTTACCCAGTATTTTATCCCTATATTGATGATAAGCTTATGTTTTAGAGTAGAAATGTTACAATACTCCTGATATGTAGTTCAGTATTTGGATTTGCTTGCAAGTAAAAGATTTGATACCTTTTCTTTTTCTGAATCGTCTTTTATTATGGATTACACAAATACGAAAGCTTCTAACTACTACTACTACTACTAATTCAAACTATGAGTCCTACTACTACCTTGTTGTGAATGGCAGAAAATTCTGTAGATACTGCTATACTTAATTTGAAAAGGAATTGTGGACTTAAATGTTTTAAATTAAATTTAAATTTGTTTCAGGATTGAAGTGAAACTCCTTTTATTCCTTAGAATTGTAACAGAGAAGTCACCAATTTACTCCATTTATTTAATGGCCCACTGCCTTATTTCATATTTGTCTCCTGTAAATATTAATTTTCTTGTTTATGTGTTGTTACCAGATTCACTTAAAATCTGCTTTTAGCTGTATTGCTAGGCTTGCAAAGGGAATGAGGCACCAATGTGTAAAATACACATACACGGTAGAAGGACATCTTACTTGACATAAACTCTATTGACTTCAAGGTTAAGAAACAAGTTGTCATTGAAGTGAAATCTGAGTCTAACTTTAATCTAAAAGCATTTTTAGATTGTGAGTGCCATAGATTAATTTATTTAACTCCATGGATAGAACAGCTTTTGTGTTCACAGAAGGTATGCTCTGGTTGATATGAGGTGTCGGTCTTGTGGTGTGAAAACTGCCTGCCTTGCACTCTTTTCACTTTCCTGTTTCTTAGAAGTTTTTTGGATTTCAAGTAAGTGGTCCCCAAATTTACTTTCTTTGAATTGTGTAACCTTAGCTCCAACAAAGTTACCCAAAGTTTTTGGGTTTTGGTAGAACAGAAGATGTATACTCTGGATAAACTGTAACCATTTCAAACATTAATATGCATCTGCTGAGAATCATCTTTTTTATTTCTTATGTGAATCATGTTTGGTCTTCCTAAGGAAAACAATTTTTCATGGGAAGGGTTTGGCACATCCAGGATATGGGGTACACAGATAAAGGAAATCAAAGAACCCTCGGATGTTGTCATACTTAAAATTATGTTAGATAGCAGTGACATGCATTATTTGGACATTATTATTATTGTAAACTAAAATAGTGTAGATAATCACATTCAGTACTGTGATAGACACACCGAACACTTTATTTGCTAATGTCTGTTTTCAACTGTATTTACTAGGAGTTTGGGATAATTTGCATCTCCATTTGGTTGGGCCTGTGACTGACATTTGTTTTGCTTGTGTTTTGAGTAAGTGTCTTTGTTTCATCCTGCGTTTCTTGTGGAGGGTGAAAACAATGTAAAAATTGTTTTTTTCTCTCTCCAAACCCTTTCTCGCAGTTCTAGTTGAAAATGCAGTAAATATTGACTAAAATTGGAAGCATGTTTTGAGTCAGAATTTTCCAACAAATTACCTTTTTGTCTGAATTCTACATTTGTTTCCTCTGGATAGCTTTTACTGTATGGTTTAGCTTCTGCTGTATGGCTAGAACTAGAGGATTCCAGCAAAAGGGCTGTTTCAGAAGGAAAAGCTAGGAAGCTTTAAGTTGAAAATCTTTCATAAAGTAGCTGATTTCAAAGCTTGAACTCACATAACCAGGTAACTTGAGAATCAAAAAATCTCACCCAGACTGCCATTAAATACATGTTTCAGAGACCATTGATTTTTTTTTTTTAACACATCCTGCAAGTGCTGATTCTGCAAGCAGTTGTTTCTCATAATCAGATATAAAAGCTCTTTATCTGCTATCAGCTGATGGCTGTGGTATAACCTTTGGCTCCAGACTTCTGGTAGGAAATTTGTACATATTTCTACAAACAATGAAACTCTAATGGCCTTAACAGGAGTACTCATGGTTTGTAACCATGCTGGAAATTAGCTTCTCAGGCACTGATCTTGACAGGTCAGCTGTCACAAATTGATATACATATCTGTAAATACATCACTCCTATAAACAACATTCTGTCTGCAAGAAGTGGAAGATAAAATTGGCACAGTTCTTAACAAATGAAGTGTTCCAAAGCACAAGGATACACAGGGAAAATCCCTTCTGGAAATGATTTTCCATATGTTCCATTTATGATTTTTATCTCTGTAGTTTGCTTTTAAGAGGCTGAAAAGTTTGTACTCTGGAGTACTGTTCTGAAACAAAATATGCTCTTTCTCCTTGCACTTACCCCTGCTGCATAGGATAAGGATCTTTGTCTTCTTCTTTTGAAAAAAAAAAAAAAAAAAAAAAAAAAAACAAAACCCATGGGTTTACATTGTCATATCTCCAGTATTTTTTGGAACACTTTGAGGTAGTGCAGAATATGAAAGAGAGTATTTGAGAAGTCTAGGGCCCTTTTATGAAATCAGATTTTGAAAGGTGCATATGTGGGAGAAAAAATTGATGTGTCAGTCCACCAGTGCTGAAGTTATAGCTTGAATGTGTTACATTTCCCATATTTAATGAATATTAAATCATCACCTGTAGATTTTTCAAGACGTTTTGTCAAAAATCTTGATCATATGCCAAGGACAAACAAAGAAGGTTCAAACAGTAAGCTTTCTTTACAGATTTGAGACACAATAGATGCTATACACACCTACACTCATCTTTGAAATCTGTTGAACTATGTTGATTTATGTCAAGGCAAAGAGATGTCCATTTGGTTTGGCAGTAGCAAGGGCTGAGGAACATCTGGAAATATTTCAGAGCAAGCATCTAAATTCAAATTCAAAAGATACCATGGCTACAGTTATTTATCTGCCTGTGTTGCTGTAGACACTTGATGTGCAGACACTCCTCTGTCACTCCAAACTGCCATCACAGGAGGAGAGTGTTCAATCTGAGATGTTTTAGTTTCCAGGAGTGTCATTAGAAAGCTGAAAATTATTCATACATTCTCCTCCACCTTCCAGGTCATCTGGATAAAAGGAGGTTTACCTTAAGTCTTTCCTCTCCTGCATCTCAGCTTTCCTGATACAGCGACTGGAATAATTTTCATCAGTTGTGATAGCTGCTGAATATTCACTGAATGTCTTGTTCTTTTCTAGTTCCCTGTTTATCAGTTTAATGCAACAAACCAGAAATAAAACTACACAGATCTCTTCCATCACATTTTATTTGTTGATTTGATTTGTGAGGCTTTAGGATAAAACTGAAGTCATAGAAATAAATCATGTAAGACATCTAGCCATAGGCATTTTCAGCGAAATAAGTTCTTTCCAAGAAGATTTTGACTTGTTACATGAAAATTAGCTTCTGGCAGGAGGAATCCATATTTCACAGATCTTGGACTGTGTTTAATTTCTACAGGGCATGCCTTCAGCTAACAACACTGCTTCCAAATATGTGAGCATAGTATTGGTGTTTAAGAGTACAGCTAGAAAAAAAAAAGAAAACAGTATCTACTTGATACTATTTATGTCTCTTTTGAACAAAATGACACTGTGGATTCTGTTTGAAGGCAAAAGGAGTCTGACTGCTGCTGCTGCTCAGGAGCATATTTAGTTTGAATAATCCAAAGGTCACTAAAAATTGACTTTTCTATTGAATCTGTTCTATTGAATTGGACTGTATTTCTCTTCAGAAAATGCATTAAAATTAATTTTTAAAATGATACATTTAATTGAAAAATAAAATATTTAGATGTAATGTTCCAGGGCCATATCCTGAAAACATGCATGTGGTTCATCTCGTAGATATGAGATACTTGTTCACCAGGAGCCTGGGAGCTCCAGAGGCTGTAATGTTTTAGAGATCAGGTAGAAGTAGGACCAGAACAGAGAACACAGGACTTGAGACAGGAGCTGAAGAAAATGTGAGTTCAGACAGTTTGACACCGTAGAACCTGTGTCAAGAATTTGTGACTGTAGGTGAGCTAAAACACTATGGAAAAAAAGGTTGGTCTTTGATAAACATAGGATATTAGAAAATAGGGATCTGAGCAGAGAGGGAAATCTGGGACAGTGCAACCACAGGTAATCCTGAGGACCCTCAGACAATATAAACTTACTGAGGAGAAATGTAATGTCAGAGTGAACTAAGTGAAATGATATGATAAATACTACAGATAATAGAGCATTTATATTGCACCCATCAATGAACATACATTCAGGCAAGGCACGTGTTGCTGTCTGTCCTCTGAATCACACTCATTCTGATTGAGAAAGGCACACACCTCTCAGCCTCCCCCTATCAGTTGAGGATTTGGTCAAGCTGCTGCTGAACAGTTTGTAAATGCTGAAGGATGCCTGCCTGGCAGTGCCTCAGACTCTTGGTGCTTTCTGTTCCAGCTGGCGACGTGGGACTCTGAGAAAGGCCTGAACGGCAGCCTCCAAGAGCGGCGGCTGGGCAACGACCTGCAGGGAGTGACGCTCAAAGTGGTGACTGTCTTGGTATGATCCTTTCTGAGCTCAGCAAACAAAATGCTCAAAATAAAAAGGATCTGACTGAATATTTTGGGCACTTCCCGCAGTGTTTTCCTCTATCATTTTCAGTTCTGTATTTCTGGACGATCTGTTATATAACAAGGAAAGATGATGGCCCTTTATTATTTTATGTGAAGCTGTGCACTGTCAGTGATACAGAGCATTTGTTTGTTTGCTTATGCTGTTTTTCTGCATTGTAATTCCTGCCAGGCATAGAACCAGCATAGGGCCTGAGTGCACAGTGGTACATTCCAGATACCATCCTTGAGCTTGGATAAGCAGTTTTTCAGCATTTCATGGATTTTAAGATCAGATGGGCCAATTATGATAATCTAATCTTGGCTCTTGTACGCTGCAGGCTGTAAAATTTAATCAAGTGTTTCCTGCATCAAGCTCATAAATTCCCATTGAGATAAACTATATCTTTTAGAAAGGTGTCATCTTTCCAAAAATATCATTATGCTTTTGGGACTACTGTCTGTTAAACTCTGGAGTAGTAGAGAGCTCCTGTCGGCCAAGTGCTACATTAGGGGCAAATTAGGGCTTGAATGCGTTCCTGGCTAAGATATTGTAGTCTACAGATTGCAGGATATGATGGCTTTTTTTGTTGTTTTCAATTCGCTTTTTCTGAAATGTGGTAGAAATAGGCAGTACCTCAGAGTACATATGTACATGAAGGCACTCCTGTAGCCCCCAATTTGCTTTCCTCAATTTATGCTGTAGTTGGTGTGAGAGGTGAGCAGATCCCTTCTGTGACAGTGCCGGGCTACCAAGGCAGCCAACTGCAGTGGCTGTGCCAACAAATTCCCTGGGATCTGCAGGAGAGCAGGACACCAGCAGAAACCGTACTACAAAATGCTGCATTTCCTTGGTCCCAAAACAGACTTCTTAAATTAAAACACTCCAGAAACCAGTACCCATGAAGGTTATTCTTTGAGTTCTCAAAATGTTAAATTTTCACAAAATTGCAGCGGTTTTAGTTTGTGTTTTATTATGTGCCCTGGATAAAAGATGAGGCCTTGTATATAAAAGATGGCTTTCTGAATCTGGGGTTGAATTTATTCTGGAGTCTCTGCTTCTTCTCATGAGCTATGGAGAAACCAAGGCTATGGAAAGGACTCAAGTGCTGAGGCAGTGGTGTCTGGTTGGGAATCTTCACAGTATCCCAATTTTTGCTTCAGAAAGTTATGGGTGTCTCAAAATCTGTGCAAAGTTGTCCAGAATTAACTCAGATAACACCCTTTCATTCAGAGAAGTAAACTAAAAATCTTGTTTCAAGTGTCAGTTAAGATGCTGTTTTGTTCTCAGGAAGAACCTTTTGTGATGGTGGCAGAGAACATCCTTGGGCAGCCAAAACGATATAAAGGATTTTCCATCGATGTCCTGGATGCACTGGCCAAGAATCTGGGATTCAAGTATGAGATATATCAAGCTCCTGATGGCAAGTATGGACACCAGCTCCAAAACAGCTCCTGGAATGGCATGATTGGAGAACTCATTAACAAGGTACACAGAGAAGAAGCTGCATTTAAAAAAATTGCAGGAGAATGAATTAGGATGAAGGCAGCAGTGCAGAATGCTTCTGAGCTATGGATGGTTTGAGTGTGACATAAACTACAATTTAAGACTTTGTATGCAAGATAGGAACCAGAGAGTCTCTTTTTTATTTGCTTCCAGCTCCTCTCAACATAAATTGTATTGGTGTAAATCTGTGTTTACATTGCTATAAGAATAGAGGTCATGTTGGTGTGTGTGAGGGAATGGCTATAGAAAATAGAGGAAAAAGTAAGGTATTCTCCTTAAAATATTAACTACTAGTGTTTTATTTTTTGTCATTTTGTCTTTGAAAGTTGTTTGTAGATGGGACTTTCTGTCATTTTGTGATGATATGTTTAATAAAGACCAATGAGTAATGACAGTGAGTTTGACTCCCAAACAGGAAAAGTAGCCCCAGGATAGGGGATCAGAATTTAAACTGGTCTCAAGAGTATTCAGTCATTTAAAACTGACAGGACCAAATTTCTTAATTATAGTATTGCAAATCTAGGAGTAAGTTAATTGAAATATATTTAAGTAAATGGGTAGAGTTTGTAGGTTGGAATCTCCCAGAGAATGAAAGGAGTGTATTTTGTTCATGTTCTTGCAACCTCGTGTGGGACAAGCATTAATCAAGAAGAAGAATCAAAGGAATTAATATTCCATGTTGCTGCTTTTTGTAGAAAAGGTTACTCTTCAGTGGAGCTTACTACTGAAAGTGAAAGCTTTCTCATTATCTTGTAAATAGGTGGCTCAGTATCTGTAAGGAGATGTTTAGGAAGAAATAGAAGCAATTAAAGCTATTGCAAACATGTGTGTGATAATGGGATGTTCTTGGTTGGTGCTAGGGAGCATAAAGAATTTTGAACTTATTTTGCATTGACATAAACTGTTTGAATTTAATGGATTTAAAAACAAGGTAAGAACTCCTGTAAAATTTCTTTGGAAATTGCTTTCTTTGAAGCAATAAAATATCTATTATGCTATTTTTAAATGGTATTTCTGCTACCATTTGTTCCAGAGACTCCAAAGGGTTTCAAAGCAAACCTCCCTCGTCTAATATTTGCTTTACATTCCCGACACAATTAGAGATAGAAAACTGAATGTATATTCTGTTGGTTTTTTTTTTTTTTTTGAACAGTCCTCTTTTTATTAAGACAGAAAATATTGAAAATCTAATTGAAGCTCTTCAGAAGCTTTGGGAATCTTATTTATTAACTCCTATCTTACCCTTCATCAAGTGTGCATACTCTTTAAGGATTACCTGCATGCAAATCCAGCTTGTTTTAAATATTGAAGCCAAAGCAGTTTCAGGAACAAAGTTGCCTTTGTGCATTTTTCCTGTTATGAGCTTTTTCCATCACTTTATTCATTTTAAAAAACAAACAAAATCTTCTCCCCAGTTGTCCTATGAAATCTCTTCATGAATATGGAAAGTTGGCAATTCTGCAGGGAGAAAAACAAACATTAGCTCTTCCTACCCTGCTAACAAATACGCAAGCTAAATAAATGGTGTTTCTTTCTTCATTGCTTACATTGCTGTGGGTTAGTATGGTTTGGAGTCTTAGGCCTTCTTTTGGAAAAAAATGAGGGATAAAGGTTAAATAAGCTACCCTTCCTCCAGAGAGGAGTCAGGATCATGCTTCTCATTCAAGAGAACCTTGACGGGTTATGTTTCATTACTCTTCTTTGGGCCAGTGCAATTAACTAATGTTTAAATGGTGAAAGTGGTTCTGTTTTTATTTTTAGAGAATTTATATGAGTGCATCTAAATGTTTTAAGTTATAGAAGGAGGAGCATGGAGCCACTTGGCTCTCAGAAAGCTTCTCCTTAAGGCTCCTGCCAACCAAACTCCAGGTGGCAGGGAGCGATGTGACGTGCTGCGTTTGTCTTGCAGAGAGCAGACCTGGCCATCTCGGCCATCACCATAACGCCCGAGCGGGAGAGCGTGGTGGACTTCAGCAAGCGCTACATGGACTATTCCGTGGGCATCTTAATCAAGAAGCCCGAGGAGAAGATCAACATCTTCTCCCTCTTCGCTCCCTTCGACTTCGCGGTGTGGGCCTGCATTGCGGCGGCCATCCCCATCGTGGGCGTGCTGATCTTCGTGCTGAACCGCATCCAGGTGGTGCGGGCGCAGGGCGCGGCGCAGCCCAGCCCCTCCGTGTCCTCCACCCTGCACAGCGCCATCTGGGTCGTGTACGGAGCCTTCGTGCAGCAAGGTACTCACCAGCAGCCACGGGCAGCTCCGCCCTGCCCACAGTAAGGTCAACAGAATGGGCAGGTATTATGTTTTATCAGCCCAGATGAGCAAAAGAGGGAAAGGTAGACAAGTTTGGGGCTTTATGTCTTTTTTTGTGCCTTTTCTGTCTCTCAGTAAGTCCAGAAAAACCACTAACAGGGTTTTCCTCTTTGGGAAAATTGTTACACTGGAAGTAAACTACAGAGCTGCTTGGTGCAGAATTGCAACACTTCTTCATCCCTGAAACTAGCACCTTTTTAATTGTTTAATGTATAAATAGAAATGTGTCAGCTTGTGCAACCTACTGTATCTACTGGAGCAGTGAAGTGCATTTTGATGAAAAAAGGGCATTTTGATGAAAAAATGTATGACTTAAAAATACTTTTTATTTTGACTTTGAAATACATTTTGTATGACTTAGAAATACATTTTTGTTCAAAAACATATGTTTTTGAACTCACGTGAGATAGTTCGTCTCTTGTTCATTGAACTGAGTGTGTAACTAACTTTACACTCAGGAATGTCTAGGCATAGCCCAAATCCTACTGAATTCAGTAGGACTGCTGCCATTAAAAAAGTCATTTCGTAACTAATTGTTTACAAAATCTGCCCACACAGTTTTTATGCCATATCTGGAATGTTAGTTGGATTCTTGGAAGGCAGGTGTTATTGAATGCTGAAATATGGGTAAAGTTAACTTTTTTCCTACATTTTTTTCATTGTGGTTGCAAGCTTCTAAAGCTTCAGCTGGAAAATCCATCCTATTGCTATGAAACTTGGTCCCTCACCTCATTAAGGTGACAGCCTTGATGGGTTTAAGTGCAGTAAAATACAATCAGCACAAACATATGCTGAAGTAAGTAGAACCAGCTCTATGGTGAGGTTTAGTCTCCAATGATACTCAAGCATAACTGTGCTTGAAGACTGCTAGAAAGAAATCTTAGGATTTGAAATCTTGTAAAGGGTAACAAGTAATGACACTAATGCTTCAGTCTTTGCAGATTTAAATACAGCAAAGATAGCACACAAACCATTAGGAAGTTCTGTGGGGGTTTTGTTCCATTTCTGAAAGGGTAATTGAAAACAGAATATTACTGTAATCTGAACACTGTAATGATTTAATTCCTGCATATAAGTTGTGCTTCACCATTCAACTTTATTTAGAACATTTTTCATGTTCTTTAGATTTGATCCTCAATAATTCTCAAGGGAAATATTTTGAAAGATGATTTTCTAGAACACTCGGGCAAGAGGTAGACTGGAAAAAATACTTGTGAATTATCAGCCGTAACAGAAGCAGTGCTTTTCCCACAACGAAAGGCAGACTGGAGGGGAAGCAGAGAGGAACTCAAGAAAGTTCAACATACATGGGCACACAGAGGGTGATTGCAAATGGAAGCTGCTGAGAGACCCTCATTTCTCTGTTTATTTGTAGGGGGTGAGTCCACTGTCAATTCTGTGGCGATGCGCATTGTCATGGGAAGCTGGTGGCTCTTCACCCTTATTGTGTGCTCTTCCTACACAGCAAATTTAGCAGCATTTCTCACAGTATCAAGGATGGATAATCCCATAAGGTAAGAGCCTCTTCTTAACATGAAGCTGGAAACCTGGATTTCACAGGAAGGTATTATCCATTTCAGTGCTCATTCTTGCAAGAAGGAGATAACTCTCTAATAAAATACTCTGCTTATTTGCAGTGGCTGTTTTTCTCTCCTCTCCCCCTCTTCACCTTCACTCCAACAGCCCTCAAGCAGTTCTGATGGAGGGGACAATGGCACTTTAGTTCTGTATTTTTCCAGAAGAGAGGTCTCTCATGTCCTGCTGGTTGTTTGGTTGCAATTTGTGTGTGTGTGTAACTTGGAGTTTTTTTCTGCAAATTTAAAGGTCAAAGCTTTTCAATTTTTTTCTCACAAAATGTGGACAGAATTTCCACCCTCACGCTGGTGTGAAGTACTGGGAGGGCCATTAAAATTTCACACTCAGTGCCGACAAGGTTAGAGCCTTATATCTCATGTTTGATGCGGTAGTGATGGAGTGGAGCAGTAGCAGTGCAGCACAGGCTCTTCTAGAAAGTGCTGAGCCAAGGATTTCAGGTGTTAGAGGGTGGGACAGTTAAGTTGCTACTCTTATTTGGGATTGCATTGGGAAGACAGACACTGAATGTTTGTGTTCTCTTCCTGAAACAGAAGAATTGTCAGTGAGGTGAGACTGGCACTTGTGGTTTCTGCACAGAAGAACATAGGTCCGTTTCTTCTTAATATGAGTTCAACAGAATTTCCAATTTTTAGCTTGACAATGTTCATTTGCAGATAATGTAATGCTTTGTGTGAATATATCATCATCATCATCATCATCATCATCATCATTATACCAGGCCAAAATCATAATAGGCTTAGGTTTAAATTCACTTTCTGTTAGTTTGGCCATAATAAATGGATCTTAACAGTAACACAAATAAGTACTCCAAGTAATTTCTGGAAATACCGTGAGAAACTATGTAGAATAAAACTATCCATGTATGATGACTGGATGTACTGGAAAGAAGATTAAGCTCAGTGAATAAATTGCTCTTGAAAAGCAAGACACAAATAGGTATCCAGTGAGCTTGCCTAATGATACTCTTAAAAATGTCTGAAGGTTCTATTTCTTTCACTGCAGAAGAAATTTTCTGTTTGGTCTAATCAGTACTTTCCAAAACTCAGCAAAGTTCAGAGGAGGACAAAAGTTGCCGTGTAATTACATGAGGAATCTCTGCAAAAAAAGAGGTTTAAGAGCAGAACTATGGATTTTTAGAGGAGGCCTTTGAGTATGAGCTGTTACAACATTTACAAGGGATTTTAAATCCCCTTCTTATTAAAATGAAAGGACATTGCTAAGAACCTTGAGGAGATAAGTTTTTTGGGTAAAGGACCTGCTCAGAATTGTTTCACAAGTATTGAACTCAGGCACCCTTCTACTGCTAGAGATGGCAGCTGGAGAATAGTAATTAAATGCCTTTCTGTACTGAATGGTAGCTGCCAGGTGCCTTGTATCACATCCCCTAATACAAGTTGAGGATGTAGAAGTAAGAAAACATCAGCAGTGTATTTCAGGTGCCAGAACGTAAATGCCAAAAGAAATTGAAGTTTCCAGAAGCTTCGCTGCCGGTGTTCCACCTACTTGGCTGTAGGGGCAGGGATCTCTAGTGGGTGTTGTCAGCCCCAATGTGGATACTTCATGATGTTAAAAGTGGTCCTGGATGCTGTGGTTTAGGTTCCCAAATCATTCCTGAAGTGCCTTGGCCAAGGAGGTGGGGTAAAGAAATAGTTTTTCTGGAAACTTCTGTTGAACCTTCATCCATCTCTGAGCTATGATTTTCATATCCCCACTCTTTAGGCAAAACAGCTTATAAAATAATTTGTCAGATTTAGAACAAGTTTTTTTTTTCTGAGAAAGTAAATTACTGCCTTTCATGAATTAATCGTGGCCTTGGGCCTCAGCTCCCCATTCTAGCTGGCTTCGCATCATATGATGTGCAGTGAATGTTTTTGCCTAACTCTGCCACTCAGCTTGCCTGCATTCTGTCTTTCATGAACCCAGAAAGGAATACTTATGTGAAATCAATTTTTCCCATCCAAAGAGCCACAATGAGCTAGAGCTGAATATTTGCTCACCAGCTGAGAACTACCAAATCTATCTGTGTACACTTCCATTGTTAAGAGAAAACAGTCCCCATCCTTTCAGTAAATGTCTGCTGTTATCTCTCCCTCCATAGAGAAGTCCTCTGGTGTTCAGTGCCGCTGCCTCCAAATTGTCAGCAGGAGAGAAATAAGTATTATGATGCTGCAGTAGCTGCAGCATAGTTAAGATTTTCATTACAAGACTGATTTTTCTTCCCAAGCCCTCTCTAAAATGCCTAATGGAAATTGTTTCAGTATCAAATTTGGCATGTGTGGTCTGTGACTAGTGAAATAGAAGTATGTTTGATTGAATAACTAGGTGTCAATCAACCCAGTGATCACTGCCTCCACAATTTCACTGCAAAACAAGTGTGTCATAGAAATCATAAACAATATTTATTAGAGGGGGCTTGGTAAGACGTTCACTGAAGCGAAGTTGAACTGTTGGAAGGCAGACTTTTAGAATTATCGTGTCAGATGAAAGCCTGCTGATAAGGGACTACTGTTTTTTGGTTTTTATATCTGGCATCGTGAAGTCTCACAAGGCTATTCCACCCTGCTGTGAGTTTCAGAGGCTTCCTGTGGCTCACAGAAAGGTGAAATATCCAGTGTAGGAGGAATGGCAGAAAGCAGCTTTGATCTGCCACCTGTATTTGTTTCCTGACAGTTACTTTGTAAATCCCAAACAGGATTTTTTTGTCCAGGTGTCTAGATCCCAAGTAAGAGACGTGCTTAACTTGGAAAGAAAAACTATTCTTCTCCTTGGGTTTTCTCAGAATGTCAAGGGCTTCATCTCAAGTGTGCTAACAAGAAGCACTGCCTTTCTGGTCTGGCATGACAGCACATGCTTCCTTGCTCCTCATGTGTCCTGTGTGCCCATCATTCATCCTGGTGTCATGTGGTGGTGGGGCGGGTCCAAACATGGGGTTTGAGACCCACATGACAACCTCTATCCCCTCAGGAGCTCAAAGCTGACAAGAAATTTGGTGTACCTCCCTTGGCTGCTCTCAATTTTTCAGTTGCTAGTGGTTGGTGCTTCTGCTCCCCATTGCTCTTTTAATGCTGCTTCTCAATCCCTTTGTCTAAATTGCCTCCTGCACTTCTCATCTTCTTTGTGTCCCACCTCCCGGCCAGGGAACAAAGGCAATGTCACGGTTATCTCGGGATTTCTGTGTGTATGGACATCCATAGGCAGGGCAGTGACACATCAAGCAGATTTCCTGACCCCTTAGGGGCAGAGGAGAGAGATGTTATCTAGTTCAATATGAAAAAGGGAAGGCAACTACTGATCACAACTATTTTGGTGCTCAGGTTAGGAAAATCTGATCCACCTTCTAACTTTATAAATAATCAATTCTCAATTTTTGTTTTTAATAAGAAATCTAGGCAATGTTTAGAACCTGTGCTAATCCTTGACAAACTTGTTTAAGTTTAAACCCAAATGATTTGCATTTACTATTCTAATATTTGCCTGCAGTACTGTGTGCAGCTGAGGAATCTTCTAATGGGTCAGTCTACCAAGTAAGGCAGAATTATTACATGCGAGTTTGTTCTTTCTTTTGTCTTATTACATTTTCAAACAGCTCTTGGATCTGCTGTCTGACCTTCCATTTGTAATTATGAGTTTAATTAGCAGTGACTTACATTCCAGCTTCATTTCTTGTTAACAAGCAGACTACATGCAGTTCAATAGCTGCACAGATATTCTGAAATTCAGGTTTAGGAGAGCTTGTCTGACAAGAGGCTAAGAATCATGCAAAAAAAAATAGGACATGAAAAAGGTACTCTATTTTCAAATGCAAAAGAGTTTAAATTTTTTATCAAATTGATCTTTAAATTTGTACATGCTATGGATGCCTTGAGAGGCATCCATACTATATGCATTCATGAACTACATACAAATGCATAATTTATCTGCTTTAAGATCTCAGCTGCTGTTTCATGATTTCAGATTTACTTTTTTGTATTTTAATTCCCCTATTTCTTGTGTTTTCATGACAGCTGAAGATTTAAAGCAGCTTATTTGGGGTGATAGGCCAGCACTTGGAAGAGTTGGGTGCAAATTCTTTTTCTACCACAAGCTCTGTTTGATCTTGGCAAGCTTAGCTTCCTCTCTGTCTTGTTTCTCTTTCTGTATAACACAGTAGTAATATTTTCTTAAATGGCATATTGTCAGTTTATCTGTTTTAAAGATGATGGCCATATTATAGTAGCACTGCAGGTATCAAAAAAAGATATATTTTCTGGGTTGCATACAAAGCAGAAACAATCTCAAAATATTTTATAATAAAATGAGAAAAGTACCTGGAATATGCCAGCCAGAGGGAAATGAACAAACATTTCATCCAGTGTAGTTAAGTGGATTTGATAGGGTTGGTGGCAAGAACCTCACCAGAATCCCTCAGTATTCACAGCAATTTTGTCTTGAAATTCCTCATGTTTGAAAACAGCCTTTCTCTTGTTAATATCAGATGTGTCTTTTTAAATATTTCATTGGATTTTCTTTTGTTATGTTTAATTTGTACTGTGTTTTGCAGTGTCTGTGCAGCACCCTCAGGCATGTTGGCAGGAGGCATGTAGGAATAAGCATGATAAAAAATAATTATTGTGATTATCATTAAAGGCCTGTGAGGAAAAACTTCAATCATTAAATAACTAGATTAAGTCCTTCCATAAAAATAAAGGCTAAGAAAGACTATAAGAAAGATGCAAGAACTCAAAACTTTTTTTCCTTTCCAGAACATTCCCTGTCTGGAGCACAGGGGTGAAATTTCCTGGGAAAAGCTCTGAGCAGCAGGGCTGCAGTGCTCAGGGGCAGAGCTTGCCAGCATTTGCCTTCAGGCTCTGTTTAGGACAAGGCTCTGGGCTGCTGCCAGTGCTCCAGCTCCCATTGTTTGTCTTTTCACTTCACTCCTATTGATGCTGCTGCCCAGTGGGTGCTGCCTGGAAAGCCACAGAGTCTGGAGCCTTTTGAAAAGCTTTCTGAATGTTGGCATATGCCACTCAAACGTGGTTTAAAATGGATCCTAATTACTCCTCTAATTGAACAAGCAGGCAAGCATCTAAGTGCAAATATTTCCCAGGGACATTGTTCTGAGAAAAAATGAGAATTCACAGCTGAAAATCAAGCTTGCATTCCATCTTTCCAGTTGCCATTAAAAAATGTGGTTTAGATTGGAGATCAATGGCAAAGCAAGAGATTTGTGATTCCACACCTCTCCAGCTTGACTTTTTAGAGACCTACATCATAGCATCTCTTCATTTGTTCTGGTTACTGAGAAGTTCTGTGGTTGAGGTGGGTTGAAGCATTAAAATTCAGATGCATGCGCAGTTTAGAGAAGAAAATGGTTTGGATATAACATTAGCAAAATCTACCATCTGTGCAGGTAATAAAATCTTTATTATTTTTTTCTTTTGCTTTGAAAGGAGAAAAATTTCACAAGAGTAGCAGCCCTCAGGACAGCCCATCAAAATGTACAAGGATTGGTTTAATCTGATATTTGGTACTCCTTGGCTCGGACAGAGTCACCTTTTGGGTCAGATTGTCTCACATTAATATATGTTATTCCCCTGCTGTCCACAGAGGAGCTGTTTGCTTTCTGCATGCATTCAATCCCTCTGGCCCCTGACTTCACCTTCCTTGTTGTAGGATGAGGTTTCTTTTTATTACATGGATAGCACCTATGACTTATTTTGTCAGGTTGTATTTTCTGTGTTACTCCTAAGGGATAAACAATACGTAACACAGTAATAGAAGATTTTTGCTCAATAGGATACTTAGATTTCTATTATTTTTTCTCTAAAGAAGCTGATTTAATGTCTTATATGAACTGATAATAGCATCTAATATAGCAGGATATTAAAAAAGCAAAATAATTATTACTATAGCAAATCAAACAGAAAGGGCCTTAAAGCTTCAGACAACTCCTAACAGCTCAATCCATCATCTCTAAAGACAAAAACAGAGGAAGAAGAAAAACTCCATAGAGAATTCTCTTTTGGAAATAATTCTGTCTCAACCATTAAAGAGGTTGGTCAGTGGGGGGGTTTTTCCACATTTTCAGGCAGATATCTTAATGACATTGTGAAGTGAAGCAGCTGCCTGCAAACCAAACCAAACCAAAACCCCTGTAAAATAATGTGTATTTTATATCATTTATCTGTTCTGGTCAGGGCCATCAGTGTAACAGTGGGCCCTGTAATAAAAGCTATGCAGGTTCTGTTAGAGGGTAACATAGTGAATATTACTGCATAGCTTTCCAAATTGCCTGAAGGTCTCTCTGAGAGCATTCCTGAAGCCAGAACAAATAAATTGTATTCACAAAACTACTAATAGTTAGTAAACACTTAATCACAGTAAGCTCATTCCTGCAGAACCATGAGATTAAATTGAAGGTCACTATTCTCACTTTTAAGAAGGAGAAGTTGTACCTATTTTTTTAATTACTGTCACTCCAGACAGGGCATGCATAGGCTTCCAACTCTGCTAATCTCTTGAAATATTTTGAGAACTGCTTCATTTGTTCATGTAAAAAACCCGTCTCCTCACCTTGCACAATTCCTCACCAACATTCCCATATGATCAAAGGTTCTGTGATGTTTGTGCCATGATTGTTCAGCATTAGATTTTCTCACCCACCTAACAGCAAAGGTAATTTTCCTATTTCCTGCTCTGGACACTGGAACTTCAGCCAAGGGCTGACACAAATAGCTTTCTGCAGTGACAAATCATGCAAACTGAATCTATTTGTGTTGTGAGGAGGATTTATGTTTGCTTCTTGATACTTTTTATCTCGTGCATTTGCCCAATTTCCATACATTTATAGTATGTACGGCTAGCTAGTCCAATGGCTGCACTACTCTTTTAAATTTAAATGATTTTGGTTTTCTAGGTCCTGGAAGAGCTCTTGCAGAAGCTCTTGCAGTTTCTTATAATTTCTTTAATAGTTCCTCATGTTATGATAGTTTGTATCTGTGTCTTTGATATGGTATCTTTCAGGAATTGCCAGCCCTTCTGTATCCTTTATCCTTTAAAGCAACACCCCAAGAGATTTTCTTCTCTAGTTCTTGATGTTTGTTGAGTCTGATCTTTTGAAATGTAGTATTTTTACATTGTTAATCTTGTTTGGGTTTTTCTTCTGCCTCAGGATATTAAACTCCAACATCTTGCAATCACTTTTAATCTGGATGCTTTTCTCTTTGACATTTCCATTTAAATCTATCAGATCTAAAATAGCCACTCCCTTCATAAATGTCTCCATGACAGAAGGGCATTCATTCTCACACCAGACACTCTTAGCACCTTCACTGATGTATAGGATGATATTTCATCTACTGAAAAAAAAAGTTGTTCCAATGCATTCTAAAATATTTATCGACCATCTTGCCATGAAGTGGAAATCTGCAAACTTGCCATTTAAAGAAAGGCTTTAAAAATTGAGTATCTTTATAAAGAAATTTAGAAACTATTCCTGATGATGTAAAAAACAAAACCTGCAAACCAAACCCAAAAAAAAACAACCCAGCAAAACATTTTTGATCAATGCAGATCATGGTTGTTTAGGGGAGAAAGGAACTTATTTTCCTTGGGAAGTAAGATACTACTGTTTATTACCATGAGGGCTATACTCTCAGTTCTTACTTTGCAAAGTATTTTCTGGAAAGAAAAACAACTTTTCTGGAATAGTACTGTGTTGCTAAGAGAAGGGTTGTATATTTTCTTTCCATTTCCTGAGCTCATCTGCCTTGCTGAGCAATGTTCTCTTCTTCTGCACGTGTGCTCCTTTACAGTATAATACAGGAGTGTTTCCAGACTCATCTGGAGATGAGGGAGAGAATGGCATTGCCTCAGAAAAGCTGTTTTGGTACAGGTGACAAACTTTGTTGCTTTAAAAGAAATGTAATCACAGGCATTGAAGTTGTTTGCCTTCTAAACCATTAAAACCAGCCTGAGAGAGTGTGCCACTGATTTAATTTAATTGATTTATGAATAGTCATGTCTATCTACAAAATAGAAAACCATCAGTCAGAATGGGGTGGTTGTTAAATACTGTGTTTCTTACATATGGCAATAATGCAATTTCCAAGCTCATATTTCAAGGTACATAATTAGGCTGCCCAATAAACTAATTAATCTCAATATAATGAGCAGCCAGTTGTTTTTGATGTGCTTTTTTGGTGCTTTTTTGGTGCTTTCTAGTATGAGGTTCAGGATTCAGAGAGACTTGTGTTCAGGGTGAGGGGAAGGAGAGGACAAAGGGTGAGGTCTCTCTTCCTGGTTGCCTTCCTGTACATCATTTTGAGATGGGAAGTGCACCATACACTGTGTGCTCACTCTGGGTCCTCTGAGAAACAGGCATGTGGGCCTGCAGACTTTGAAATATGCATATGTAGAGCATGCACTTTAGACATCAATATTAACTGATGAATGCTGTATGTGCTTTCAGTATTAATGAAGAGCCCCATGTTTTGATTTCCCAGGAGTATGCAGCACATGCTCTAGCAATCAAGGTGCCTCTTCAGAGTCCCTCTGTTTTCTTCTCTGCCTTCTGTCAATAGCGATAGCTTCTGCTGTGCTCCCTGTGGTAAGGGAAGGGTGTGAAGCTGTTTTTCAGACACATTGTACCTTTGGGAGATCTGAATTCATCCAGCCCCTCCACCCCAGCTGTGAGACTGCTGACATGCAAGACTCCTGATAAATCAAAACTTAATAAAGAGTTGTGTAGGACCTTTCTCCACACTGGGATTTCATGGGCTTTAATGATATCCTAACAGTCATTGTACAAAGTATCACTAACCCCAAGTAAAGGCTTCATAAGCCAGCACCAAGAAGCCAAGCTTATCTGTTGCCCGCTCAATTTAATTAAAAAGCTACTCTTTGTCATCTGAGCACAAAACAGAACAGCAGCATTATCAGTACTTAGAGCAGCAATGGAAAAGGAAAAAAGCAATTTCTTTCCTCTCGATCTTAATCATTAATCTTCATTAGGATTTTTAGCTTCTGAATGTGAGCTGTAGAAGACATCAGTGCAGCAAACAATTTAAAGTGCATCTGCATTTGTAATAGGTAGTTTGTTGTTTTCATTATAGGTAAAAGCATGTGTCAGTTGCCAGATGTGTTTGATTCAGACAATATGATTTTCATGCCAACTTTATGATATGTTTGATTTAGGTGAAGTGACTAAAATCTGCTGTTGGGACCGAGGTACTGTTAAACACCAGCTGCATTTTTTATTTTAATTAATAATTTAAGGAGTGGAATACCTTGCTTTAATTAACATGTTAACCCTTTGAGCTACTCAGAGAAAGGCCACAGTGGCAAAATGATTTAAAAGTAAAGCAAGGAAATACTCAAAGGAAGTCCAAACAGGAGTATTTTTTCCTCCAAACATGCTCTTGACATGTTTTCACCTTTTCTTTGAATTTTTATTTCCTTCTCACTGTTGGATGGAATATGGAGTATGGATCAAGGATCTAGGATTATCCAAATTTTTTAGTAGGACTGATTATTCTGGATTGGCAGGGTGAACAGCAACTGCTCATAGCTGCTCTGAATCCCCTTTCAGACTTTAAACTGAATCTGCCAATGTTGCACAGATGTGCTGTTGTGCCAAATCTCTCCTTGATCTGTTCTGAAAATCTGCCCAGTCATGTAGCAGTTTAAATGTGGATCTGAGCATACAAATTAAAGCTCCACACTTTGAAATCCTGGGCCTGCATCTTAAAAGAAACTCTAATGTGATAAAAGCTCAGAGTGTCTCTTTGTCAGTCTGACACTTTTCATTGTTAGATTACAAACATGGTGGGCAAACTGGGGAATACCTCAAGGTTACTCAGTTTTTAAAAATATGGAAAAATGGTGTGGTGAAAAAGGTTCTGTAAACAGCCCTTGTAAATGTAAAGGAAAGACTGCCCTCTGACTTCACTCCCTTAGACATCAGATGCATTCATATGCAATCATAAATGCTCATAATGCAATCATAAATGATCCCTCACATCCAGGGATCACAAACTATGGTGCCCCAGTGGATTCAGCTTTGAGATGCAAATGCTCAGAAACTAATTTCCATTGTTATCACTATTAATGGAATAGTTTATTACACAATTTTGTGGTTTGGAAAATATTTCAAGCAACACAATCGTAACTTCTACTGTAAGGACCATCATGGTTTTTTTACAATGTGCTAACAATTCAGAAAACATGGGACATCCAGAAAGAAAAAATAAATTATAAATAAGTTAATGAAAAAAATCAGCAATCTAAGTGACATGCTTTTATTGCCTGGAGGAGGTTTGGAGAGGAGAAGGGTTGGAAGTATAGTTAGAAACACTGGACTGGCAATCAGGAGAGGTTTAACTTATTTCTATCTGTTTAACAGATTTCTTTATGTGCACTGCTGGAGCAGAGCCAGCATCAACTCTAGGCAAAATGGACTTTTAGGATCCAGTGACAAGTCAAGTCTCGCTCACACAGATCACTGCAGATGATTGGAGTAGTTGAGGTGGTCCTGAGGGCATAATTTAGAAATAGCAATGGATAAGAATACCCAGAGGTTTAATTTTGTTTACAGAACAACCTGTTTTACTGATTATGATGAGAATCCAGTTTGATTTTTGGATCCAAATTTGAGTCTTGTAGCCAGAAATAGTGTTGAAATTTTGAAAATGGGCATGTTTCCTAAATAAACTGCTGGGAGATACTAAGAACTTCTGTGAGCAATAGAACACAGCCTACTTTAGGGGTTTTGTCCTGCATCCTCCACACTTGACTTCAGTGAAAGAAAGATTTTTCTGAGATTGGTAAAGCAAAAGTGGAATTTCAGGTGCTGGTAACAGAATGTATTTCTGCTGCATCTCAGACTCTTAGAAAGTACACATAGCCTCCAAATGTTTTGCCAATACAATGTGTGTAGCTAGTAATTAATTACTACTAAAATCATAAACATGACAGTGTATAATTTGTTAGTGGCTTGACTGTCTTTGCATTTCAATGGGTTTACATTCTGTTTGTTCCTTTCTTTCAAAACTTGATCATGCAGTAGCTCTGCAGAATAGAGCCCCAGTGAAAACATTCAGTCTGCAGGTAAGTCAGTGCTATGTCAGGAGTTAAGAAAACAGTTTAGTTTACTTGTCTTTTCCCTTTACATGTACGAACAGAGGCTTCTGAAAGTTGTTTGAAAGCAATTAAATCAGTTTGGAGGCTCTATGAGTTGAATGCTTCGGGTGCTTTGTGTATGTATTATTTGGCTATTTTGTTTTTCATTTTTCTTACTGCTCGTATTTTTGTCTCCAATCCTGTAACCCTTGAGCATGTGCTTTTTTGTTCATGACTGGTTTCACTGATCTCAGCAGTACTGCTCTATCTATTGATTCTGCTAGGAAGCCTACAAAAGAAGTTTCTTTAAGGGCAGTAGAAGGCCTCCTGATGCTGCTCTGGGTGGGTGACAGAGCTGTTGCCATCACGCATGGCATGCAGGATGTGTGGCAAACCCCTTCCTCCTGGAGCAGAAATAAAGCTGGCTTTAGCATCCTCTTCCTAGAACTGAATGTTACATTTTACTTTTGGTTGCACCTCATTTAGGGCAGTAAGTCCCAATCCAATCAGAGTCTCAGAGACAGCACCACACTGGCAGCAGTGACCATTATAAGCATGAAAAAAGCTGCTGCAGTGCCATTACCTGCTGAGGAGTTCAATCACTATTTGTTTTAACTATAGGAAGAGTAGGGGGTTGACATGGCAACGTGTTCTGTGACACATGTCAATTGATTGGTTGTGCCACTGGAGGAGAGTCCCTGCTTCTTTGAAATGCTGTGTAGCAGCTGCTCCTGCCCCACTGGTGAGGACAAGAGCAGGCACAGCGCTGACTGTCTGCACTTTGTCTCCTGCTGTGGTTTGGAAAGGTTCAGGCCTGGTGTGAAGGGCTGTAACTCCGCTCATTCTGTGTAGTTTAATCTGTCAATACTTACAGCTCTCCTTGTAGAGGCTTTTTCTGTTAAAGCTTTTGTTTAAAGTGATGGTGTTTTTCTGGAGATCAGATAAAATTAGTTTTATATGAATTATAAAGAAATATATATTTTCTGGTGAAGAACTTGACCAAAAAAGTATAACCTAAGCATGCAAGTACTGCTGCTGATCTCTACTGGACTATCTCTGTTGCTAAAATTAAAATTTTGCTTAGAGTTTCTTTTAATGAAGAAACCTGTTGCGCTGCACATCATCACTGCATTGAGACAGAATTAAGAGCATTTAAAGTGACTTGCAGTGAAATGGAACAATGCAGAATTTGATCACGTGGCTATAGAGAAGCTTGCAATTTAAGGCTTGATTTAAGAGCTCAGTTTTATTATTCATAATTTCAAAGAAAATCACAGATGCTCAAATGAAAATCATGGACCCAGTTGTTTTGAAGAAGTCTAAGGTTATATGAAGTGGAGATAAACTTGTTTTCATTTTAATTCTCTGTACTTAGTCTATGGCCATTCTAAGAATACCTTGAATAGTTTTATTGGCCCCACTAAGAATAATCTTTAAAGTAGCCCATCTTTTAGTTTTTGTATGTCCAGTTTAACACACACTAATAACTTTCCAATGGAACAAACAAAGAAAATCTACCAAATTATGCATAATACTTTTTTTTTTTTTTTTACTTATATTTACTTTTTAGATTTGGAGGTGCTAAAGATAGGTCAATTCTAATGTTACCTCATTGTTCAGCCCTTTATTGTACAGCTGAAGGCTCATGAAATACCAGTTGCACTAGTGTTTATAGACACTAACTGCTATTCTCTTCCATTTTAAGTGGGCTTGTGCTTTTTTATCTTGCATTTAGCAGCACAGTGAAGGTCTTCGTACAAGTCTCTGAGTCAATGAGACTATCATCCCCTAGTGGTACTTTAGATCCATAGCAGAGGGAATTTTTGTTTTTGTTTTTTTTTTTCAGCTCTTCAACCAGTTAAACTGTTCAACTTGGGCAGACCAGCTCTAGAGAATGTCTTTTTGTGAAAGTTTGAACTCCGTTTCTGATGTATGAAGACAAGCTTTACCCTACCCACTCATAAATTTTTTTTAAAACTGGAGTTCCAAAGATTGTTCATTTGTGAACAATGGATGGAGGCTCAAATTCTTTGTCTTGTAGCTTCATGAATGGATATAAAAATTAATCAGGACTCAGATCAGGACTGGGGTTCTGAATGGTAAGATGTGCTCATGTAGAGCATCTGCTCATTGTCTGTACCACTGCAGTACCTCTTCAACCTTGATTCAGCTTTGCAGACTCTTTTCTCTTGGGGGACAACTACAAATGACAATTTGATCTGGCAAGGCTTGCTTGGCTTCCAAGTTCATCTCTCTGTGGGTGGATTGATGTGATAGGAACAAACACCATTTTCTTATTTGTCCTCATTGACACTGAAAGTTCTGCCTTGGAGGGAGGAGTTCTCAGCAATTTTAGGTCTCAAAATTCTGCACTTTTCTGCAGTTCACAGTAGGCAGAATTCTCTTTCAACTCATTGCTTTCCACAGGGTATAACTTTATCCAATAAATCTCCTTTCAGATAGGATTTTGTGTTCTAGGTTTCAGCTCATAGGTGTTTCTTAGGCATACAATGCTAGTATAAGCTTGTCAAATCAGTTCAGATACATCTGGTTTTACTTTGAAGTTTACTGGGTTTACTGTTTTCCCAGTGCATAAAACACACATTTCCCTCTCACATAATTGTGTGGAGAAAACAGTTCTTGTTAGGAGCTGCACTTATATTTAATTCTGCAGATGTAATGAATTCTTATCTTTTGGAGGAAAAAAGTTTAAAAGAAAATAAATTAGCCTCAAGGCATTTAAAGATAGAAATTAAGGACTTGTACTATACATTTTATATATGCATTTTTAAGACTTCATTTAGGCAGAGCAGCTTAAAAAGTCTCATCATCTCTGGTGCACTTTATGGCAGCCATCACCTACAATATTATGCTGCATTGAGCAAAAATCTCAGGGTCACTACAAAAAAATCCTTCTTTTCTTTTCTTTTTAAATGACAGGAACATGTTTTTCTTTTGAAAAATACTTTGATCACATCTGATGATCCAGGTGCCTGCAGCTCAGTTAATTGATCAGCAGTTACCTTAAAGCACCTGGTGTCAAGTTTAGTCTGTCACTTATTATTCATCCAGAAGTCTTGGACATAGAGCAGCAAGAGAGTAAAATAAACCAATACTGGCAGCATATTTTTAGTCTGTGTATCTACAGCTCTACAAGGCTTTTACTAATAACAAAACATCTTCAAAAAGTGTATCTTAACCAATATTTTTATTCTGACAATTAGTTCTAGTGGTCTAATCATAAGTGCTAATACTGGTATTGCCTGTCTGTGTCTTCTGCAGCATTTCTTTTATGCCAATGAATTTCTAACATATGAAACAAGCAGAGAGCCCAGTCTTCAGTTGCTTCTGCATGAAGTAATTGTAATTCCACTGGGAATACATATCAATTGTTGTGTTCATCTAGCAGGCATATATATGGGCATTAAATATTTTGGCTGGTAACACAGGTTTAAAAGACAACATTTTTCTTTAGATTGACTGAAAATACATTTACTTAAATCAATTGGTTTACATGTACTTGTCAATTATAGCAATCACACAGTGGATGTATTTGTGTACAAATTGAAGTTGTGCTCCTATAACAGTAAGTGAGGGACATTGGCTTTTTCTGCTTTACTGACTTTATCTTTAATCACACTTACAAAGAGCCTTTAATGGCTTGTGAGATCCAATAACTGAGGTGGTGAGGTTAATGGGGCATTTGTTATGCTGCACATTTTTGTTGCAAATAATTTTGTATATTAAATGCATGAAATCTTTGCCATAGGAAAGTGAGACAAGAATTTGAATAGCTAAAGGAGATGGGTCCAGCTGATAGCTGGTTGCACAAATAAAGCTTAAGAACAATGACAGCAGCTGCCTTTAGAGAATGACACAACTGCAAGGTACAGCCAGCATCTGAAAAGTAGCAGTGAGTGATTTTGTCTGGCAAAGGCAAATATGAGGGATTTAAAATAATAGTTTTTAAAACCTACCCTTGTGATAATCTTACTTCACCCTGTAAAAAGTAGGAGATAATTCATCTCCATCCAGTATTGTTTATGCATGTGCCCATGCCCACCATGCTGAAATCTTTTGACCACTTCTCTAGCCATAGATGTGCCAAGCATCACCTCCACTTTCAGTGCAGAAATATAGCAGAGATATTTTTTTATACAGAGTAAGAACTGTGGCTGAAACCACTCCCTGTTAGGAGAATTTCTGAGATAGCTTTTTTTGGCTCAGTGGTCCAAAACATCAAAAGAAATCCTTAGGACACATAGTACTCCACATTTTCTGTTCCAAAAAAGTGCTGCCAGCTAAGGGGTTACCTTACTGTCACAGCCAGGCCAACTCTGTCCTTCCCTCCCTGCCACCTGTATGCTTGTCTGTTTATTGCAAGCACTTGATTTAAACTCCAGCTCTGCTCTCTCTGCCCTGTGATGCTTAGAGAATTGAACAAACTGTGCTGCTCGTAAAGCAACATGTACTGTGCTTTTGTGCAGTACTGATTGTCAATAAAATGTAATTTAGCTAAAATAAAAATACTGATTGTCAATAAAGTGCAATTTAGCTAAAACAAAACGCACATTTCTCAGTAAAAGCTTCCATGGCAATAAAGGAAAACAGAAAATACTGATAATATTAAAATTGCAAGTTTAATTTTTTTAAACTATCCAAACCGTCATGTTCAAACTTTCAAACAGAATAGTGGTATCAGGAGCAGGCATTTGTAAAGGTGTTACCAGTTGACACCTGTGTTAAAGTATATTAGCTAAACATATTTCTGTGCTTCTTGCTACTCTGCTTCTACCAAACATGCTTTCCTACACACACCAAAATCTCTGCACTAAATCTGGTGGGAAAGGGTTGCACAGAAGACCCTCCTGTGTATATTGAGTACCTTTTTTTGCCCTGTAGGCAGAAATGTTTCTTTTAACAGCCAAGTCATCCATTCCTGGAGCTTAAGCAATTCCCTGGAATGTGATGAAACTTGCTTTAAAAAATAAAGGCAGAACTAAATGCAGCATGTAATCATGTAGGTCGAGACTAGAGGAAAAATGGTTCCATGTGTACAGGAAACATTTAGGGGAGCAGAACAGGCATTTCAGGATCATTAAAAAAAGAAAGAAAATCTGAACAACTTCTCCCATTTTTCATTAGTATTTCGAATTTCCAACAACCTCCAGGGTGTTTGTTTTGTACTTTATCAGTTGCCATATACAGAGCCAGGGAAATAACAGGAGGTTTGGGGTTTGGTGGAGCTCCTAGAGTTAGCCCAAATCCACAAGTGTGCAATGTATATAGAGAGAAGCTGTTCACACAGTCTTAAAGCTGCTTAACAGCTTAAAATGATAAAAAGTCCTTAACACAATTTAAGAACTTAAACCACTTAAACTGTTTGAAGCAGCTTGTGAGCTCGAAGAGTTTGGGGCAGGGGCTGTGCTGAGAGGAGCCCTTGGAGCTGCAGCAGGACTCCCACAGCAGGAGTGCCAGAGAAGGGCACCTTGTGCACCTAAACCTGGGAGGCCTGGGGGTGATGTGGAGGAGAGGAAGGAAGAGCTCTCTGTGTGTTTTTATGGGGCATTGTGTGTATGCCCAGATTGCTTTGCTTTAAATAGTGTAGCAGGGAATCTTACAGGCATGTGAGGTGACAGCAGTGGCATCTCCCCACTGAAACAGCGAAGAGGGTGGCAGAAAAATATTGTCTATGACAAGTCTTCAACTGTGGCAAACAGCTTTGGCTCGTGGGCCAAGGGAAGGCTCCTCAGGAGCATTGTGAAGAAATCTGTGCAAGCTGAAAGCCAAAATGTTCTGCTTTTGTGGCTCCAGGAGCTGGAGGTTTGGGAAAGATGGCCTTTCAGATCTATTGATCAGGAAGTTTTTGTTTCTGGAAGATTGTTTTTGGGAAAAAGAAATGGGGTGAGGCAGGGAGGGTTGCTTTAGTTTAATTGATGTCAAGCAATGTTAGTTGGTTATATCAGAAGCATGTTACTAATAGGTGAAACCACACATTTATAAAGCATTTTAAAGAAAAGAAAACATTATTTAAGAGCTTCAGTTTGGTTCCTGCTGGTGTGGTCATCAGTGGTCAAATGTGTGTTTGTATGCTCAGATGGTGGCACAGCATAGAGGTGATACTTGAGGGCAGAGGAAGAAGGCACAGGAATGGGAATGAACCTCTGAGAGAGGGAAAAAATCCAGCCAGGATCCTGCTTTTGATGGCACTGATGTCACCTTAAATGTTTTGAAGTTTGGGCTGGTTTTCCTTGATGCAGGCAGTGATTTACGCCTTTCAGTGCAGAAAAGGCTGTAAAACAGGAGTGAATTACATTCTGTACAATTTGAAAATAAATTGTGCATTCACAGCCACTCAGGGTGAGGTCCATTTACACTTCCAGAGTTGTATATGATGAGTAAATGAAAGTTAGGCCTCTGTGTGAATGAAAAATGCCTGTTTTACTAGAGGCTGTGAAAAGAGAAAGTGAGAGAGACTTAGTGGAAATTGGAAGCAAGATTTTATTTGTTTGTTTAAAACAGTCATATTGATTTGGAGTGAGATGGAACATTGGTATAACTGCAAACTAATTCCACTGAATTCTGCAAGGTATTTCTGTGAAGTTGATGGGGCTGGAAGTTTATATTTATAATCTGAGTTTTTCTTGTGTTCAGGTAAGTCTTTATGACATTATATTCTTGTGCAGTCTTGGTGGCATATTTAACATGAATGTTATCTCTCAAAAAAATCTTCACTGGGGTTAAAAAGAGCTTGAGTGTAATTAAAATCCTATGAGCTCAGTACAATTAAATAATTATTTGGCTTTCCTTTATGATGAGGAATGAAATATGGAAATGTTATTTGGTGAGGGTGCTTTCTGATGGTGACAGGCATTGCAAGAAACTATTTAATTAATGAAATCTCGCTAATGTACTACACAGTACTAATTTCTCAATATTGCTTCAATTTCAGAACATTTCAGGATCTGTCCAAACAAATGGATATATCTTATGGCACAGTCAGGGACTCAGCAGTGTATGAATACTTTAAAGCAAAAGGGACCAACCCTTTGGAGCAGGATAACACATTTGCTGAACTGTGGAGGACTATCAGTAAGAATAATGGGGCAGATAATTGTGTATCAAACCCTTCTGAAGGCATCAGGAAGGTAAGACTGGATCACAGGGGTTTTCATTTCATTTCTGTATCAATGTTGTTTCTATGCTGTTAATGTTAAGTCATAGGAAAGAAATTAGTCATTTAAACCCCCCCCTAAATTCCTATATAAAGTTCCTTTTAGTACCTTGATGGCAGATAAGAATCATATTTCAGTGTCATTGTTCTGAATTTAAGTACTTTAGCTCTGCAGAAGTTTTCAGTATGTAAGTCCTTTGGAACTAAGGTTTCTGAGTTTTGGGGAGCTGCTTTTTTGGATGTAATTCTTTACATTATGCAGTACTGACTCCCATCCTTTGCTTATTTGAGTTTGTTTTCTTTTTTCTGAGTTCATGATTGGAAACATGAGTAAGAATTAAGGGATGCACAGAATGCATACTCATTACTCTTGAAACAGAAATTTTATGCAGGATTTTTCGTTGTTTTTTCCAGACTTTGAAAAATGCATTCACATGACACTGTGTTTTACCAAAATGTTGTTTCTCTCAGATAAAGCTACACCTTTTTTGTGGAACAGAGAATTAATGTGGGATTCAAGGACTGATGTATAACAGCGTAGGATGCTGCAACTTTGTTCTAAGTCCTACGATAATGAGTATTAGCCATTACAAGTGCCCACTCTGTCTCTCTCTCTCTCATAGCCTGCCCCTCCCCTCTGCTCCCCATCTTGAATCTCAACAGAATCAGGCAGCACCTTACATCAAACATGTACACTGCATTACACAGAGGGATGCATGCTGAAAGCCTTGATGTGCTGCTCCTTTAATGAAAAGTGTCCTCTTCATCTGTCTATTGATTTTTTTCCCTAAAACAAGTTAACAGTTTTTATTACCATAGTGAATGTTTGATCAGAGATACTCTTGTCAGTGAAACAGCAATTTACTAGTTCTTTATGCTTTTGGACATGGGGCATGATAAAATGGTTTTGGCTTGCATTTCCTTTTTATTTTTTGAATTTTTTGAAACCTTTTCTGAACAGTCAGGGGGACAGTATCCAAATTTTACTGTTTTTACAGTGCCATGAAGGGGGTGAACACAATTAATGCAAGCCATCCCATTTCCCAAGTCAAACTCCTTTAGCAAAAGGTTTCCAATTATTTGCTCGACTTTTGGACAAAATCTTTATGCAGACACTTCTTGTCTTAGCACACAAGTATTCAGTCAAAATTTGGGTACACCCTGCCCATCCCTCAGATGAGCTTCCCCAAGTCCCTCTGCCCTCAGCTCCAAAATCCTCTCTTCCTTGGGGATGAGGTAGAGCTCTGGCAATAGCAAAGTCTGCAGTGATTGTTAGCTTTTTTTTTTTCTTAATCTTCTCAACATTTTATGAAAATGAGCCCTCTTTTGATATGTTTTGGTAGCATTTAGAGGAGAAATAGATACATTAAATACTTTTCTATGTATCCTAGCATTTAAGCCAATAATAAAACAGTTTAACTTAGAAAAAAAATCAGTATTTTACTTTTCTTTTTTCTAACATTCTTATGGCAGTGAATGCTCTTTATCCATGAAATTGTAAATACTCTTATTCTGTAAGCCTAGTGCATGCTGCCATTTATGATAGGTACATTTGCTAAGCCAGAAATGTAACTGTAGATTGGCAGACAGTTGAGAATACCAATTATATTGTCTGTATGGAGCTGGCAGCTCCATCCTATCTATGTGATAATAACTTTTCATACTAAGTTTGATTTCAGTGTTGTAGGGTGATTTTTATATAACTAGATCAGCTCATTCAATTAATGTCAACAACAACTAAATTTTACTTCAGTCCCCAAAGATGACCGAGGCTGCTATTTGATTAGACACCTACATAAATTGGCTTTAATATTTAATAACATTGTCAACTAAACTATTGTGTTTATAGTTTAAGTGTCACTCTTCCTAGCTCATTGAACTCTCTGAATAAACAGACAAGTTTTCTATGTCAAGTATTATGGCTAGAAATTCTGGGGTTTTTTTTAAAGGAGAATTGATATCAGCCAAGGAAATGAGAGTTTCCATCCATAAACACATACTGCTGTATGAAAGAGATGTAAATGTGCCTTACAAATGTGTTTCATAGGAAATGGGAGCTCTAAATCTCTCTAGCATAAAAAGATTCATAAAAATTTTTTCTGAATGAGGACTTGTCTGACACAATGCAAAAAAAGAAAAAAAATCATTACTATTCTTTCTTCCCTCCTTCTCCTTTCCATTATCTTCAGACAGTATCACAGTTCAGCTGCAGTTACAAACAAAGCCATGCCACTTCAGTGCAAAACATGGAGTGCTGGTTATTTGTGCCACAGACAGGTATTTCAAGTGTTTGTTCCTATCCCATTTATCTTCTCCATTTCAGGGAGATTTTCCTACTCCCTCTGACTGTCTGAAAACAAAGGGATGGCAGTGGGGCAAAGTCATGTGAGCTTTCATGGCGTTTGGTTGCCGTGGCAGAGATGTCTCTTCAGACACAGCAGTGTCTCCCTGCAGCCACAGTGACCATCTCCCATGGGCAAGGCACAGCTTTTGCAGCACTGGGAGGGCCAAGGAAAGGCAGGAATGCACTTCACTGTCACATGAGTGACAGGAGGACTCCTGAGAGCCGAGGGTGGTGGGGAAGAAGGTTGCTTTTGCTGTATTCCCACGATAGTTGAAAGTGATCATTGAGGATGGAAAGTCTCCTCCCATTTAGCAATGCCTCTGCAGAGCACAGGAGCAGAAACCACACAAACCACCAGTCCATACAAAATGCTCTTTTGCCACTTTGAGCTGTCTGGGACTATCATAGAGGAGGATTGACTAATGCTGTCACAGGAAAGTTTCTGCAGCCAAAGTCTTAGTGGTTGCTCTGCTTTACATCCACTGGCAATCAGGGTAATTACTGATTGCACTAACATAGTGTGGATTTTATTTCCTTTGGGAACACTCATTTTTGCTTTGAAAGAATGAAGTAATATCATCCCCATGTGATCCTGCTTCTGCAATATATACAGATAGGAGAATTAAACTCATTATTGCATTTTATAACACCCTACTTTGGTTGAGATTGTTCCCCTGTCCAATTAATTTAATGCCAAAACTTCTCTGAATTGTTTCTTTTTTTCCTGTGTATCACTTTTGATGAAAAGTGATCAAAACTAAGTAGAGCACAAAATGGAGATGCATCATTGATTTAGGCAATAGCACAGTAAGAGTTTTTTCCTTTTCTTTTTTGCTTCCTTAATGATCACTGAGCATTAAATCAGAGTGATCTTCTCTCTTCATTCTAATTTTAAGAGTAGAAGTAGCTTAAATGTTCATTTAGTATGATTTTTTAAAAACTACTTTGTCCACAATGAATTTAATATTGTGAATTGTGATTGCTCTCATAGAGCTTCATAAATTTCTCCATTTCTTGACCCATCAGCCTTTGAAGCAAAAGCAAATTCTTCCTTAAACCTGAATCTATTGAATCCTGTAGTGGTTCCTTAATTATTTTAATGCTTGAAACATTTCAACAGGGTCAAATGGTGTGTTCTTTTTCTTTTTTAAATGGAATTATGTTGCTTCTCTTAAAGCACTTTTTTATAGATAATAAATGTTACCCAACCATCTTTTTGAACTACTCCAGTAATGCCAATGTAAAGGTCATTTTTTGATATTTCTGTGGTATATCAGCCATGTAATGGTATCAGCTACACTGACACTCTGTTCTGGCAGTAAATTAATGATGAATTTTGCATTATTCTGGCACTTCTGTCTTAAATATGATAGCTTCTTCAAAAAATTCAGAAAAATTACAGATATATCAGTGATTACTCTGGAATCAATCTTTTATCATGCTGTTATTTCTTAGCATCTTTCTTTGAAACAACATTGTTTAACCATCAGTAAGCCAGGACCCTTTGAACAATATTCCTCTATCTCCATCCACCCTGAAGAGTGACATTATGGGGTTGTTTACTGCTTTCCTGGAGTACTATTTTATTTGTGGCCCTTGTCTTGTCTAGGAAGCCATCTTCTTTAGCCTTTTAATTTTTTAGGATTGTGAAGAATAAATATATTTTTTTAGTATAAGTTTTGCCCAGGGGATTCTTTTTTCTTAAATCTCTTAAACCAAGGATAAATCTGGTGTCCTTGGTGTAAGCCAAAGTAGTTGTTCTATCTGGATGGAATAAATGGAGTAGTTGTTCTACCTGGATGGAATAAATGGGTGCTGCTTTGGCTGATTTTCTGATAAAGAGGTTTCTGAAAGTTTAACCAAGTGATTTTTAGTTTGTTGTGAGGCATGCCTGTATGCTGAGAGTCACAGTAGGGCCATAACAAAGGAGAAAAATAGGAAGTACAATGAGAAGACTGAAGTATAAATTTGAGCTCATTATTCTGTGTTTATTTCAGTCATTTTTTATGCAGCTGGCATTGCACAGGCCCTTTTGCACTCTTCCTACATTCATGGCCTGGAAATTAAAGGGCAGGCATGCCCCTTAAAGACTCCATGAAGACATGGAGTTTTTCATTAAAAATAAAATTTAAACTACATTTAAAATTTGAGGTTGGTTTTTCATTGAAAATAAATGTCAATTTGATTTTATTTGGCTTTTACTCCTTGCCTAGTGAAGGTATATAAAAAGTCAGCCTATTCAGACACACGTGTATGTGTGCACTTATGTATCTTGTACATATGTTTTTCAAAGTTTGACAGCTTTTCCTTAAATTGAACAAATGATACTGCTTAGCTGTCACAACAGATATTAACAGGGAAGTGAAGGATGCCGAATTTAGACAGCAACTAAACATTTTGTTATAAGAAAACTTTCCACACAATGAACACACACTAATAGTATGAGGTCTTCACTCTTCAGGGAGGAAAATTTCACAAGTGGAAGAAGTTTGGAAAGAACTAAGTCTTCCCTTAGGAAAAAGGGATCTTTGGAGATTCTGGTTTTGGCAATCAGAGAGGGAGGGGACACAGCCTTGCACCCAGGAGTTCTGGGAGTTGAGACATAAACACAGCCAAGAGTTCAAAAGTCAGATTCCTGATTATGCTAAAATGATCGGGCTGTCAGAGAAATAATGCTCCACAGTTGTGATGACATTGGATAGGCTGATTTATGCCATTAAAAATATGTAAAATAGATGTGAAGAGTTCTGGCAGACTTGGTTTATTGACCATTTGCAGTTGCAGGATGTGATTTAGGATAGCAGCACTACAAACACAAGAGAAGTAGACCTTTACAAAAGATCTGCTGTACAGCATTGAAAGTCAGTGTACAAAGCCTTTGTATATAAGATAACATACAGAAAGCTGAGGAGTGAAAAGTAGACTCAATAATGTGTTTTTTTTCTTTAGTCAGCGCATTGTAATGCAAGTTGAATATTTGAGGAATATTGCATTCCTCAAGTATTACTAAGAGATAGATAAGGAATGTATTGTGTTGTCAGTGTTCTTTTCTAAATTGTAAATGTGAAAAGATGATTTGCTTACCAGTTCTGAGGGAGCAGAAGATAAATACTCTTTAGCTCTTTAAACTGAACAAATCACCAAAAGAACCCTAAAAACAACAACAAAAAAACCTCAACCCCAAAACTCTAAAACAAAACAAAAAAAACCAAAAAACCAAACAACAACAATAAAAGAAGAGAAAAATTCAACCAACCAACTTAAAAGTACCCAGAGAAATGTAAAACACATTTTACCTAATTCACATAGTGAATTAGGCCAGATATTTCTGGGGTTTCCGATTTCTGTATATCCATCAGGCAGGACTTTTCTTCTCTAATATCATGGATTTTGAGTAAATTCTGTGTACAGTAACAAGTGCTGCTGCTTTTGATCTCCTGAGGACATATTTTTAATGCTGACAGTTTCCTATAATAGGTGGCAAAATCATATGAATATTATTATTTACCATGGAACACAATGTGGCCGAGTAATAAAAATATTTTCCAAGGGTTCAGTGTACAGACTCTTTCACATCTTACCAAAGAGAAAGGATATAACATTTCTACTCTGTTTTAACCTAGAAGCAAGTGAATTTGTGGATCTTTGATTGCCTCAATGCAGATAAAAGGGAATCAAGGAAAATAGGTGGATTGCAGCAAGTACCTTACAGAAAGTCTAGGCAACATAATTTTAATCTTTTACTTCCCTGAATTCTGCCTCCCAGAAGGTACCTTACCCCTTTGATTTATTGTCATGTGTAAGCAACTCTAGGGACCTCAGAAAGGTATGGTTTATGTCAAACTGTGATGAAGTAAATTATCTTATTTGCTCAACTGAGGAATCCAGTGTAATGAAATAACTGATGGAGTCTTACAAACTTAAGGTGAATTCAAAACTGAGCTTAGAAAAGAATTGGAAGGATGAACTAATTCTGTGGCAGAGCTGCAGCCATTTGCTAGAGGAGCTTTGTGAATCAATTCCCATAAAAAAATATATACAGGACTTCAGCTACTTAAATATATTAGGCAACCAGTGGTTACTTTAACCAACAAAATGATATTTTAATTTACTCTACTGAACCCCTATCGAGATATCTTTCTTACATCTTGTGTTAATTACATTCATTATATACACTGTGTGCAGGCCTTGGTTTCAGTTCCAATTAAAGCTGATATTTAAGGATATCTGCATGGATATGTGTTAAAGCAATATTTTTCCCAAACCTGAAATAATACTACATGCATGTGAACCTTCTTACCTGTGAAGAAAAGAGGAAACTCTTTCAGCTCAGTGTGTGCCTTTTGTTACTGGACTAACATGGCTCTCAGAAGAGCTGTGTTTACTTGCAAGGCAAATTTGTTTATTTACATGTTTATATGAGCAAAGCTGAAAAATTACAATTTTGATACCTGTGATGCTCATCACTTAATGCTCATAATATGCCAGTCTTGTCACTTAAATCTATGGAACCAGTCACATTCCATGTCTCCTACAAAACATGCATCCAATTTCATCATCTAAAGCAATAGCTTTCATTTATAATTAATAACCTGTTACATAAGCTTCACCTACACTTCTAGATGGCTGAGCTATCCTATGTGCATACTAAAAAATGGAAGATATTTTAGCAAGGTTTGAAGTAGGTGAGGTCCTGCTGGGAGAGAAAACTGTTAGAAATGTATTATGTTGAAGGTCTACATATAAACTGTGACCTAATGAAATATCACCAAGGAATAGTGACAAGATTTGGATTTGTTTGCTGGCTTAGGTTTTGTCCTACCTAGAAATGCAGTTTAGTTTAGACTGTGTTGTGTTCATGCTGTATTTACAGGCAAAAAAGGGAAATTATGCTTTCCTGTGGGATGTGACAGTGGTGGAATATGCTGCACTGACAGATGATGAGTGCTCTGTGACAGTCATTGGAAACAGCATCAGCAGCAAAGGATATGGGATAGCACTCCAGCATGGAAGTCCCTACAGAGATCTTTTCTCCCAGAGGTAAACTGAAACAAAGCTCATTTTAATGCATTTCTGTCTATAGCCAGCGACTGTTCACATTAATTTTGGCATTTAATTAATAAAGAACAATGAACAGATGACAGCAGAGAGGTTATGAGTTCAGGCTCCAACAAAGCTGCTGCTCCTCCTGCTCCATGTGCATCTGGTTTGGGAGGAGGGGACTGGAGGTGATGTGTGGCCTCACACCTTCAGCCAGCACTGCCTCTGGCACAGGACTGATGTCCTCAGAGCTCGGTGAGAGGTAGAGGAGAGATTGAGGAGAGATCCTGAGCGCATGCCACGTTCTGCAGGCTCTGAAGCAGTGCCCTGCGCCCTGCAGGAAGCAAGCAGCAATGCCCTGCCTTATCCTTTAGGGTGGAGGGACTGGTCCAGGACTCGGGATGGTGCAGGGCAACAAGAATTGCAGGGAATTGCATGGGACTGACAAGACTAGAAAACTGTAAAATTATGCTGTTTAGTGATCTCTGAGCTACCAGCTGGGTGTCTCTTTTCCATGAGAATGTGTGCCCTGAACTGAAGACACACAGCTGTGCAGGCATGTGTGCCCTTAGCAGAAGGTGAGCCCATACTCTGCTCCAGGCAGGGATCTGAAGCAAGATTGCCTCATCTTGCTTCTCCTTCATAAAAAGGAGCAAAACTCCAGCTGCACAACTGGATACAAAGCTGCCTCAAGAGAAAAGATTGTTAGTAAACAGCTAAAACAGTTATCAAACCAAATCCAAAATGAATCATTCATGCAGAGACGGGACACTTCACAAGAGACAAAACAATGATTAATTAGCAACTGTTAACACAGTAATTCAGGCATTAAGTAACAGCATTGAAGTAAAATCCTTTTGAATAAACTACATTTACTAAAATAAATGAGTTGGTCGCTGCTTAAACAGATTTGTACTAAGTGGTGCACAAACAGTAGCATGTTTAGCCTCACATATTTTTGGAATTACTGTAGGAGAGCAGCAGTGGAGTGGGTTGAGCATTTCACTAGTGGGACCAGCTGCTGCAGCTGAATGTAGCCAGACCAGGCATAACTAACTGGAATGTGGTGATTTCCCCTGGAAATGCTGTTTGCATTGCAGTGGAATTTTTGACAGTCTCTTTTTTCCTTAAAGTTACCCAGTGGAGTTTACCTGCTGCTGTGAGTAGAAAGAAATCTTGGTATAAGGGAGTTTCAGCACTCTGGTGGTGGAGGGGTTTGGAGTTTTGAATTATGGGATGATAGATTTAAGAGCTTTGAAGCATAAGGAAAAGACAAAAAAAAAAAAAAAACTGTAAAAAAGTCATTGTAAATAATACTTGTCTTTTAAAATTTCTGCAGGATCCTAGAGTTGCAAGAAAGTGGAGATTTGGATGTTCTTAAGCAGAAGTGGTGGCCACGGATGGGACGCTGTGACCTGAATAGCCATACCAATGCACAGACAGATGGGAAGGCACTCAAGCTGCACAGTTTTGCAGGAGTTTTCTGCATTTTAGCAATAGGCCTTCTTCTTGCTTGCTTGGTGGCAGCATTGGAGTTGTGGTGGAACAGCAACCGTTGTCATCAAGAAACACCGAAAGAGGTCCATAACTTTTATTCTTATCACAATTAAAAGTAGAGAACACAAAAGAAAGAGAGAGCAAGTGGAAGTTGTGGGATTTTAGGTGCTCTCATGCAATAAATTTGATTTATTTTGATTTGCCATACTAAGCTTTGCATATAACGTTTTGGGTGGTTGTTTCTAAGAAAATAAAAACAAACAAACAAAAGTGTCTTTTGTGCACATGGAAGGTGCCAAACTGACAGCCCTGGAGACTAAAGTCCTCTATTTATTTGTAGAGCAGATACAGCATGGGCAGCAGCAGTGCAAACTTCCCCTCATTGCCCCACCAATGTGCCTCAGCCCTGACCTGGAGAGACCACCTTTAGGGGTAAGAGAGTGGTTCAGAAACACGCCCTCGGCCACTCTGCTGTGAGTGACGGGGAGGCCAGTCACAGGCACCCAGCTGTGCCTTCTGTGGTGATGTTTTCTCTGACCTGAGCCCCATCCATCGGCTGGGAGATCTGAGTCCATCCTGTGCAGGCTCTGCAGCTGCCAGACGTCTGGTAGCTGCTCTCCTTCATGGCTGACCTAGGCTGAGTTTGAAGAGGTACACAAGCAATTAAAAATAAATCAGCTAGTTAATAATTGAATAAGCCATATTGCCATGACACTGTTTAAATGCTTCCTTTCTTTTGAAGTCAGTTTTAATTCTAAAAGTAGGAGCCTCTGAGGAAGCTGACCTTCATATAACATGTTTTATCTAGGAAATTATACCTGAGAAGTTCTTGGGTTTGAAGTTTCCATGCACAGCAGCCAGAAGAAGTTAGCAATGCTAAGATAGAATAATCAGTCTATTCTCAGATCTGTCTTGCATGAAGCCTGTATTTGTTTACCTAGTTTAAATGTTTAACAAACTAACCTCTTGCCATTTTGGAGACACTTGAGGCATTTGTAGGTGCTTTCATCTTGGAACAGATGTTTTTTACAAGCTAATAATAACAGTGAGCTACACTGCAGCTGGAAAACATTACATAGCCCACCAATTCTAATCTCTCTTTTTCAAGTTGCAGGAGCAGCAGACTAACTGACATACCTGTCACCTGTAAGCAAGTTTGGCAAATTGGCAACATGGTCTAGTGGATGGTGTCCCTGCCCTTGGCAGAGGGGTTGGAGTTGGGTCCCTTCCAACACAAGCAGTTCCATGTGCTCTGATTTTGCCCTGCTGCCTTGTAGAAGTTGCTCCTGCTGTAACTCCAAAGGTGCCCCCTTGCCAGTGTTGTGAAGGCCTAAAGCCCAGCAGTGTTTCACTGCACACTGTGAAATCCTGCAGGGCACAGGCAGGGATGCTTCCCAAAGTGTCCTCGTGCTGTGGGCACAAGCACTTATCTGGCCATCCTGTGTGGTGTGTTCTCCTCTCTACACTCAGGGAATTGCCTTTGTAGAGTGAGGTGAGAATATGATTTAAAGGCAGTTTCATATATCTAAGGTGAAAAAAAATAGTTTTTTTTATTGCAAGGAGTTTTGAATGCTCAGTTTCCATTGCTGGAAAAGAATCTGTCTTCTCAAATTTAAATATATTCTTTTTTTCACCCATCCCTTTTCTTTCTTTTTTAATACCTCTAAGAAGGATTATTGCATATCTATGCCTACCCGATCCCAGCTTTTCTCCCTTTCCCATCCTTCTCCTTCCCTTTCCCTCCAATGTGTTCTTGATGAAGGTTACTCTTGTACATGTGTAGTGCTCTTTGGCAGTTTGTTTGTCAAACATAGAATACTTTTAACCTTCTCTGTTTTAAAGTAAACTGAAGTTACTTCTATGGTAGAGCTGTGCTTGGGGAGATTGCTGTCTGTGGGGCTGGGCTGCCCTTGGAGCACAACTAGGCTGGGTTAGAGGCAAATTAAACAGAGCATGGGCAGGTTCCAGCAAGATCAGTGATGGGGAGGCTGTCAGGAGAGGGGGAGCAGAGTCAGCAGGAGCCCTGGCACAGCAGGTGTGAAGGCTGAACGAGGAGGTGAGAGGGCACAGGGCTGGCTGGAGGAAGGTGTATGGAGGGTGTGCCAGGCAAGGTGGGCTGGAATGAGGGGTCCCATCCAAGGGACAGCCGGCTGCAAGGCCAGGCAGGCAGCTAGAGGCACCTTTGGGTCATCAGAGCAGCCAGAGGGAAGGGTGACAACTGCCCAGAGCCAGGACAGGCAGGATCCTCGGGAACCCTCTGCCTAGGCCAATGGCCACATTGCTCCAGCCCTACTGCACACCAAGGGTTGGGGCTCTTGTCACAGTGACCACAACATTCATTCAGCTAAACTAGCAAACTGAACTAGCAAACAAATGTAGCTGTGTTTCCTGGTAGATTAGTGGCCTGACATATTTCATTTATGTACTACCAGTGAGGATGGATTGAGATGGGACATCTGATGGCTACTGCAATTTAGGTAGGAAACCAAGTTTCAAAAGAGGTGGTGAATATAGGTTGAAGGGTTTTGATGTGTTTAAAAGAACCAGGTTTCAAAACTATGGTAAGGACAGGAACCAGGGCTGGGGGGGGGTGTGGAGTCCTGGGCACTGCTCTGCTTGAGGCAGGAGCCTGGCATAGGGAACAAAAAGCACAAGGAGAGTTTGATCTCCAGGAGGAGTGTGTTCAGCATAGCTCATTTCTAGCACTGTGTGTTGAGCAGCATTTCTACAGCAAGAGCTATAATGGCAGAGCTACAGCATGAGTAGCATACACTGAACATTAAAATCTGCCTCTTAGCTGCGTCTGGTACTCCAGCCAAGTCATTAGTTCGGTAAGAGCTGCAAACTCAAATCATGCTGCTGATTTTCTTCTGCTTTTGGGAAGGCTTTGGCAAAACACAAGTGTTGTGATATCACATAAAAATTGTGGGAACTGGGATGTGTCCCAGCTACTTTCTTCTGTGAAGCAGAGCTTGTGGAGGGTCACAGAGAAGGCTGATTTTCTTGGCAGTCTGAGATTAGACTTGGATATTGCCAATGAGGCAAAGAGAAGGTGGCAACATTTGGCTTCTGTGACCCTCACCCTGTTGGGAGCTTTATAAATCCCTTGGAAAAAAATTATACTGGAACCAGAATTGAGCAAGGAGTTGTTTTGGCTTGTGAAGCCCTTGTGTAGCATTCTCACTTTGGCATGACCCACCTGGTTGGTTATATCATGTCAGTTGCCAACTCCACAAAAAAGAAATGTTGGGACTATGAATGTACAACTACTACAGCAGATTTATGGCAGAGTTGTGTGCAGCTTGCTGGAGAGAGAGAAAAAGCATTTTTTAGAGACTGTTTTTTTTTTTATGTTGGGGGTCAGTGAAGTCTGTGGCTAAAAAAATGAGCATTGCCTTCCTTGTCATCGGAGAAACATTTCCAGCTGACATTAAGGTGATGTTTTTTGCCAGTTTGTTGTCTTTTCTTTTTCCACTTTGTATTCTTTAGGCTTTTGTGGAGGTTAGGCTGAACCAATACATTGATGTCCAAGGACTCAGATGTCTGCATGGTGTAAATCACAGCTCTTAATTACACTGAGTGCGCAGGATGTAGTATTAACTATGAGACAAACAGAAGCCTGTCTTTTGAAACCAGACAACATAACTTGGATCTTGATAGTAACCTGATCTACATTTATGTGCTTCATAGGAAGAGTTGTGTCAAGGTCACACTGCTTCCAACTAGAATATTTTTTTTACATTTTTCACATATGAAGTAATTAAACTTCACAAAAATGTAAAAATAGTAATGTCCCTATACACTATATCAATTCATTAAGACAAACCTCCAGGAAAGATAAATTACCTTTATTTTTCCATGTTGCCACTGGTTCACAATTGTATCTTTCAAGGAATAGTGAAATTTCTTGCTACAGGAGCAAAGGCTGGGTTGATCTTTTTCAGGATGTTGCTACAAGATATTTTTATTCTATTTGAAGGAGATTTGTAAAAATGTTTCTAATGAGTTGTGCTGTACAAATCTTAATGTTATCCCTATTCAATCCTTATCAGATCAGATTAACAAAAGAAAGATTAGCTCCAGCATCAGGAAAAAATGTACTGCTGCAACACCACGCCACATTCTTTTATTAGGGCTCCAGTTTGCAATCTCTTCAAGCTGGAAAATATCTGGTAATGTTAAAATTGCCTTATTACTTTCTAACTCAGAAAAATCTTGCACTAGATCATATTTTTCCAAAAAGATATTCTGGAATTTATAATCACCCTCTACTCATTGTTGGTACCCAGCCATCAAATACCCACAGTGAAATTTAGCCAGCTCATACATCTATCTCTGTGTGTTAAAATCTTGAACTTACACAGCTGCTACTCAGCCTGAAATACTGATACCTAATCTTTTGACTTTGATAAGCTTCAGAAAATTAGGGAGTTGTGAAAAATTAATATTTATTCTGGAGTCTTTGTTCAGTCACTTTTACATCCCTTTTAAATGACTGGGCAATCAGATAAAGTTATTAAAACTGGTACCATATAAATGTTAACTTTTGACAATTGCCTCTGCATTTCTTTAACTTTTGTGTGAGTCCTATGCACTTATTTCACAATATCAGTAAGCCAGAATGTAATTTGGATCATTTAACAGCCAAGGGCTTTGCCACATCATCAGATTGTTGGTATCTTTTATCCCCTTTGAAGGAATGAAAGGCAGTTTTCACATCTTTGTTGTCATTATGATCCAGCGTGGCTGCTTCCTGCAATGGGCTCCCCAGCACCCTCTGTGCTTTATCAGCTGTGTCTTTGTGTGATGTGCTACTCTCTGAAGATTATTACTTCTCAGATCTCATCAGAGCTATGAAGAAAGCATTCCTTGTTCATCCATACGCTACAAAACAATGGGAAATTATATGCAAAGACAAAATATCCTACTATTAATGGAAAGAAAGTTTAATTCCCATATTTTTCATGGGGCTATTCACTAAAAAATTAACAGGCAACCCCATGTTAAACAAAGTTAACCACTTGCGCAGAACGATTTTTTGTTGTCTGGTATCAGGCACTTGTTGCATCTCTCATAAGAGGTGATATTGATTCACTTATATTTGACAATGTGGGAATGACCCCAGTAAATTATTAGTTTGATTCTTTCTTTTCACAGATAATAAATATGATTAATCAAAAATCTGTTTTTCCAAACTAAGTGTGCTATTCCTAGCAATGTGAGTGTTTCAGAAACTGGACCCAGTGTGTTTGGGAATCTCTAGTGCAAGAAGACTTGGGGGTTTTATTGGTTAAAGCATAGCATAGTTTTCCACCTCCTGAGTTGCTTCTAGTCATTGTCTCATAACTTGTGTCAAATTTATAATTCATTAACAATCACAGCTTAGTTTGTGGTTTCTTTCCTTTCTCATGCTTCTACAAAATAATTTTATTCAATAGACTTTTCACTTTTCCGTCTTCTTTATTTTTAAATTATTAAAAGGAAGCAGCATCTCAGGTACTGTTCAGAGTGGAAACAGTCTTGTGTACTAGTAACAGCACCTTATAATTCCTATTTCCTGTTACTCCAAGCTTAATAATGTCTTGAATCTTAAAAAGTCTAGACACTGCAAGCTCTATGAGATAGTGAGAGGTAGCAAAATTATTCTAAAAATTGTCACGAGTATTTTGGTAGTGCACAGGGTGAAAGAAAAAAACCCTCTATCTCTGGCCAGGGCAGCCTCTTGTGACCTGCCTTAAACTCCCTTTTTTCCATGTCCACTGATGTGCAAATCCCAGCCTACCTCAGAAATCCATTCTTCCAGGTTTAGCAGTCATGAAAGTTACCCACTAAGGCTCTCTTCTGGTATTAGAAGAGCAGGAAATCCCAGTGTACCTTACAAATGGAAATAGGATCTGGCAGCCATGAGTCCAATGGATCCAAATTTGTCACTGCTAAAAATTGTGATTTGTATTTTGTTCATCTCACTTTAGTTCTCCAGCCAGATACTATTTCATGGCAATTGAGGCTTCTGTATCTTCAGCACGGTGTCAGCAGTGTTGGTTTTGATTATTAAAGAGTCTCTTGCTTTCACCATTATTTTCACTTTCCTTGTCTTTTTCCTTGTTGCTTCATTTACCTTGTCTCCTTTGTGGTGTTATCTTTTTATGTGATAATTTGATTTGTGCCAGGATGATTCCTTTTGAGAGTGAAAGGAAACACGAGATCATCAACCCAATGTTTTATTTTCCCTTCATTGCATGTTCTCTATATTTTATCTTGTTTTTATTTTAAATTATTTTTTTCTGTATTTTAATGACATGTCTGAAATCTTTGTACATTTTTTGCTCAGTTGCATATAAATTATCATTTGTTTGTACTGCTGTATTGTATTCTACTTTTCTAAGAATAAATAAAGGTTTGTTTGGGGAAAATAAATCATGCAAACATTGGCAAAATAATGCATTTTAATGCCATCTAGAAATTCAGTTTCAAACCAGCTTTGAATGTAATAAGCTGTGGAACTTCATTTAAGTCGCATTTTTAAATCAGCAAAGCGGTGTTAGGAGCCAGTCAACCCAGAATGCAAAGTTTACTGTTGCTTGATGATAAAGTATAAGCTGGAAGAACCAGTCAAAAAAAAAAAAAAAAAGAGGCCTATATAATATATAAATTAGTTTGTACAGAGGCTGGTAATAGCTGGAAGGGCATCTTAACTATCTCAATGCTGGCTTTTTATGGGACTGAAGAAACAAGATTTTCTCTTTGGAGTGCCTGTAGTGAAGCAGATATTCTGTAATTCCAGGCAGGGTGCACATCCAGAATCCAATGAAATCACCCAACCCCTGCTATTGATCACCATAGATTTTGGTCAAGGCTGTAATGGGTTTAACAGTGACATATCATCCCTGTGATTTATGGCACTGGGCCCAGGCTTCTGCTACCCAAAGCAGTGGTGAAACAATTGAGTTTTGTACCAGCATATTTCCCTACCTGCAAGGGAGGGATTTTTGTGTTTGGTTTAATTTTTCTCTGGTGTGTGAGAAAACCCTGCTAATGGGATCCTTAGGGATATAATCTGAATTTACCTGGCATGAACCTTAGGGGGGAAGAAAATTATTCAACATAAATAAGCTTAAAAAATGAGTGTTGCCATGCAGGGGAATCAAAAAGAAATAACCTGTCTAAAGTTTCAGTTTGGTGATGAGTGTAAGTACTTGCTTAATTTGCATTACATTGCCTATCCCAGAGAACTTCTGTGGCTACTCATGAGCTTGGCATGAGCTTATGTATTTTACTGAATTGGAGCCTTAATGTGTCAGATTCTTTTAGATTCTTCACACAATGTTTACACAGCTAATTTTTGTATGTCTTATCTCAGCCTATGGCAGTATTTTAAAGTTGACTTTTTGAAGGGGGTGTAAAATAACAAAATCAGTAAAAGTTTAAAATAATAAAAAGCATAAAATCTGACTTTTTCTCAAATTTCTTTTGCATTTTTGTGGTTTGTAAAATGCCTTAGGTGTTGATCTGACTAAGCATTTAAGCATGTACATAAATTAAATAAGAGGTGAATTCTAATCTCACCCAGAGCACCAAAACATTTCCATTCCTTTTAGTGGCATAGGGTCAAACTTCTGTTGCTTTGAAGCACCTGAAGACGGGGAATAATATGTGCATTGAGGTTATTTGGTGAAGATTGACCTTACTGTGCAATGATATTAACATGCAATTTATAAACCTATTTATCAATTGAATTTAAATAATTTTATAATACCTGAAATAATCTGTAATCAATGTTAATGAAATATTAAGGTATCGCAGATACCAATACTGTGGAAAATATTTTTTTAAAATAACCAATGGCTTGGTTATGATCTTCCATAAGTCCAGACCCTTATTTATAGGCACATGTATAAGAAAGAGCTACAAAAACTCACTCAACAAGCACTGTTTCTTCAGAATTATTAAATATGCAAGCATTATCTTTTGGGAAACTGGTGACCAGACTTTTATTATGCTGAGCTATTTTAATAATTTGGCTAGTCATGTCTTGTCAAAATATGTCAAAATAAAAGCTTGGGCAGTTTCCAAAATACAGCCCTGAATAGAGGCACAGAAACCTTTTCAAAATTTGGTTTTTAATTGCAAAAATTGTGGCTAATAGTCAGGAGTAAGGATTTTGTAAGCCTTTCATATAGCTGGAGTGGAGATGAGAGGCTTTGTAAATCAGCTAACCCTGGGCATCAAACAGGTTGTAGAAGCAATTCTTTGTCTCCTGTGCCAACTCTCTCTTCTCCTCCTGGCATATTAGGAAAAAAATGAAAACTTTTGAGATTTGCATGTGACTAGACAGGAATGGTGAAGAACGAGGGTGTGGAGCAATCTGTTACTCCTGATGCTCCCGTAGAGTAATTCAGTCTGCTAAAGGATAGCAGTGCTTTGCTTTGGGCTCACTAGTGAGAAATTGCATTCCTTATGGACTAGATTATATTTTAGGTTTAAAAAAAATGTGTTAAGCAATGTAAAGAAATCATTAATTTTTAGTGAATTTTTGGAATAGAAGCATCATTAATTTAATTTTTACTTTGTAAAAGAGTAATCTGTCACATCACAGTGTAATTTTAGATGATGTCAAATTCTGAAAACACCACCCTTTTGAGGGCCATCCTCTTTTGTTGCAATGCTGTTTCAGACCAGACGTATAAGAAATGATGAGTACATGTTTGCTGAAAAGAGTGAAATATTAATTACATTATTAGCCTCACTATTTTGATCCTTCTTTTTTTTCTCCCCACATCTTCCTTTCCCTTTCTATCTGGAGATGGCCAATGATGTGAGGCTGGGCCTCAGAAGCATGGTGAGAATTTCTAATGAACATACAGATGATTGGTTTCTTGTTGAAAATGCCTGCACAGATGAATCCCTGTTAGTTTCCTCCACATCTTTACCTTCCCCTGTCACTCCCCTTGATCCCAACCTCTGTGTTGTTGGAAATGCCTGTAGCTGCAGTCTGTAGTGTGTACACAGTAGAGGTTTCTCCGGTTGCAAGTTCTCCTTTCTCCCAAGTTCCTTTGCAGAGACATTGGCATGCTCACCAACTAGCACTCATTCTGTACTGCATTTTGCTGCTTGTGTTGAGAAATGTTTCTTTGCATTCTCTTATTGTCCTGTTAATTTTTAACATCATGAAAACTGTGGAAACATCTGTACCATGTGAACCACTCACTCATTCTCGTTGTCGTTGTGTTACCAGCTGGTGAACCAAGGTTGGTAAGGATTTTAAACTTGAATATCTCAGCATGAGGCTGGATGTCCCCTTTCATATTGAGTAACAAATGAAAATGCTATCACAGGCTCTTTCCTGGCAGGTTTGGGTCTGTTGTGAGGTCTAGACTGTTCTCTCTGTGATTGCACTTAGTTAATGGATGGTGGTGAATGTGGGAGCAGATCATTGCAAGACACTGTGGGGCAACCTGATCTTCCCCATCAGGACTGTCCTGGGTATTTATTCACAGAGACAGGGATGCACTTCAAGAGGATAAATAAGACAAAGAAAGAGGTTTGGCTGGTTCAAAGTGGTGTGCATGGTCAGCTTCACTGGCCTGCTGGGGAGATTGCTCTCTGGGGTATTCCTGGCAAGGCTCATAGGCAAGACCTGTGGGACACGTCAGAATTAGACCTCTGCTTAGATGTGATTTCAGCTTAGATAAATCCAACCTGGGTAAGGTGTGCAATGGGACTGTGGGAAGATGTGAACTGCTTCGTAAATGTTCTTGCTACCACTTCTGTAGCCAGTCACTGTTACTTGTTTGGTGACTAGGTTTTTTGGTAATAATTTATTTATACCTCTTTTCTGGCTGAGGATAGCTGGAAATGATGTATTTGAAACAATTTTCTGTCACATTAACATCAACTTTGCAGGATTTTGTAATATCTCACTTTTTTTCAGGTTTACTTAAGAGGAAAAAGAGTGTTACTGTCTCTTCATAAAGGAATTTCTGCTCTCTGGTGAAGAAGAGCATCACTTAGTGAATAAGGTGTCCTCTTGTACATAATTTTTATGAAGTTTTGTTTTTTTGCAGATGATTCTACATTTAATGAAATTAACATACTGCAGAACTTTCTTTTATTCTTTCAATTAGGTAACAGCCAACTGGACCTCCTCTGATGTCAGTCTCAGTGCCTTCTTCTAACAGCTGGTTTATGGACGATAATTTAGCTAATTGCTAATTTAGAATACATGGTAGAGCTTCCACTTGTAAGAGCAGAAGCTTGATGCAGGATTGGGCCTATTTCTAAGAGCAGGTTTTCAAGTAGACTCTTGAGGTGCATCCCTGCATATTTCCAATAAGATTCTGTGATGGTCAAACCAGCTTTGAGCAGAGTACACTCAGAAACACTCAACAAATTTTATGTAGCATTAAGTGCTGATGACTGGGTGAGCTGCCTGTGTTAAATTAATGTCAGCAGACATCCATCACCACTGCATCTGTGTGCACGTCTCCCTGCATTTCACTGCATTGTCGGCTGCGGAATCTCCGGAATAATGAGTGTCACACAGTGAGTCTTGCTCAAAAGGGGCTGTTGGTATTAATGTAACACCATACTGTATTGCCATTGTTTTGCAGCACATCTAGTCCATATATCATCACTGCTTTTTCTTCTTGAGCAAGCCAATTATGCCTGGTTTTGCCAATCTGTCAGAGCCTCCTGGAATAAATTAAAATTACAGCTTTGCATATGCAGGAGCTGTTACTGAAAGTAATGATAATGGCACTGGGTGAATACAGGATTTCAAAATAATCCTAACCAATTGTACACATGCAGAGCTGCTGCTGCTTTATTTCTCTTTAACAAGGTAAATATTTGAGTCCACGATGTCTGAAACCCCACAGACTGAAGCTGGTTGCTGGGTGGAGCTGTGGGGTTTGATGCTGAGTAAGAAGAAAATAGTCTGTGGGTACCTGAGCATGGAAAGTGCTGTTTCAGTTTTTTTCTCTGCCTGCTTTTTCAGTTTTGCAGTATGTCTGGCTGTGCCTGGAAGTGCCTGAGTGTTCCTTTCTAACTGGGTACAGGTGTGCCTTCCAGCACCTGTGTCTCATGGCCTCTGACAGACACCTGCCATTATGAGCACACATGTATGAGTCAGGAGGAGTTGTATATGGGTGGGAGAGAGACCAGCATGTTTCCTGGTCAGGGACAGAAGAGGAAGTGTTTGTCTGGCACTGGAGTTTGTCTCAAATTTTGAAACCCAGCCCTACTCACAAAATTACCTAATTTTTTAAAAATAGCTCTTGCACAGAATGAAAAGCTAATATTAGCATTTGTGTCTTGGTTTCTTTCTCTCATCAAAAGGTAATCCTTCATGTTGTCACCCAGGACAGGAAACAAAAAACCAAAGCAGAAACGTGCCCTGATTGATGATTAAGGCTATATTACCTTAAAAGCTTTGTTTTCTGCATATCTCCTGAGTCTTATTAACTGCTTTAACAGGCTTTTAATTCTTGGCACAGTTACCAGCACCTGACTGGGAGGTATTGACATATGCAAGTTATTCCCTCCCTGTTTAGCCTGTCTGCCCATATTGGCTATGTTTCTGAAATTTTAGTCCTTCTGGGGTCAGGGCCATCAATCTTTTTCTTCTCCAGTCTAGTGTGCTTTTATTTGCATGTGTTGGATGTTGATGGAACTTATCACAGTTTTGGCATAGTTTTAGCATCACATTTCTGCAGATATTAGACTTTCCTATTGGGGCATTTGTCTTCCTTTTTTTGCCTTGATGGAACTGCTTCATCATTGTGTAGCATTTTTATGTCTTGAAGTGGCTTTTCTAGAACTCTGTGATAAACTCACAGAAATTACAAGTAAAAAACCAGACAACACAATGGTGTCTTTAATTAAAATATTTTTCTCAAAAAATTTTCCCTTGGAAGATTCCAAGTGTTGCAAGCCAGTAAGCTAAGCAGTATTAACTTTTAATTAATTGTATTTAGAGGGATGTAGGCAGTTTCTCAAAAACATCAGCCAGTAGCTCCATTCCAACACCCTTGAATTTGATCACATTAACTGACTCCAAAGCTCCCAATTGGTACCATATTCTTTCAGTATGACTGCTCACAGGCTTTATTAGAACCACCTGTCAAGAGTCACAGAAAATAAGCTAGGAAAAAAAACATATTGATTACTCTGTAAATGATGGTGTCTGCATTATCTTGTCATAATTCCACTCGGTGTGAAAAGGGCAGACCTGGTTAGTCCTGAAAGGGAGTCAGTTTCTTGCAGGTGTGACCATGCAGGTTCAGTCATTCCCAGGCAATTCTGGTGAGCATCCTCCAGATCACTCCAAGCCAGGGTGTGCTCCTGCTGTCAGTCACAGGCCACTGAACCTGTTGCTCATGATCAAGTGCTTGGGACATATCAAAAACCTGCCCCTCTAAGGCCCTTCCAGAACTCAAACTCACTGGGGGATGTTAACATTTCACTTGGTATTTAGGCCTAACAGAATTTCCTGACCAGGAGCAATGGTTGTTTTGCTGTTTTCCTTAAGCTGCAGAGGATAAGCCTGGGTGTATAATTAATTTTCCTTACACGTTTCTTTTCTTCACTGATTAGTTTCTTCAACTGATCTATTTGGAGTACAACATTAATATTGAAAATAGAATTATGAAGACAGCAAAGGAAAACTATTTTATCTTTTCCTGGCAACACAAGCATATACTTGTGTCCAACACAGCCATAGATGAGAAGTGAAGTTGAATTGGCATGAAATGTCTGAGATGTGACATATTTATAATATTAACTAAATTTTATATATTAAGTGCAAAAAATAATTTTTTTTACAAATTACTGATATTTAACGAGAAGCACAGAACTAAAAATAAAGGAGAACATGGAGCTGACAATGGATAAAACATAATAACTTTTAAGATTTCTTTTTCTGGCTTTATTGCCATTTAAACCTTTCTTCATTTAGCCTGTTAGTTTTCAGTAACATATGCCATGTTACTGAATTTCCCAGAAGAAAAATAAAAGGAAAAAAAAGATTAGGTTTACAGAATTTACAGAGTCTGAAAGGTTGGCTTGTCACATAATGCTATCCTGAAACCTCTGCTTCTGGAAATCTTGGATTCAAAGCAGTTTTATGGTGTGCAATGACAAACTAATCTTTTCAAGGGTTTCTGAATTTAATCTTGGGTTTTTTAAAAGGATTTGAAGAATCATTCATTCACCATTAAGATAGTCTCATACAAACCTTGACATTTAGTTATTTAGCTGCTCTTTTCTAATAAGACAAAGAAAAAGGAAAGAACCTTTAAAAATGTGATTTTATAATTCCTCAGAGACAAGTTGTTTTCCATAACCTTTGCAAACATTTTATTTTGACAAGGAAAAGAGGGAATAATGTGAATTCCTGTTCTGTTGAAAGCCTTTATAAACTTTTCTTTGATCTTAATAAGGCCAGCAAGTTGTCCTTAATGCTGAAGAAAGAGAAGTAGGCAAGTGAAATCATCACCCCTACCTCTTAAAGAGATCCCAAGTATTTCCTTCTCTATGTACTTCACAAAGTGTTCTGGTGTAGATGGAATGGGGTGTCTGTGTGCAGGAACTGGTTTTAATCTTTATTGAGAATGAAATTTTTAGCACAGTGAAACATGAGTTTGTATTGTGAAACATAAGCAACTTCAAAACCACTATTTCCTGAGGAATGCTGAGGAAGAAAAGGCCTGTCAGGCCAGGAGAGGGGAACATCCCAAAAGATGTGGAATGTTCCTTAATGATCCCTATGGTCTGGACCCAGAGATGTGTATTAAAAGCATCCAAGCTGTGGCTCTTCATGTTTACATCTAAAAGGGCTCAGCTAAATATTAATTCAATTAATCAAGATTAATTCATGCTTTGAATTTTATGACCTTCTGTGCCCAGATGCTCCAAATGAAGATCCTGCTTCATTCACAAATTTATTTTCTCTCTGCAAACAATTAATGACTGCTTGTTGCAATTATTGAAACCTTACCTTTCCCTCTGGATTGGCTTTATCCAAGTCTCATACTTGTTCCACTAGCAAAGCAAGATGAATACACTTAGGATGTACTTGCAATAAAAAAATTAAAATATAAATAAAACATTGGTGTATATTTTCACTTGAAATGATCTGAAGAAGGCATTAGTATTTGGCAAAAGCTCAGAAAAAATGTAAATGAATCATGAGCATTTTGCCAAAGCCTCATTTAGGAATATTTGTTCTAATATTTGCTCAGTTCTAACCCGAGTTCTCTTTTGTTTTCTTATTTTGTAGTGGAGATTTGACAAGAAATTGAGTCCCCGATACCCAAAATGCCAGCTGGGAGTCCACATCCCAGCTAGCAGCATCATTTAGAAAAAAATCAGTACAGGGTACCTAAGGAGGCATTGCATAATGGGAGTTAGCTCCTTAGGCTCAGCATCATAATACGTGGTGCTAGCTGCAGTTTGTGCACAAGCAGAACTTTGCAGCAAGCTTTTGTTGGCAAACAGGTGAGGAAAATAAAGCAGTGAGTGGTTGGACATCTCTTCCAAAGGAACCCAGCCAGAGAGGTTGAGCTTACTCCCATTGGGAATAATGGAAGAACTTATCTCACGTTTGCCCCAGGTCTACAATTTTAGTTTTAAGAAAAAGGAACTGAGGAAATGATGAATTGCATCCATGAAATCCTCTGGTCACTACCATACATCCTTAAGTTTCCTGGCTAGAGAGTTTAGGGAAGAGTGTCTGAGTTATCATCAGCTTAGTGCATTGTCTAATGTATTGAATGAAGGGCCTGACAGGTCAGGCGTGTTTGTTGTCAGGAAGGACTTAATAGAGCTGCAGGGGTTATCTGATCAAGTGTTGTGTGATCCCTTCATGTCAAAAAAGTTTATTTTTTATTTTATTATCCATTGATTTGTCTCTAACTCAAAATTATCCGATTAGAGGATTTGGTTGAAAAAGCAGGATTTTTAAAAAGTTATTTGTTTCATTGGTGCGGAAGATTATATCCCCAGGTTTCTGGAAGCTTCATGGGGATTTTGGTGAGTTTATGACATAAATTAAATAGGAATTCATTTTCCACTGATTAGCAAAGAATTTGTAACACGCAGCTCAGCCCTGTAATTGTGGCGCAATTGTGTTCCAGTTGAAATCAATATGGATTTAGCCGAAGCTAAGGACACAGGTTTGAACTGTACATCATGTAACACTAATTCATTTCCAAACCCATGCAGGGATCAGCAAATTCAATGGTTCTTGAGTAATGTAGAAGGGATGTTAAATCACAGGGTTACAACTGAATCTGTAGTTGACATTGACTGGAATCAAGGACTTTGGAGTTGGCTTGTCAATTTACAGGGGAAAGCAAAGTTGCATAGCAGAGGATACCACTGGAATAAGATTGTAATTCTCTGTGCTCCACCTGAACACCAGTGATGAAATATTAAAAGGAGTGAGTGGCAGTGACGCTTTGTACTTCATTCCCTGAGCCTGCATCTTGCTATGAATCAGTCAGGCTGGTGGTATTGTGTTAAACCAACATTTAAGCCCAGGTTGACCTTGGGGAGTCAGGGATTACTGGAACACAAAAGTTTTGGGTAGTCCTGCTCCCTAGGTTGGAGCCTTGCTGTGTGAGTAATGTAATTACAGGTTTGTGTTGGACCAGGGAATTTCTCCAGTTCCAGGGTTGTTGGGCTGTTATGCTTTGCTGCTACTCTGCTGTGAGTTACACTTGCATCAAATAACTAAACTGCAATCATAGCTGTGCTTTATGAAATGTAGAGAAATTATATAATGTAATACCTTTTTATTGGCAGTACAATGCTAGCTGTTAAAATTCAGTCAGACAGCATCCCAGGTGGTTGACTTCACCCTGCCAATTTTGTTGCTTCCCAGTTTGAGCATCTTGAATGCCGTACTGAGGTGATAAACAGCCCACTGTAGGTCTTTGCTACTTCAGGATTTAAAGACAACTCCTTTTGCTGTGTTTCCTTTAGCTAAGAGCTAAAGTGTGCTGAGTGAGTGGTTCTGACAGATGAGGAGACCACTCTGTGAACCTTATGAAACGCATTCTCAGAAGATGGTGATGCATTTCCTAAAGACCAACACTGTTTTCCTGAGCTCTGACCACAGATAGACTTTTCCAGATGACATGTCAAGATGACAGAGAGCTTATGGTCTGTCATGAAACTGTTTCAAACACAAATGCAAGGTTCCCTCCCCTGGGCTCCCGGAGTAGGCCTCTCTCAGTGCTGCTCCAGTGGGTTTTATTCTGTGCCACACAGGTGACCCAGAGCCTCCTGATGGGAGGGTAGGAATTCATCATCACCACAACCTCTGGCTAGCAGATTTCAATGAAGCAATTACCCTGAAGTCATGTTTTTTTTACTGACATATTCTTTAGAAAATGCTCTGCAGATACATGAGATAGTGGTGAGCTGTCATGTGGTGACAAAGGGCCGAGCTGCCCAGTGGAATGTGGAGTCCCAGGTCATCTGTTTGCCTGCTATAGGCTTTTTTCTGAGCTTCTGCAAGGTGAGCCAAGGGCGTGAGGGATATGCTGGTCCCTGATGCCAGCCATCATTTACCTCCCAGGAGGATGGGATTGACAACATCAGGAGCTCCAGCAGGCTGAGATTGAGCTGGTGTTTTCTTCAGCAGGTTTTTCATCTGGAGATGTTGCCAGACCTCAAGGTTTTGCACAGGCACAGCTGAAATCCAAGTGATGTAATGAGTGATCAGCAGCTGTGGTCACACAGAGGAAAGGAAGGGGGCCGGATGGGGTTGGAGATTGTGTTTGGACTGATTGCTCTGATTTCTTCCCCACCAGGACAAAGAAGTGAACCTGGAGCAGGTGCACAGACGCATGAACAGTTTAATTGATGAAGACATAGCCCACAAGCAGATCTCCCCAGCGTCCATCGAGATCTCGGCGCTGGAGATCGGGGGCATGCAGCCAGCCCAGACCCTGGAGCCGGTGCGCGAGTACCAGAACACGCAACTTTCTGTCAGCACCTTTTTACCAGAACAGACAACTCATGGTGCCAGCAGGACACTGACAGCTGCCTCGGGCAGCAACCTGCCGCTGCCCCTGAGCAGCTCAGCCACCATGCCCTCCATACAGTGCAAACACAGGTCACCCAATGGAGGACTATTCCGGCAGAGCCCCGTGAAAACCCCGATCCCAATGTCATTCCAGTCCGTGCCGGGGGGAGTCATCCCAGAAGCGATGGAGCCCTCGCACGGAACATCCATATGATGAAAACAAACAGTACAAACAACCAGCAGAGATTTTTAATACAAAAATTTAAAAGAAACAAAAAAAAAAAAAAAAAAAAAAAAAGAAAAAGAAAATGAACTCTTACGTTTTTCTTGTATATACTTGTAAATAATGAAAGAATGAAGTGGGGTAAAAGTGTATTTTGAATATTCCCAATTTTCGAAGTAAGTAAAAAACAAAACAAAAAACAAACAAAAATGTATGAATGACTTTGTAAATTTTGTTCTATATGAATAAAAAGGCAAACTACTTGTGGTCGTTCTCAAGTGCCAAAGAAGACCTGTTACTGGGACTGAGGGCCATACTTTTCTTTTATTCCCATGGATTTCAACACTTATTCCCTTACAGGTATGGTTTTTTTAAGAGCAAAAAAATTATCTCTTTCTTGCTAGAAAAATTCACCATGCTCAGATTTCTCCTTTCCCCAGAACCCTGTTTTATAGCCAAGATGACAATTCACTCAGAGAACTTAGCAGCTGGTATTAGCATAGCAGTAAAAAATGCTTTAAAGGTGAATTATAACTCAAATCCAACAAACAATAAACAGAGAATACTTTCCTTCTAACAAGGATTTACACTTCCACACAGTTTCTAAATTTAAGCACAGGATTATTGGATTGTGGTTTTACTGTCTGCTGTGCTGTGTGGCTCTTTTTATTTAACTTTCTGTGTTTTGTTATACATATATATATAATATATATTATATATTTTATGACGTATATATTATATATATAAATGCTTTGATGAACAACAAGTTTTAGGTTAAGGGGAAAGCTTTTAAGAAGAACTGCTCAGCTCTTTTGTTTCTTGTGTACATGACTGAAAATGGGGAGGAACCAATGGAGTGAGGCAAGGAGGAACTGTAAAGGCAGGAGATAATGGCACTGCAGTGCCTGTGCCCTCTGGTGCCATCTCTTTCTTTAAGATTTCACTGAATTTTTTGTATAATGGATGCAATGCTCCCTGTTGAAATCATATCCCTGAATGACAAGACTATAAGCACAGCTCTGCTTTTTTTCCATTGATTTTGTAAAGAGAAACATTTTAATGGCCATGTCTATAATTGTGGTAGAAAAAGGCTGTACAAAGCCTTTTTTTTAATCTGTAAAACACAGAGGACAAAGATAGAACAACGCATATAGCTTATTTAATGTCTTGTCATGCAAATATTACCAGTGCAATGTCGTATGACAAGAAAAAACCAAACCAAAAATCTAACACATTGTTTCCTTCCCAAACTGAAATTTAAATGCCAAACATAATGGATCCCTGTTCCCCCTCCTACTCTTCCTGGACCATCACTCTCTTTCAAAATTGGGATAATTTAATGTCTTCTCAAATTTATCCCTAATACTAGATTGTAATTTCCCTTTGCAGTTGGATTTCTTCCTTCAGTTTATTAGAGCACTGCTATTTGGAAAAGGCTGTAGATCCTGGTGCGGCAAAATCACTGTCTACATTAGGGTGAAAAATTCTGTTTGAACAGAGGTAAAAATGCATTCACATCCCAGGAAAGTCAGCAGGCAATCTGGGTCAGGTTTTTGGGTAAATAAACATTCCATTCACTGCTCCTAATTTGATTTGCATAATTACACAGCACGTATATTTATGGGGTGATTAAAGTCCCCACATTTTTACATTTCTACTTGAAGCAGTAGGGAGGAAAAGTCAAACTGTGACATAAACCCAGCCTTATGGAAGAGTATACTCAGCCTAACACTTTTTAAATGAGGAATATTGATGATGGGCTTACAGGAGGAGTACTCTTAGAGGAATTCATTTTTTCTATTGTCAAGCTGGTTTCTCATGAAGATGGTGCAATTTTGTAGCTTGGCACAAATTACACTATTTGCTGACTGGATTTATGCTATTTGGAGGTTTAGCCCACAAAAACTTCGTATTTTTTTTTCTTCTTTTGTCACATTGTTTTGTTTTTTTTTTTTTTTTTGGTTTTTTTTTTGTCTTAACAAACCTATGCCACAGGAAAAAAAAATCTTCTATAAAAACACTAATTAGTTATGGCAGAAATAGCTGCACTAAAAGACTATGTACACACAGAAATCTGTAAAAATGCTTTGGAGAAAGAGTGCAAGCATTTGTGTTGGAAAAATCTCTCATTTTGTGACCAGTTTAAGATTCTAGCTGCAGCAGAGGAGCATGCTGCAGAAAAGGCGCAAGGAGGTGCTTGAGTGGCCACAAGGGTGTGATCTGTTGTGGCACGCAAACCTGCTGGAGGTGTCCTGAGCTGCTGCTGTGCTGTTACTCACAAAACATGCTGCTGACTTGCTGCAGCAAAGCCCAGAGCAGGGGCTTGAAACCCTCTTTTACTGAGGCATCTTTGCTTTCATGTTTGATCTTTTTCATATTATAGACTAAAGCACTGTAATTTTAACTGACCTGCATTTGTGGAAAAAATTGTGAATACAATATATTTTGGGGATAAACTTCAGCATTCTTCGTATTCAGTGTTCTCCTCCTGGCTTACTCTTGCTGTGTGCTGTAAAGTTTGGAAGTGTGCTCTAACTTATCAGTGATGTCAGAGCTCCTTTACTCTCATGCACAGGATGTGACTCACCTGTTTGAGTGCTTGGCAGGACTACATTTATGATGAGCAGCATCTTGAAGAATCAAACCACGCAGCCCTCTTTCAGAAAAGCATTTCAGCATGTGTGAGCCCTGTGGGGTGCACCTGCTTTATGCACAGGTGAAGTGCATTGCTGATTGATGGTGGAGTTAAAACACAGGTCTCAAATTAAATATGTGCCTAATTTTAAGCAGGTGAGTGAGCTGGCCAAACTCCTTGGGAGTACTCAGCTGCTTTAAGTTAACCTTAAGTTTTGAGTGCTTTGCTGCACCAGGGTCTACACTGCAAAACTAGGAATCTGCAATGGATCTCTCACTGTCTAGTAATTATTTCTTTATATAAAAGTTAGCAAGTCATAGGTTGAGCCTGTCAGCCCTGACAGGAAGCTGTTAAATCCTTCATGTGCTAGTGGTTCGGTTTTAGATTATTTAAGCAAATCACCAGGTTCTCCTTGAACATAAACAATGTTTCTTTCCCCATAACTTTCAGTTTTGAAAGTAAATGCAGAATGTATGATTTTCATATCCTGTCTCCTGTTTTATATTTGTATCTTCCTTTTGACAGATCAAAGCATTCACTTTCTATATAATATGTATTCACCACACACATGCATATATATATATATATATACATGTGCAATTACTCACAGAAGAAGTGAGAAATATAATTTCCATGTGATGTAAATGAGCATAAGGTGAAAGCTCTCACAGAGCTGTGCTTATTTACACCACCTGCAGGTTTGACCCTTCACCTTTAATATCTGGCAAGTTGAAGCAGAAAAACTGCAGAAGTTTCTGAAAACTTTGAAGACCAAACTGTGCTCTGGTTTTTCAACTGGAACTTCCCTGAGTGTACTTAAAATAGGGAACAATGTGTGACCCCAAATATTCCAACTCCTCTGGAATGTTTACGCTGCAAAGGTGATTGAACATGAAATGTACCTTCCTTTTATTGTGCTCTTTTGGTGATGAGCTTTCACAAAAGTGACATCTGTGGCACAGCACTTCTAGCCTGTCTTGTTCTACCAACCCATTAGTTTAGAAATTACTTTCTTAACAAAAATGTGACTCAGTTTCTTCTATTTGCTTGCAATCCATGGGCAATCTGCTTTCAGTCTGAAGAATGCATTGCTCTTATTTCTTAGTATGTTATGTTTTCCTATTGCAATGGGGAAAAAAAAGAGTAATTGTGCTTTTTAATTTCAGAGTTGAAACTTGATAGAATATTTTTCTGCTGAGTTACAGCTACATGTGTGCAATACTTGTCTTGCAAAGTGAAGTTCCCAATATCTGCCTTGCTTTGATAACCATTGCTGCATTGTAGGTGAAGTCTCAGCAAAACAACTCACTTTTCCTTAGTCTGCTCGTAGATAAACCACTTAAAGCTGGGTTCTCACCTGTGTAAATCAGCTTCCCTCCAGGGAATGGGTCAAGCATGCTGAGTTTCAGCAGGTGAAGGTTTAGCTCTTAATATTGGGCTCAAGAGCACTCCTTTCTACAAACTGGGGTAGCTCTGAAAAGGAAAATGTCTCAAAAATTAACCTGAAAGAGGAACTTTATAATAATTTTGAGCATGTAACATGGATTACAGTTTAAACTTTATGCTGGGATTGCTTAAAGAAAGAAAATTCTTCCTAAAATCTGTTTCAATTTCGGAATAGCTCTCTTCTGAGCTTAAAGCTGTTGGGTTGGTGACAAGTGGAGCATTCAGAGGAAATCATGTTAGTGGGGTGGTACAGAAACCACAGTGTTCAGACCTTGTTCTTTTATTTTATTTTGCTTTACTGACTTGAACTTACATTGTGAGCAGCTAAAGAGGGACATAAATCTAAACACAACACATTTTGGGGACCCTGCTGGAAATTTCTCAGAGAAACCACATCCTTTGGCATCATCCTGGGAAAGGCAAGGAGAAAGTCAGAAGAAAACTCTGAAGAAAGGCAAAATTAAAGGTAAAATCTGACATGCGGTGAAGGGGGAGGGAGAAAAGGATGGTTACAACTCATGTTTAGTAAAGCTGTATTACTTGTATGAGAAGCCTCAATTCCATCATACAAGCAGTTGCCTCAGCTAATTATTATTTTTCTTAATTTTTAGGAAACAAATAAAAACAGCATTTGTTCTACCAGAAACAGTTGTTATATTATTTAAGAGTTGAAATGATTTGTTTGGCCGTGCCTGTTTTTTGGCTTGATTGTTGCTCAGCTGGGGAGAATCAGCAGCAATCAGTGATTTCACCCAAAGCAGCTGTGGGCTGTTTGCTGGGAGCCACTCCCGGGGCTGTTTAGGGCTGCAGCTGGGACAAATCACCTCAATCAGCTCCAATCAGCTCCCCATAAAGCTCTCACTTGCCGGGCTGTGGGGGAGAGTTTGGGCTTTGTGCTCTGAACTGCACAAGTCTCTGCCGTCCTGGATACGGGTGGTGCTTTCTGCTGGTGTTGGAGGGAAGCAGAACAAAATGTGGGTTCTCCATGTTTGCAAGGTAACCTGTAAGAGAAGCAAGTAATGTATGTAGCTGTAGCTTTTTACTGAGTTTTGTTTTGTCCTAATTTTTTTTTTTTTTTCACTGTGCGCTTTCAGGCATACTACTTAAATTATTTTCTTTTGCCTTTACTGAAATTGATAGCTTTCTTTGAAATCAATTGATGCTGGTAGCAACTTCACATCGTGTTGTAGTAGAGCACAACTATGGGAGAGTTGCTTTGTCTTTTTTGAATTTATTTTTGATAGTTTTCTTTGAAAGATGTGTTATCTTTCAATTACTAGCTCTGTTGTTGCAGTTATAAAGCTCTGTAGTTTTGAGGGGGTCTGTTTGGCCTCTATATCGCATAAGGAGGAGGAGAAGTCCTCAGAATCATAAATACACACAGCGAGGTAAGTAAAAAGCTTGAACAAAAAACTAAAAAACAAAATCTAAATCTCTGCCCCTTTTGCTGAAGTTTCCAATGCTTGGATGAGTTGCTGGGACAGAATCTGGTTTCTGAATAATGTGCTACGTGTGACTGTAATGTAGATACCCCCTGAAACATTTCTAGGTGAAAACCACAGCACAGCTCATGCCTCTACGTTTTTTCAAGATAAAGAATTTTGTTTCAATTTTTAACTGTTTTGTTACAGTGCTATAATGGAAACTGTATGGGTGGGGAGATGGAGCCTGAGGGTTAATTGCTTACAGCTGTAGGTAATTATCAGTCTGCTTTTTGACTCTGGTTCTAAAAGGTCACTCAGCCATGAAAGGGAGCATCTTAGAAGTTTTTCTATGTTTCAGTATTTTTCTAAAATGCTTTTCATTGTGTGAAATGTGTGTATCTGTTTTCTGATGGAATTATTTCCAAAGTGGTTGAGTAGAATACAGCAGAGCCCTACAGTTCAGGTGAGAATTGCAGCTAAAAGAACAAAAGGGATTGACGGTGGAGTTAAAGTGCACGGTTCAAGTTAATTATGCGCCTAATTTCAAGCAGGTGAGTGAGCTCCTTAAACTCCCAGGGATTACTCAGCTGTTTTAAGTTAACCTTGGGCGCTCTGCTGCACCGCGTTCTACGCTGAGCTACAAGTCTACACACCATGACAACCGTGCAGAGAGATGCCAGATTTATATAGCCTTTTCTATATATCAGCAAAAAACAAATTGGCTTTTGTTTAATGTGCTTTTATATGATTTATATTGAAGCAATTCTGTTAAATTAAATACTTACCAGCAGCAAAATATGCCAGCCCACTGAAGTGCTGAAATGTGTAATTGCAAGTAAATCTAAGCAGACACTGAGCTGTTTGTGTGCTCAGTCTGCTGTAGTGGCTGTAGTGGCAGGTTACAGTGTACAGTGGCTGTAGTTATAGTTGCAGTGCCCCTTTTTCATCTTAGGGCACTACTGGGGATTCCAGTGGCCTTGGTCCTGCTTGCTGCCCACTGCCCCCAGAGGAAGGGCCAGGGGTGTCCTGCTGAGTCTGTAGGATGTGTCCATGTGGGGTTTGTCTATGCATGAGGATGCTGCTTTGCAGTGTTGGCTCTGTTTGCTGCTGCCGGGCACATAATGGGACAGGAGAAACTCCTGACAAGTGCTGGGTGTGGGCAGGTAGAGCATTTACAGGCTGTTGAAATTTAGTAGTTCTGCATTTTAGCTGCCATTCAAGAGCCGGCCAGGAAAATATATTGAGATTTTTTTACTTGCTTCTAAAGCCAGCTTTAGATGATGGTGAGAATTTTCTGGGAGAGTGCTTTGGTCACAAAAGCTTTCAGCTTCCAGTTTAGCAGACACTAAGGTAGAAGTGGAGACCCAACTCCATTCCCAATGGAGTGAGGTGTCATTTCAAGGCAGGGCTTGCTGCCAGCACCCCTGAGAGCTCCTGCTGTGGGAGCAGGGAGCCCAGAGCAGCACTGGCATGGGGAGCTGCTGGGGAAAGGGAATTGGAGGCAAGCCTGGGGAGGAGCTGGGGGGCTGCAGGTCCCCAGAAAGGAGTGCTGAGGGTGCAGGCCCATCAACAAGGGTTGGTGAGGCCTGAAAATTAAATGGTAAAAATGCTGTATTTGGACTATGAACATGCCCTGGCTACCCTGGACTGGGGAGCACTTGAGTTGCTGGATGCTGCCATCATTCTTTACATAAAGGTCTCCTGAAATTAATTGATTCTGCATGGTGGGACTTGCTGTTAGGCTGGTCCTGGCACAGGGAGAGAACAAGCAGTGCTTGTACTGGGCTGTGCTGATCCTGTCAGGCCGTTTTAAGTCCGTGTTGTTGGATTTCCCCTCCTGTTCTGTGCCTGTAGGTCAGCTCACACATCTTTCTGGGCTGTGATTAGTTGTGCAACATTTACCAACTCTTTGGCAGGGGGAGCGTGCTTTTACAACACAAGAACAGTTCCTTCTTGTGTATTTGCATTCCTGGTTTTGTCTTGTCATTCATGTCAAAATGTCGAGCAGAGAAACATATGGTTTCAAATGGAGTTTCTGCAAACCATTTGGATCAATAAGGACTGTCTGTCTGCATATTTGTAACATCTGCCACAGAGGAATATGAAGTTCTATGAATTCAGTGGTTTAGTAAACCATATTTTACTCCAGACTGTAGCTTGTTGACGTTCAGTGACAGAAAAATATCGCTGCTCTGGGCAATGCAGAGGTCTGTTGTAAAGCAAATCCTGTTCTTTGGAAAGTAGATGTTTCATCTTCTGCACACAGCAAATACATGCCATCCTGACAGGCTGGGCCATTAATCCACAGACATGTCATTTTTGGCTCCTGACAGCTCAATGCAGCTGCTGATCATCCCTGGGCAGCTCTGATGGCTGGTGCAGTCAGTAACTTCAGTTATTGTGAGACAATGCCTGAACAACTTACAGAGTCAGTAACTTCAGTTATTGTGAGACAATGCCTGAACAACAGATGGTGGTGGAAGGCAGGACAGGAGAAACCAGCTCTCCCTAGTTGTGAGAGCTACCAGAGCGTGGGACAGGTGAACAGCTTGCTTGGCCTCAAAGCAGAACTTCCACCAAGGCATAGGTATTTCACCATGAGGCTGCAAAAGAAGAATCCTAGGATATGCTAGTCTGCATATTAAGCAGCTGGGCAAGTCCCAGACCTTTAGTTGTAAAGCTGCTTAGTTCCACAGTATTAAGTGCCATGAAAAGTGTATTAAACCTTTTATTAAGAACTCAAACAGCACACAGTAAAAGCACGCAAAATGCAAAGTGTTAAATTAGACTGTCAATTTAATTACTCTTTATCACCTAATCCCTTTACCTGTGTGGATTGTCAAAGGCAAACTGTGCTCTGCCTTTCAGGGAGGAATTGCAGAGGTCCTGTGGGGGAGAGGGAAGGAGGGGAATTGGGGAATGCTGTCACACAGGCATGGGGGCAGACCTGAGCAGGGGCTGAGAGATGTGGCTGTGGTGGAGCAGGTGAGCCTGGATTTCTCTTCCCATTTTGGGGAGCAAGGTGTGAGGTACAGTGCCAGCAGCTGGGAATCACACCTCTCAGGGACTGGGATGGTGGAGTTTTGGTTTGGCTGAGGGTAGAGATAGGAATTGGTTCCACTCTGGCACTCTGAGTCAGCAGTGCCTTGGGCAGGAGCAGGCTCAGCACCAGGCACTGGCAGTGGGTTCACTTCAGTGCCTGGGAGTTCAAGCTTTTTTGCCTTGACCTCAAATGGTTGCAAAAACAAGCATTAAAACATATTAAAAAAAAAAAATAAGTTTAAGGGAGAATTATTTTCCTCACCAATGAAGTGCTTATTTTTTCAAAGACAAAAGCCTCTGTATATGTGGGATTTGACAATAAGATAACAATGTATTAAAAAGAAAAAAATTTCCTCCTCTGCAACTCCTGTGCTTCTGTGTTTTTTTTCTAATTGGAGTATATTATTTGAAATTTTCTGAATTTTAGATTTGATCAAAGCTGACAATGGAACTGAGGGCCTGTAATTCATCTAGTTGGGAGTTGTATAGGATTTTGGTTTTAAATTAGCTGGAGTTGAAAGTCAAAATGATTACTCCGTGAGTTGCAAATTAGAAATGTTCACAGTTGATAAAGAAACATTAAAATTTCACTTTGCTTTTGTTTTTAAAAGAAGCAGTTAATTGGAAATAATTAGCATTAAATTACTCACCTGGCTTTAGTTATGATGGGTTTATTAAGGCATTATTGAGAGATTGAATGCTGGCACATGTTGATTGTATTTAGATGTCACTTGCCTTTGTTTTTTCAAGCACAAGAAAGAAATAGCTCAAGTCTTTTGACAGCCAAGAGAAAAAGGTAAAAGTTAGTGTTATGATGGAGTCGAAGACATTTAAAGTCTCACAACTATTAAATTTCGATGGGAGTTTTATAAGCCAAATTCTACAAGGCCCCTTTGATTGTCCCTGATCAAAGAAGTCAGTTCAACGTTACCTTGTGCTTGTCATGTCAGATGCTTGGATTGAGATTTTCAAGCTGTGTTTCACTATTTTGGATGAATAATTCAAAACCTCACCCTAATAACCCTAATATTTGTGGAAGGTGGGGTTTTGTGGTTTTTTTGGGGTTTCTGTGGTGTTTTTGGTTTTTTGTGGTGTGGTTTTTTTCTTTTTTCTTACTTTGATAAGTTTCATTATTTTGAATATGTTTTCATCTTAATAATTGGAAAATTTCAGATGAGTTTTGCATCTACTTGAAAGGAGAGAATATGGAAAAGAGGGCTTTAAATCACAATTATAACCCAAAACAGCCTAAATTCTTTCAGCCTTATTCTGCCTCTGGGCAGAGGCTCATACCATGGGGCCTTTGGTCTCTGTTGAGGTACAATACATAACATAGAAAGAGATGTGTATTTGTGAATTCTGATAACGTAGAATATTTCAAATTGATTGAATCTTCAAATGCTGAATGTTTGCTTATATCTTCTATTAGCTATCTTTTGTGAGCCATAGAGACCTTGAATCCTGGGGGGAAAAACCCACCTGTTCAAAAATAAAAGCAGTAGAGAAGCCTTTCAGCACTGTAAGCAGCTATTACTTCACTCCTAATTCTGTCTGTATAGAGAAAAAGGACTATTAATGCAGAGGCCATTAAATAAACTGCAGTAAATATGGCTTATATTCTATTAATGCTAATGTTGTTTGTACATTTGTCCTCTTTAGTAAATTTAGTTCAATAATTTCTGCAGCTTCTGATGGGATAGATTTTTAAAATATGAAAAAACACAAGGTGAGGTTACCTCTTTTAATGGGATAAGGAAGGAGGATTTATTTTTACCTGCTTGCTCTATTGTGGCCATTGTTCCAAGTGCACTAATTTTAAGAGCACAAAGAATTGTCTTTTTGAAGTTAAACAATCTGGCTGGAAAAAGCAAAAGCACTTTTGATTAATTGGACACATAATAGGGTCCTTCTGCCTTTCAGAAAACCTTGAATTAAAATGTTTTGTTATTAAGGTAGATTTTTAGTTTTCCTGTCAAGTGTTTTTTGTTGTTTTGTTTTAATCCTGGGTGAGATGAAAGCAAATGTTCAGTGTTTCTCTGGCTTTCCTTTGCATGTTTGTTTTCAAGGCTGCTGCAATATGTGTGGCAAATGAAGATTTTGGGGGATTATAAGGTTGGAAGTTTTATTGTTTGATTGTGGGTTGTGTAAGTGAAGAAAATGGCCACCAGGTTTCAGCCTTAAGAGCAGGGAATTATTTTCTGTCTAGCAGGATCTGTCCTCTCTGTGACTCAGTCATAATCAGTTCCTACTCAACTTCCCAGAGAACGAAAGGCTTTGATGTATTGCCGTGGCTGATGTAAATGAGGATAATTTTCTGTGGACTGTGATCTATCACACAGTGCTAATTATGTCACCTTCAGGCTTGACCCCTCTGCACCGTCACAGGCACAGTTGGCAATTTCTTCAGATGTTCCAAGCAGGATAAAGCCCATCTGGTTATAATGGAAGGAGAAGCAAAGCAGTGGGAAACAGAAGCATTCCACTGCTGCTGTGTGCCTGCACCTCGCTGGTGTTGGACCATGGCTGATTTGACTGCAAGATTTGCTGGGGGTCTGCCTTGATACCCCAGGAAAATGATAATTCTAACTGGGCTTTTCCTGTTGTCCTTCCCAACCCCAGCTGTGGTTATCCAGCAGAGCATAGCCATGCTTTCCAGCTGCTCCTTGCCTCTCTGTTTGGCATTTGCCTGCATGAAAATTCTTTTCCTTCTGGAAGGAGTGATCTACTGTACATTTGACTTGGCTCCCATGAACAATATTTCTTCGACTGGAGTCACTTATTTTTTTCACAGAGTAATTTTTTGATTTAGGAATATTCTTGTTGCCTGATATACTTGTGCAGCTGATGGAGTGGAAAAATGATGAGGGATGTGTGGGGGGAAATTCAGCAGAAAATGAATAGCAAAATCATTCCAAAATCTAAATTTCAGAGTCTGGGGAGAATTCTGTTTAGCCAGTAAAGATTTGCAACTTTGTGCCTCGAGCATGGTATATTAGCATTAAAATAATTGTCACTGTAAGCAAGAGGATCTCTCAGCCTGGCCTGTGCTTCTCCTTGAGGTTGGTTTTGTACAAAGCAGCTGTGCCAGAGCATGGCCTCACCCATGGGGTCAGTGCTGGGTGAAGTGGTGAACTAAGAAAGTTGGCATGCTCTGCCAATGGGAATTGCTGCGTTCTCCTCTTTTGTTTTTCTTTTCCCCCATCCCAGTGAGTTGCCTTCCCAGCCATCACACAGAGCCCTTTGTTCTGCCCATGCCCCTGGCTGGGGAGTTGGGGTGCCTGCGCAGGCCTTGGCCCTCCTGGGGCTCTGCAGGGCTGGCAGGGGCCTGGGTGCTGCTCCCCCTGCTCAGAGCAGAACTCTGCTTCCCACCCTGGGCCAGAAGCATCTGGGGGCTGATTTCTACCCAGACTTTGTGTCTTGTGTTCCTTGGAGCATCTCTGGCACTCTGGAGCTGTGACCCTGCAGACCCAGGGGGGCCCAGCTGAGCTGGAGCACCAGGCCCTGCCCCAGCCTCAGTGGTCAGCCTGACCCACAGCACAGACAATCAGAGAAGGGGCTGGAATCTTCATCTACCATTCATAACCCTTGTGATGTGATGGTGTTCACAGGGGTCCCAGGATGAGGGAAGAGATGAGGATCTGACTCCATGTTTCAGAAGGCTTGGTTTATTATTTTATGATATATATTATATTAAAAGTATACTAAAGAATAGAAGAAAGGTTTCATCAGAAGCCTAGCTAAGAATAGAATAGGAAGGAATGATAACAAAGGTTTGTGGCTCAGCTCTCTGTCTGAGCTAGCTGACTGTGATTGGCCATTAATCAGCAACAACCCCATGAGACCAATCACAGATGCACCTGTTGCATTCCACAGCAGCAGATAATCATTGTTTACATTTTGTTCCTGAGTTCCCTCAGCTTCTCAGGAGGAAAAATCCTAAGGAAAATATTTTCCATAAAAGATGTCTGCGACAAACCTTGATCTTTCAATTTGATTTTTTTCTTTTTAGATTTTAGCCGGTTATGAGACATTGATGAAACCACAGGCTGAGTGCATGTCTCTGTGTCTCTTTTCTGAACCTACACGTGCAGTGTAACTCATTGCTGTTTGCCTGTGTGGATTTGTTTTCTGCTGTGTGGTTCAATTTGCATGTGTGAAACGCCGAAGTTTTAGTTGTGTGACCTTTTTAATTGTTTGGCTTTTACATGTAAATTGGTTCTATGTCAGCCAAATACTACCTTAATTAGAAAACAAAATATGCAGCCTGACACCTAATGTTTCCATTAGCTTGTTTAAATAGTCTGGAGGTTTGGATTTGGGCCAGACTGTTTCTTCAGAGTGCATTTTTAATTGGATTATTGGTACGTAATAATTGATATCTCACTGATACATTATTAAAATATGGATGTGTTTGGAATTGTTCTGACACATCCCAATGGAATTTAATTGAAATATTTGCTGTTATACAGCAGGCCTTTCTTTTCTCTGTGTTAAATAATAAAGAAAAAAATGGTTTTGTGGTATATTAAAAAATACCTCCCTTTGCCAAAAATTGATTAATCTTTACTGCTATTTGAGCTTTTGTATGTATAAAGACAGCTATTGTTTCCCTCTAGACCTTCAGAATTGATATTCATGTTTTTGAAATATGAAGCTGGAGTGAGGACTACTTTTGGCTAGAAACCTAGGAAATATCTTTTCTTGGAATGTGCTTCCTTTGCAAACTGACCACTTCCTTATCCTTATTTATTTTTTAGTCGTGTAAAGAGATAAGTTGCTAAAAGATTAATCCATTCTTAATCCAGGAAAAGATCTTTTGCTGTCTCTTAACAACTGAGTTTGACACTAAGAAGCACTTTCAAGAAACAGCTTCAAATGGTTTTTTGAAAATGCACCTTTGTTATGTCAACTGGCTCATCCTGTGTGACCCTTCCAAGAGGACAGGAGCCTCAAGAAGTTTAAGAACTGTGGCTTTTTCCTCCTGAAAAGCTGGTGTGGGGCGTACAGGGTTTTTGTCTGCCTCACACACTTGTTCTGCTCAGCCCCTGCTGCGTGGGCTGTGCTGGTGATTCCAGAGGATGGGACTAGAAAAGGAGCCAGCCCTGGGTGTTCCCTGCCTGGGGACGGGCTCCCTGCCAGCTGCAGTGGGGCTGAGCTGTGCAGAGCTCTGGGCTCTGGCCATGGTGCCCTGCTCCCCTGGGCTGCCTCTGTCTGGGTCAGGAAAACACAATTGCTGAGCCTGGAGTTGATGCAGAAATTTTTTGGTGAGGGGTAAATGTGTAGCAAACAGTGCTGGATGGGATCCTCATTACATGGTCCTGCTGTACATCATTAACTTCTGCTTTTCCTGGCTGTAGACACCTCCCACCCCATAAAGCTCCTGCTCACGGTGAGTTCCCATCCTCTGAACCTATTTAGCATTTCCTTTGGAGATTTCTGGTCCAAAATACTTCTTGGCTTGGAGCTGAGCCAGTGCCTCTGTGAGAAGAGATTTCATAAAGAAACTGCCTGTCTTTGTGTTCTTGTCTGGAAGGATGTAATAATTCCCTGTCACTCAGAGCTGCTCTGTATTTTGGAGAGAGTAATGATATTTCACCACCCTTCCTGAGTAATGCACAGACTATTATTTTTTTTAAGTAAAGTTTATCATAAAGCTAAAATTCTTTTAAGCAGACATTGGCTTCCAGTAACTGTTATTTGTCCAGCCAGAATCAGATGGGTTTTGCTGGCACTATTATGTGGGTGTATGAAATAAAGACACTGACACCATCACTGGTGTGTGTCAGTGTCTTTATTTCAAACACCCATATAATAGTGCCAGCAAAACCCCTACAGGCAGGCTTTGGAAGTTCTTGTTCCCAGGGGAATAATGTGTGCTAAGACAGAGCCCAGAGGATCCCCAGAGCTGTGTGCTGTGTGCCCTGTTTAAAGCCCAAAGCCTGGGTAGCACAATTTTCAGCTATGACTAGCCTCTACAGCTGGGGAAAAATTGGATTTGTTTCGCCTGACTTCAGTGGCTGCTATGTTGATGGTTATCTGTGTGCTTTCAAAAAGAGATTGGGGTGCACTGGAGAGGAACTGGCTGCCTGACTGCTGGGTGGATGCTCCCCAGGAGTGAGCAGGGGTAATGATCTCGTGTTTCCAGCTGGAAGCTGACCCACAGCTCGCTCTGTGCTCCCGAGTCAAGAGTGACCAAGGGCGCTGAGGCACAGAAAATGGCAAGAAGCTCATCTGTCCCTTGCTGGTCATCTTGTGGAAAGCTTCTGTGCCAGATGCTGCTTCAAATCTGAGCAAGTTACAAAGTGGTTTTGTTGTCCTTTTAGTCTGCTTGGATTCAAATCTTCCCCTTCCCAACTTGTACACCTTGCTGTCTTTTTAGTTATTGTCATCAACAGTATGTCTACATCCTTTCAGTGTTTTCTGTGGTAAAATGAAATCTGATGGTTTGTGGGCTTAGGAACTGGAAACCCTCTGTTTTCCTAGGCAATGTATTTTTATTTGTACCGGTAGCTAATTAGGGGAATGAAGCCTCTTTAATGACATGTATTGCTGAGGACTCACTGCCCCTGCCTGAGAAACAGTGACTCTGATGGATGGAAGACGAAACATTTTTAGTCCAATGTAATGACAAATCCATTCTAGAGTATCAGTTTATCCTCTGCAGCGTTGCCTTTCTGGCTTACCAAATTCACAGATTGTTTTAGGCATGAGGCACGTCTAAAAGGCCTGCCCTGCTGTAAAGGTTAATTATGGAGGAGTTGGGCCTGGGGACCACCTACTGCTCAGGATGAAAACCAAAATGCCATTTCTGTGTCTTGTTAACTGCTGTAATCTGCCTGTTCTGGCCAGGATAAAGAATCATTGCCTCATCTGTCACTTGGTTTGGCTCAGGTTTCCTTCAGCTAGAAACAGTTTATTGCTGCTGCCTTCTCCATCCCAGGGCAGCTCAGGCTGTGTGTGTGTATGCTGAACACTCATGGGTACAACCACTTGGATGCATCTCAAAGCAGGAAACCCTTTCCCTTTTTGAGAGGTCAGTTGCTGTCATTGTGGTTTCTGCAATCCCAATAATCATTATGGGTGTCAGAATTAGAGTACAGCAAAGGTGACTCTCCTGGTCACTGCCAAGTCTCTGTGGGAGCTGATTGTCCATGGACAGAGATGTATGTTAATATAAACATAATTTCAGAGTGATTTTGCTGAAAGGATTTCCATGCTGCCTGTGAAATCTGAGTTTTTATAGGATTCAGAGCCCTAGTCAGGGTAGGAATGGTAAGAAAGTACAACCATTCCTAGCATACAGAGAGCCAGCATTGGGTGTTATCATGGTTCTTAAACATGAAAAAATCCAACAATTTCTGTGTAGAATGAGGAAAGATGCCCTGGAGGATTACACAAATAGAGGTTTCAGCTTTTGCCTCAGAAGGTGAAAGAGTGAAAATATATCAGAGGTACCTTCTGTTCACATGTGGCATGGATTCACTTGTTCTTCTGTCTGTAGTAAGGTCAATGGTCAACTGAATCCAAGGTCTTTTAAGGGTAGGGAAAGCTTTGGCAGCACCATCTCTAATTCAGCCTGGTGTTTCTGGAAGGCAGTATCTCTTTGCAAGAAACTCTTTCCTGGAGAAAGGAGCAATTAATGCCTGGTACTCTGCCTATAGTTCCAGATCCTATTGTTATTATTACAATATTGCCTGAGCAATTTGGGATTAAGGAAGCTGGGGTTGAGCTGGTGAGGGAAGCTGGTCTGGCTGTGAGTGTGGGGTGTGCAGGAGTCAAGCAGGACCCACTGGGTCACTGGAGCTGCCTGAGGTGAGGGGGCTTCAGCCCCAGCAGGGAAAATCCTGGAGTTGGGATGGGACTGCTGGGGAGTCCTGGGAGTGGCCACACTGGGAAGTTCCCTGATTTTGGTGGCCAGGTGGGACGTGAGGCCACCATGTATGGGGTCTCCCTTCTTAGAACAACCAGCTGCTGGTGCTGTGTGAGTTCACCTGGCCTTTTTGAGTTAAAATCCCCAAGCAAATTCTGCATTGGAGTCTGTTGGTGTAACGTTTTCTGTCTGCATTTATCAGTCACTTATTGCCTCTGGAAGGCTCCCAAGCATCTCTCTGCAAGTCCCTGTGCCTGTTCTTCAGCCAGGATTTACAATCTTTGCTAGGTTCCCAGCACCAGTGTGCTGTTCCTTAAATGAATCTTAAAGGGCTCATTTCCTTAGTTATATTCCCAATTTTATTTAATTACACTTCCTGAAGAGAAGCCATTCTATTTTATGTTTAATACTGCTGTCTATTTGGGAAGTTGAGAGGTAGATGGAGCTGGGAAAAGTCTATAGCAATTAAGCTTTTTCTGACAGTAATGAAGCTGTGACCATGCCACCATGATCCCTGGAAAATAAATTTCTCTAGTGTTGTTTTATTTGGTTTTGTTATTTGAAAGCTTTTATATAAAAGTATTTATTTAAATCTTTTTAGAAAGCAATGCTTTTTTTTTTCTTTTTTTTTTTTTCCCAAGGTTTTACTTGCTGCAAAATTTCCTCTGGTCATAACTCCTTTGTCTGAAAAGCTTGAAATTGCTTAGTTGAAATAAGTCTTTCTGTGAAGCCAAAGGGGAATTTAGTGTTTGCACTAAAAGAGGCTGTGTTTAACCCTTTATTGAGAGTGAGAAGGCAGGTTAAAGGAAAGAGAACTGATCTTTGAGATGCATCAGCTGCAGATTCCTCAGATCCAGTCTGTGAGTGGGTGATGCAAACAGCGGTGTCTGAGATGCCCCATCATGGTTTTTGTGGCCTCCCCACCAGCACACAGGTTTCCTTGAGTTGGTTTGTTTGTTTCTGCTCTACGTGAACACCTTGATAATTCAATTAATGGTCAAAAATTTCTCTATTTAAAGTTTTACAAGTTGAGGGGAGAATTTTTAAAACAAATGGTGCTTCTGTGGAGTTTGTCTGGGGATAAGCTGAGTGAGTTTTATCACTACTGGAAGACATCCCTGTTAGCTGCAGTTAAAATGGGGAGTAAATCCAATTTTCTTAGAATGATTTTCTTAGTTGATTCCTGTTCTGAGAGTTAACAATAGAACTGAAATAAAAGAAACTTTGCTGGACTATTTTCTGCAGCAGAACCTTTGCTTTCAATGAATCTTCCTTCTGTTTGACAAAAGCTTTTCATCACTGAGGGCAGCTGAACTACATGGCCAAAGACAGTGCCAGTTTTGCATTTCTGGCTGCAGTAGATTCAATAGCTGCTTCCTAGGAAATGGAACAGATGCTTGAAAAATGATAGAAAATTCATCAGAATTTAGTGACTACAGCTTATGGTTTGGGAATCACCTAAGCATTTGGGATGCTGTAAAACTTGGAGCCTAAACTTTTTTCTGGTTACCCTGGAAACCCACAGTGATGTCACCAACCTTTGCACAGAAAAGCTTCTGAAGTGAGTTCAAGCTTCTTTAGGTTCTCCTCTGTTGGGTGAGATGAATGCATAATGAACATCTCAGGTTAATTATTAAAAAGGAAAAGAACTAGAGAGTCACCTAATGGACAGCATTTGTTGTAAACTCTGACTGCTTCTCTTTGCAGTGAGAGACCGACTGCCCAAAAATGGTAAGGAGGTGCCTCAGTGTTAGCCTTGTGATTTTTGCTGGAAAAGGATGCCAAAAAGTGAAGTTGTACCAAACTTAGCCTCATTTAGCAACTTATTAGGCCTTAATGCAAAAATAGCACATTAGAACAGTTGTCAGCCCTAACTCTGGACAGTAATCTGGTTGGTGCAGCTCCAATGATGCTGTAATTTGTATTCACCTGTGCTGAGTGTCAGCATCTGCAGCAGCAAATGGAGTTCTTGTGGCCTCCTTGGCATCCTCAAACCAACTTATCTTCCCTCTGAATGCCTGCCCTGAACATCAGGGCTAGAGCTGCCAGGCTGGAGTAGTTTTTTGAGCACACCTCCACTTGGGTGTGACGGAAAATCAGCTGACGCGTAATCAATTTATTTCTCTGGTGCAAAGAAATAATAGGCTGCAACTGGTTACCATTGCCTAATGTTCTCTGTGCACTGAAAGAGTCATCAGCTTTGTTCCGTGTAATTGCATTCTCTAAGTGTGGCTATTTGTGGTAGATTACAGCTTGCAACTACAAGCACATTTGAGTAGGGAGCTGATGAAGTCCATTGGTTCTCCTTTTAGCCTTACTCGAGCAGCTTTCTTGGTTTTAGTGTGGTGCCTGCTGGCTTAACTCCATGAGAGAGGTAAACAGTGTCTGAGGTGCTCTTCAATTCCACAAAATAGATCCCATTGTCTTGGCCTGGTCCTTCTGCTCCTGGAGTTATGTAACTACAACAATTTCAGTTTCCACTACTGTGAAACACTCCTTGGAGAACGGCAGAATTAGCAAGGAACTCCATGCAAAAATCTCCTAACACCCTTTCATTATGCACTGCATATTTTATGCAACACTTAAAATACAGGGCAAAAAAAAGTCAGAGCTTCTGTATTAGTCTAGTTGGGAAAGGTCTTCTGTGTCTTTGCTGTAGGCTGTATCACGTTAAAGTCAACACTGATCCCTTTTTCAGTGCATCAAGTAACTTATGAACCCAAAGAGCAGAATTTGCCACTTTTAACCTTTAGTGCTTAGGCAGTAATATAGGCTAGTTAGTTATTTTTTCCAATTTATTATAAGACTTGAGTGGTAATTCAGTCTTCATGCTAGCTTAATCTCCAGCTCAGTGACTGCCAATTACCAACAGAAACACGGTGATGCTGCTTTAGCAATTATGGACTCAAGGTTAAACGGAAAGGAAAAGAACTGCTCTTGTTTCAAGGTGCCCAGGCCTGAGATCTGTGCGTGTCCCTACCAAACCCTGGTTTTAGTTCACTAACAAAGAACTCTACCCTTCAGACTTTGCCAAAATCTTAAAGGCTGTCCACCTCTTCTGCTCTGCTTTTCAGTGCTTAATAATGTTATGTGGGTGTCTCTGGATGGAAAACATGGGAGTGTTTCATATTGAGGTCATGGGGGACCTCTTCCCCTCAGTGCCCAGCAAGCAGGGTCTGTGTTTCCCTGTGCATGAGCCTGCTGTGTGCACACACACACAGCTTGTTTGTTTAAAACAAGGGGGAAACACAGTGTAAGTGCTGCTTTGCTGCCTCTTGCTTTCTTAATCCACCCTAAACCCCAGTGTGCTGAAATGCCTGGGTTTTGTGTTTCAAGTTTGCTCAGAGGGGCTTGGGTGCTTTTGAGGAACTTTAGCCTGTTGTTAGCAAGCGTTCAGTGACAAGTGACACTGTGAGAGCTCTGTCTGTGCCCTGGCCAGCCCCTCACCACCACAGGTGCTGCTGTTTTTCTCTAGTTATTTTGGTTTCTCTTGGGTATTCCTCCTTTAGTTTAAGGTGGTTTGTCTCGCCAGGAACAAAGTGGTATCAGAGTGGATGGCACCAGTTGCACCGCTGGTGTACTAGAAATTATTGTAAATGTAGGTTTACTGACAAAGGGAGAAAATCATGTATTTGATTCCATCTTATTAGAAGGCTAATTTATTACTTGATTATACTATATCATATTAAAGAATACTATTCTAAAGAATACAGATAGGATACATATTGAATGCTAAAAAGATAATAATGAAAACTTGCGACGCCCAACACAGCTTGGTTGTAATTGGTTAATGAGTCAAAACCAACTCACACTGGAGTCCAATCAGGCAATCACCTTTGGGTAAAAAATTTTTAAACACATTCCAGATGGGCACAACACAGGAGAAGCAAATGAGATAAGAATTGTTTTCTTTTTTTCCTGAGGTTTCTCTTGCTGCCTTTCAGCTTCCCAGGAGAAAGAACCTGGGCAAGGAATTTTTTTTCAGAGAATGTGAATGCTACAAGAAATCCCCTATTAGAAGGATTATCTACTCCAGAAGCTTCCCAAAACACCATGTCACCTGCTGGTTTTGAATGGGGTGCTGTGTCAGGGCCTCTGTGTATGTGACTGGACAGGTGGATTATTTTTGGCTATAGTCTTGCAAAAAGGAAGTGTGGTAGAGGTTGGTTGCTTTAGAGGAATTTAGAGCCTTTTTTTGGTTTTCATAGAATTTTTTTTTTATAATTTTCTTGAGAAAACAAAACCTATATGGGCAGCTAACACCTTGGAAAATGCACAGCAAACCCCACCAAGGGAATCTCATGAAGTCTTTTCTTTGAAAATATCCTTGGTGAATCATGTTACATGTCTATAAAATTAGTTGCTATTCATTTATAGTAAGATCGATGAAGACATAAAATTAACCTAGATTGTAAAACCCCAAATTATTAGGAGAAAAAAAATAACTCAAAAATTTGACCCCCAAGAGGTACCTACAGCAGAAATAAATTTCAAAAATTAAGCCATATGTTTCCATGCAAGTTACCCTGTGATTTTACAGTAGTAAATCCTTGGTGAAAACCTTGTATTCATCCTTAGTGTAGGAAACAGGCTGGCAATGTTTCTAGTTCACGTGAAGCATTGCTATTTCTTTATGTAGTGTTAAATGCTGACCATAAGTACTTCCTTTTAGTTCTGATTATTCATATTTCACATCAGTTCAAAATCAGGGAAACTGTTCTCATATATAATTAAGGAAGAAGGGCCTCAGTGTCCTAGGAAGGTACCTCCCAGTGCCTGCTTGTCAAGCAGAAGCATGATTGAGGCAGCAGCCCCTGACAGACAGGAGTGTATCAAGATAGATAACCAAACATTTACCAAATAAATCAAGCAGAACAGGAACTTTGTTTGAGAACTGTTAAATTAATGCTCCACTACACAGGCCTAACTACTGCAGAGTATTAATAAATGAGGTATTATTTGTTAAATATGTGGTGGGTGGGTGTGGATGTGTGTCCATGCCTATATGTTATAGAAGAGCTTTTATTTTATGGACAATAAACCCCTCTAGTTTTAAAGAACAGGGGCCTCTTTCTAATTGACCACAGCCACTTGTTACAGTTACCCAAAGTCACCCCAAATACTATGAGATGCTTGCCTGAGTTATGTGCTCACATTGTAATGGATTGAAGCAAAACTTGGGAAATTCTCCAAGTCAAAAAACCCCAAACAACAAAAACCACACACACCCCACCAAAAACCAAGGCAAAAAAATCCCAAACAAAAGCAAAACAAACCCTCAAAATCTGTTTGGTGTTTGGTTTGAAGCTAGCATCCAGCGCTGGTGGCAGCCTCTGGTGTTTGCTCTCCATCCTAGAGAGGGATGCTCCTGTGGTTTGGGGTGTGCAACATCACTGCCAAATGGTGGCACAGGGCCCTCCAGCCCCCAGTGTCCTCCACTGCAGAAATTAGATGTAATAACTAGATGCTTCTGGTGTTAGACAGCAGAAATTAGATGTAATAACTAGATGTTTCTGGTATTAGACAGCAGAAATTAGATGTAATAGCTGGATGCTTCTGGTGTTCTGGAGAGCCCACAGGAATAGCTTAACATGTTCAAGGCTTCACTTGACAGAGATTCACATGCTGGAATTGGTTTGTCAGCTCCAGCACAGAGCTGAGTCCAGCAGTGGCTGACCTGGTCATGCTGTTCATAGCTCTGCACTGTTTCCAATATTTTCCTTTTGGCAATGAGCAGAAAGGAGCAGATATCAAAAGCTTTTTTACATATATCTTTGACATTTCACAGTGAGGGCATTAGCCCATCAAGTGGATGTGGTTTATAGGTGCTGTGCATTTGTGATGTGCTGCCCTCCCTGTATATGAGGGACTGCCTGAAATGTTGGCGGCAGCAGCAGAGGAGGCTGAGGCTAATCCTAGTAATCCCTCTGACTTGTTTGTGCTGCACATATTTATCCATTGTAAATGTATGTTTGATGGGCCGGGAGTTCAGTGAAAGAGAATTTGTCTGACCTTGTAATACCACAGCTGCTGCCAAATCAGTTCTTGAGTGCAGAGGTCTGCAGTGCTGCTCCCCAGCCCTGCTGACATCCACATGAGCCTTTTCCTTGCAAGCAGCATCTCTGTGCTGAGCTCAGGGGGAGTTCTTTGTGGTTGCATGTTGACAGTCCAGCATTGGGGACTGTGTGCGCCTTGGGATGGGCTTGGTGTCTTGTCCAGCCTCAGCTCAGCCTGTCCCCCAGGCTGCCAGCAAACTCTATCGTCTGAGCTGGCTCGGGCCACCTTTATGGCTGTTCCATGGATTTACAGCAGACCTGTGCCTCACAGGATGAAGCAGGGTTTTACAGGGGCTTTGTGAGCTCCTGCTCCCCACAGTAAGGGAGCTGTTGCTGCCTGTCCTGTTATCACCCAATGGATTCCTAAGCTGTCCTTCCCCAGGCTGCTGGACGAGCCTGAAAGCCTCTGAGGAAAGCAGGGAAATGTCAGATTATAGAGCTGGGCTTGGCTTGAAAACAAACTTCCACTGAACCAAAAGAAACATGCAGACTTTTCACTTCTTGTTTGTTTGAATTCTCTGGGATTGAGATTAAGCACATGATTGTTCAAAGTTCTGAGGATGGTCTCTGGAAATAGTGCTGGAGTTTAGAGCATCCCAGGTGCCTCAGGTGCCTTTTTGACAAACATGCTGGGGTTTAAGTCATGTTCTACTCAGCTGTATACTCCTACTTTTTTTGGGGAGGGTAAGCATTGGTTTCCATGTAGAATGTTGGCCTGAGAAATGTGTTGTTCTCCAGCTGATGTTTCTCACAGAAAGCTTCTACTTTAACAAATCCTCAGATTGAAAAGGGAAAGAACAGCAACTCCTTTTTGGTTGTTGGTGAGTTTTTTGGGTTTTTTTTTGTTTTTTTTTTTTTTTTGTGGAATGTTTTTGACCTGCTGTATTTCATAGGATGCACCTGCTATGAAGGCTTGGATGCCACAGGAGTAAAGCACCTGCTATTACTTCTCAGTGGAAGTAAATCCTTCTCAGTGGATCCTAAATCCTTTAGTGCATGAGAGGTGAATCAAAGCTCAATTGAAGTGAAATTCTGAGGCTTTTTCTGCTGTGGGATGTGATGTTTCCAAAGTACCTCTCTGGACGTAGGCAAGTCACGTGTAAGCTGTGATGGTTGGAGCTAAAGGCCTTCTCCAAAGCCCAGTGACTTCAGTAGGTCCCCAGTTTAGCCCTTATGTCATGCTTTTCTCTTAGTGGGAGTTGGAGAGAGGGTCATAAATAACTTGGCTTGGCCTTAGGAAGCTGCTTTGAATTTGGTTCATGTGTGGATGAGTGCTCTTGCTCCTGCAGAATGCTTCCTCCTCTCACAATGCACTGAGGATGATGATGAATATCTGGGTGCCACCTGTATGAGAGGGTGGTGGTGAAGGTCTCCCAATCTGATGGGGAATGAGCTCACTTTGGTAGGTCAATGCAGAAAGGTGATGAGCATCTAAAATCTCCTCTTGGCCTGGAGCTGCTCAGCACCTCCAGGGTTTGATTGCAACACATGCTTGGTTTATCTGCATGATCAGCACCAGTCTAACTGCTTTTTTTGTTATTTACCTGTGAAGTGTAGTAATGCAGCATGAACTTTAAGGTCCCCTAAATTCCCTGTGCTCCCAATGGAGGTACAACAATTGTAAAGGTGCAATTTTTCTGCATACAGAATTGATAGCTGGAATAAAACCCACCTCCAGAAATAAGTGCCACAAAGATATTTGGGGTTTTGGGCTAAAGCTTCTTTAGTGTAATAATAGAAAAATGATACTTTGGGGCTGGAGTAGGTGTTTATTGGGGGGGAAAATAAAATCCCCATGCGTTGGTAGCTGTTTCAGGTGAGGAAATAGTCAACATGGCACTAATTTGCCCCAGAGCAGAAATGTCAGGGAAGATTGTGAAAAAGCACTGATGGTAGTAATTATATTGATAACCCATGATTCTCAGAAGTACAGAAATCAATCTTGCACTGCCAGGATTCTGACAAATTCCTATGAAAATCAGAAAGTAATCAATATTAATTGTGGGGTAGAAATAGTACTGAGGACTTTGTTTTGCATGGCTTCCCCCTTTCTTTATTCTTTTTCATCTTCCTCCAGCTAGCATGGTAGAAAACACTATAAATGAGAGAAGTAAGAGAGATACCAAAAGACAAGTGTCATTAGATTCATGGAGTGGCCACCTGACTGACCTGGCTTTCTTTATGCTTAGCTTTATACAGTATTTTGATAGCTTTGACATTTAGAGTGCTCTCTGAGAGTCCCTTGTTCTGTGCTGAGGAGTGTGGGGGGCCGCATCACCAACATTGAGTTTTACACCTTTTCCCCTTCTGACAGCTCTACGTGAGAGGATTAGAAACAATTCACCTTTTGTCCTGCCATTAGTTAATGAGGTGAGTTCAATGCTCTGTTAAAGGAATACCTTCCTACAACTTTGCCTGATCCTTTACTCACAGCTGTGTGCCAGGTCATAATTTTATTTGGTAGTAAATGAAAAGTTTTGATGCTCCACAAACTTTCCTCCCCTTTTCAGCACTGCTGAAAAACTTTTCAAATGCTGGTTTCCAGCCCTTTGGTGTGTCACCAGCCATACACTTTGCACTGCATTTCATTTTCCTTTTCACACTGTAGTGGATTTTATTTTAGTTCTAACACATATGGAAAGGAAGCTTTTGGACCTCAAGAGAGCTTTCCAGTTTGAAATATAAGTGAATTTGTGATTGGGAAGCTGAAATAAAAACAAATTGTTTTGAACACACAGAATGTATGGGGTTTTTTCTTCAGATTTTCAGTTGTCTCTGAGAGTTTTCTTTTTTAACCCAGTTTGTAGTGGCAGGAACTGCAGGATTGTTCTGTAGCTCTGTGAGGTGAAGTGGGTCATGCAGGCTCACAGTGATGGAAATAAGGGAATGAAGCTCCCTGTCCTGTCTGCATTCCTGGTTGCTCACTGTGCTGAGAACCAGGCATATTTGGCAAAAATGAAGTGAACAGGAAACCATCTGAATTCTGCTGGATTAGAAATTATTGCAAAAAATACGAAGGAGTTGGCTAAAAGTCCATGAGCTGAAAGCAAATCACATATTATTAACTAAGAAACTGCCACTTTTCAGCACTGTGGGTAAGAAAACCAGAAACTTCAGAATGTATTAGATCAGGAGTATTAAGTTTAGCTGGAAATTGCAAAATGAAATGTTGTTAAAAAGTCTCAGAAAAGAAAGAATGCTTTGTTCCTCAAAGCTGTACATGTACCCAGCTGTCTGGGCAGAGCACTGACTCTGTATTGCAAATTTTTGTGATGGAGTTATGTGACTTTGAATTGCTGGAGATGACCAGGAAAGACCAATTTATTCTTGCCATGAGTAATAACCCAAGGACCAGGAGGAATTCTGTGGCTGGGTCTAGAGCAGGAGGATGTAGGTGGGAGAAAAATATTTTGTCATCCCAGGAGCACCTGGGGTTCAGGGGTGTAAACGAGTACAGTAGCCTGATGCACTGTTGCAAGAATGCTTTTTCCAGTATCAGGGTTAGTTAAAATAACCCTGATATTCAAAATCTGCTGCCCTCTTCAATTCACCCTCCTTTGTCTGTCTAATGGTTGGAATTTTAAAATAATCCTGCCATGGGGAAGCAGTAGCATAGCGCTGTGAGTGTGGTGCCAAGAAACACAGATCGCAAACCCCACTTTGTTCTACAGTAAATGGATTTAAAGGACGTGTAGCTGCTGTAATTAGAATATTGCAGCAGTCTTTGGAAGCCTTAATTAGCATCACCAGATTAGCAACTCAAAGAAAACTGTAATGCTAGCACCTAACAAGCTTCTTGAGTCAAAGAGAGTTAATCCCCAGTTACTCACAAGTGGCTGCATCATGAGCACAGAGCAGGGGAAGAGACTCCTAAAGCACCCAAGTGATTGTTCCAGTGGAAATGAGATGGAGTGAGTTTAGTTTGCCATGCAGAATCTCGTGCATGAGAGTTGCTTCTCAGGTCAACAAACTGGCCTGGTTCTGTTTTCAGTATAACTGATTGCTGAAATGAATCTGTAATGCAAAATAGTGTTTTAAATGAGAAGGTTTTAGTTCTGAATCTTAGATTAGCATGTACAGCCTGTCTTGGAAACTTTCAGAAGTTCAAAATGCCCAACAGATACATAAATCAAATTCATTTACAGGACTTAGGCTAAATTAAAGAAACTAGAAACTATCTTCTGAGGAAAAAAATAAACAAGATGTTCTCCTTCATCAAAAGGAGCTGGGTTTAGCAGGGTCATCATATTCCACTCTTTCAACTTAAATATTTAAAAAAACCTTGCAAACAAAACTTGATGTAAGTGTAACTTGCTCTCTTTCCACAAGTAGCTGAGCTTTAACAAAGTGTTATTATCTGGTGAAGAAATGTCTCTGTGAAAGCAGCAAATGATGCTCCACAGGAACTGGTGGATTTTGTTTTGAGCATTTTTAATACTCTCAGTGAAGCAAAATGCGTGTTGAACCGGTCATGCCTGGAATATTCCATGTCATGTGAATGTTTCTGCTGTGTAGATCCATAATGCTTGTGTTTTTCTTCTTGTAGTATTTTAACATGCTTTGGCACTCTCTCTTTCTTGTTGAGTGGATGACAAAACATGATTCCTTGTAGCTCCGAGCTCAGAAGTGGAGGTTTTTCTGCCTTCCAAGGCAGGTCAATGTTGGTGTCTATAGCTGTGAGGGTTATCTGGGGCTGATGGTGACTGGGTGTAGCACTGGAAACGCAAGAGCAGCACAGTTTATTTGTTAGATAAGACCTTAGCAGCTGGGCTCTGACCTTAAGGACTACTGACTGGCCAAGCAGGTTGCAAACCCTGTTTATAGGAGTCTTTGTATGTGGCAAAATAAAAAGACAAATGTGCTTTCAGTGTCCCCATGAAATGTGTGATGTAAGCACATGGAACACCTTTATGTGGAGAAATGGGGCTCTGATTTTCCCTAAACAGAAGGATTCCTTGCATTGTTTCGTGCTTTGTTCTTCTGTGCGCTCCTCTGGTCTGGATTATAGCCCCTCTTTATTTAACCAGGCTGTTCAAATTCTGGGACAGTCACCCTTATATTTGGCAGCACCAACTCCCACCACAGGCAGTCAGCTGGGTGTAGTACAGCTGAAGAACATCTATTTTTCTGTCTCTGTGTGAAAACCTAGCACTGGGGTGTTTTTGAGACCCATGACTTATTCTACCAATAAAAAAATCACTTATGCCCATGCTCATGAAATTGAGTGAATTTGTCCATTCAATATACTGTTTTATTTTCAAACACAGATGTTGCATTTAACTTTATAAGTCTATTACACTCTCTCTTTAAGGCAAGTTTGGCCTTCCTTGACTTCCAAAGCAGAGATAAGTAATCAAAACAGAGCTGAAAAACAAAAAGGGTTTTTCTTAATGTTTTTCCCCCCCTAAACTCAGCTTAGTTACTTTGTTCTTGTGCACAGAAGCTCTGACATTGTTCACTAAGGCTAGATGACTGTCAAATACAGAGGTATTGCTCAGGTTTCATGCTGAGGATCTGGATGTAATCTTCTATCTTCCTTTGCTAACTCTTGCTATTTGGTAGAAAATGATGTTTGGCTTCAGTTAAATTTCTGTAAATGGTATTTTTTTTGGTTTGTGTTTTTGCCAAAGCACTGTCTCAGCATTTTATAGACAGCATTTGATCTCTGGTAAAGAAAAACAAAAAGTGAAAATTCAGAAGCCACTATCTAATCCAACCTCCTACAGATTCAAATCTGAGTTATGAACTTCACTCAATTCAAACTGAAATTTCTCCCAGCTTTTGTGTTAGACCTTGGGCCCCTCTTAAATAAAGAACCTTCTCTATTTCTGCTAGACCATCTCCATTTAACTTTTGGAGCAGAGGTATGAAATCCACTTGACAAACACTTGCCCATCTGTTGACACTGACCTTTCAGTACTTTAGCAGTTGTGTGGAGTGGTAGCATCCTCTGAGAAACACAGCACGGGGTCTCTCAAGTGTTAATTTTCCGCATTTTGTGCATTTTTGCATAGCCTCATGATGAAATCTTCCTGCCCAGATCTGGACTAAGGGTTCTTAAATATCTCTTGTTTCCATTTCAAGGAATGGTCATTTACTTTTCTTTCTGAACTGGCCTTTGGAAAAGTCAACCATATGCCTCATTGCTTATAAGAATAATAAATACCTTGGGGCTTTGGCAAATCCTTAGCTAAATGACTGCAAGGTTAATTTTCTCTAATAGACTTAGTCACTTGGTGCATGCTAATTTCCGAGGGAAAAAGAACAAAGGAAATTTCTGAAGGAAAAACCATGTTGTAGTGGTTTTCATGAGTGTGAAGTATTTCAGTGTAAATCCAGAGGAGGGCTCTGGGCCCTGTTTGACCTGCCTTGACCTGTTCCCAGAACCCATTCCTGGGCACAGCAGAGGATGGGGAATTAAATGTATCACCAGCCGGGGGCTGTGTACAAATTACAAACGGGACAGGGCTGCTGTGGAACGTGCCTTGAGCTCTTTTATTTTTCAGCATAGTCTCATTACATGGGTATGGCAATGGGAAGATGCCAGCAGCTCACATCCCAGGCAGCAGACCAAGAACTTAATGTTACAACTCACTTTATAAGTTTTCTGACCAATCACACAAAGTAAAAGCACATTGACAGTAGTTCTATCCAACCACTATAAGCACAGGTACCTTTGGTTAAAACAATGCTTGCTTATTTTGGATACAATACCTACTTGTTAGCCTTAAAACACAATGCACAGAGCTCCATTATTAAGCTTCAAACTTCCTAATACCTTGCTAGATAAACTTTTCTGTAGCTTAGGGAGTCATTCTAGACAAGCGTTAATACACAGACCATTGTTCTATTTGTCCTTGCTTTTGTATTTTTTTAAATAATTTTTCTGCTGACCTATCTCATGGCTACTGCTTAGCTCTAATCACAGTTCTGCTGTCTTTGAGGCCTGCATCTGGCAGCTTTCCCAAAACCCTCTGATTTTGTGGATTCCCACAAAATGGAAGTGGACACTGGCTGTATTTCTCCCTTTGGGTGCACAGGGGCTCACCAGGGGCTGTCACTGATTCTGTCAGGTTTTAAACCTGGCCATGGAGGCAAATCAGCCCAAGCTCACCACAGGTGCCTCACCTGTACCTGAGAGCAGTCTCAGAGCTCAGTGCTACCCTTCCCTGTGCCCCTTCTGCCTCAGAGGGTCACTGAGCCTTGCTCTTGCCCCATAAATGTGCCATTTCTGCTCTGTCAGGGTTGTTCCTGCTTTTCTTGACCTGTTCTACCCAGTTAAGCCTCACATTTTAACTTTTGCTCACAACTTCTCTTTGAAGGGGAAGAACAAAAGCAAAATGCTTGCTGCTGTGGCTGGTTGCAGGGAGAGCAGTGACAAATGGCTCTGTTTACTGGGAGAGCCTTCATGAGTCACGTTTGATGGTGCTGTTGGGTTTTGCCAAGAGCAGCTGGGAGTTTCAAAGGTGCTCCTGGCACTGATGGTCAGTGGTTGTCAAATGGAATGGGATGGGAGGGAGGCAGAGCTTCCAAGGGCTCTGTCCTGGGCATGGAGAAATGAGGCTCCAGATGAGGTGCTTCCACTCTGACCTCGTGAGATAATTACTGAGAAAGACTCAGGAGCTTTCCTTTGTGTTCAGAGTTTTGTTTCTCTATCCAAAGTGATCCTGATAGTGAAACCTAAACCAAGCGGAAGCATTGGCACTGGAAGGAAGGTTTTTGAATGCCTTTGTGGGGACTGGAAATATTTCCTTGATGTGTTTCTGTTTGAAGAAGCACTCTGGAGGCAGCAGCTTCTGCAGAAGTCAGTGACAGTGGGTCAGTGCTTTTGATACCTGAATGTCTTTGACCCAGTACAAAATCCCCCTGTGCAGCAGAGGTTTGTCAGTGCATGCAGATTATCTGGGATATAATTGTCCCCGGGGACTGTTTTGACTGTTGAGAGGCTGTACAAGTTCTCTCTGACCCCTTACCAGTTTACTTTGCTGTGTAAGAGCCCAAGATTATCATCTCCTTGAAGACAGCATCTCCAAGACTTTGAGGTCTGCTGCCTGTCTGGGTCCTCTCACTCCATCAGTGTGTTGAGGAGGAGACAGAAATCCAAAAACTCTTAAAAAGTGTGTCTGGTGCTCTGAGGTCCTGAAGCACTGAAATTTCCCATTATTTCCAAACTGGAATAAAGCAAAATACTAAAATCCCCAGCTCTCTGGGAATTACCATTCTCTGCATAGCTCCCAGATATATTTAGAAAATTAATTTCAGGCTCTTTTGGTTTCAGTTTTTCCTCTTTCTTCTTTAGAAGCCCCCAGAGCTGAATTAACTTCCAGCATCTTCAGTGTGAGTTCAGCTTCTGGTGCTGCTGTAGCTGGGAGCTGGGCCCTGAGCACGGTGTGAAATGAGCCCCTGGTCCCACAAGGGTCCTCTCCTGGCAGCAGGCACTGCCTCAGCTGGAGTCTCATTAGAGATCTGTGAATAATGACTGAGCCCAGGAGATGAGCTGTCCTCTCCTCTCTGTTACAGGACAAGGCCAGAATGTTACAGGTAGGCACTGAATGTTTCCAACAGGGCACAAAGAGCTGCTCTCTAGATAAATAAATTATTTCAGCTTGGAGAGTTGTCAAACCAGAGCTTTGGACCAGTGCAGAATTGAAAAAGCTCCTTGGCAGGTGCAAGTGTAAAATAAAATAAACTGAAGGGGAATGGTGCCCTGCAGAAGGCACCCAGGACATGCGCAGTCCTCATGCCATGGTCTGTGCTGGGCAGGGCACAGCCTCCTCTTCCTCCCATCCCTCACCCAGGGCCCACAGTGCTGCATCTTATGGTGCTATTGTATAGAGGGATTTGCTCACTCATGGAATTACATGGGAGAATTCCATGCATAAGAAATTTTAACACCAGTTTAACTCCACTGCAAACTCCTTAGTTTTAATAAAGAACAGTCTCTTACTCCCATGGTGCTCCTGGCAGGACCAGCTGCTTTAGAAGCAGGAGGTGTTTTCCATTACATATCCCATGTAAGTGAAGAGCATTCTCTTGAGGGCTTTTTAGGGGACAGACACTGACATGTCAACTTTTAATAGCATTAAAAAAGTGTAGGTTTATTCTGTTGGCATTGAGCTGTGTTGCCCTGAGTAGTCTCTGTGTTTCCTACGAACCTCCCCTGGCTACACAGGAAATTTGGGTACCTGCTGTTGAAGCCATGCAATGGATGTTGGCTCTGGCAGAGTGAAGAAACCCTGAGCCACACTTCAGCACTATTGATGTGATACATGATGGACTGATTTCGGTCACTCTCTTTTCTATTAAGGTCCTGCTTTCCGAGTCAAGTGGAGTGGGGTTGTGTTGTGGTTATTTCCTATTATTAATGATGGATCATGTGCCATTTTATTTGTATCTGAGCTGTTGTCAATGAGAGAAGCAAATAATTGCAGTGCCTGGGGAGAGAGCACAGATTACACAGATTACAGACTTTTTCCTCTCTCTGACTACTTCCTTTTTTTCTTTATTTGTTTTATGATACTGTTGTGGAGTCTGTTTGGGGTTTGAGTTAGAAGTCCTTCACTGATCTTAAAAATTATGGAGAAGGCTGAGGAGATAAGGAAAATGTTCAAACAGAGCTTTGAACTGCAAGTGGAAGCTTTGGTGAGGGTGGGTTAAGGAAAAATGGAGGAAAAAACCCAACAGCAGTAACACAGTCTGTATAGAAATATCCCAAATCTAAATAAAAGTATAGAAATGATAATACACTTATTCAACTATTTTAACAGATGTAGAGAAACCAGTAAAATTCAAAGATAAAACCTAAACCACAAAGATTTCTCAAATTAAAGGCCGAGTCTTTTATAGTCAAGAAGAACACTGAATACTCAAGACATGCTCATAAAAGGATGCAAAATAAACACTAAAGCATCACTGACTGTAGCAATAATTGGAACAGTGTGGTTCAAAGGAAGCAAAAATCTGAAGAAGTCAAAGCTTAGCTGGAACTGCTAAAATAAAGTAGGGAAATCAATGTACAGTAAAGGCAAGGCAAAACAGGGACAATTACATTTGCTGAACTTGTCAAAGTGCCTAAAGGACCTGATGCCATGGCAGAGCTCCAGATGAACCTGAAGCCTGGCACTGAGCTGGGCAGTGGTGCCAGGGCAAAGCAGAGTCCCTCTGCGTGGGCTGCACCCAGCACAGACATGGCTCAATAGATTAAAAATTACCTAAGCAGGTAATATAAACAGGAATATATCCGTGAGAATGGCAGCTGGCAAGTTTCATCTCAGGGCAGATAGAATTTTGACTGTGAGATGTGTGGAAATTCCATCAATTGACCCAGGAAGCTGCTTGCGTTCATTGGGTGTGACCCAATTCTTCCACCCTTGACTGAGGTGGGATCGGTTTAAGTTACCAACCACTCATGATCTAGGCAAATAAATAAATATTTACCTTGAGAGTTGGAAAATCTGCTCTTTCTTCCTGACTCTGCTCCCAAATTAATGGTTGCAAATGGCTCCAGATGTTGTCTGCACTGGAAGGAGCTTTGATCCTCCATCTATTTTGGGAAGCAAAGCCTCACACTGGCACAGCAAATATCAACAATAAAGCATCTCAGCCTCTTAGGCTGCATCTTGTGCATGTTCCTCATGTCTTGGCTGATAGATGAGTGTTTCTCAGACAGCATAATGCTGGGGGGCACCTGCAGCAGAGGAGCAGAACTTCTCCTCTTTATTGTGCAGATGGCAAGGCACAGGCAGGGTGGCCTGTGCCGAGGTGCAAAGGGAGATTTCTCTTTCTTGTTTGAACAGGCTGGTATTTCCTGGTAGCATTTAATTTTTATAAGGTGTTCAGAGTCATTGTAGGCTGTATTTCCTTCTCTTTGACACGGAGCCTGAGGCTGTGTTATTCCTTGTGATGAGCACATTCTCACCAGGGCTGGAATGGTTTTGTTCTCACTGTTCTGCCCTGCACAAGCGTCAGGGTGAGCCATGGCATGGGGGGCTCCTGCTCACCACAGGTATCCAGGGGTCTTCTGCACCTGCATGGAGGGAGAAAAGTCCATGGGGATGTGAGGATTGTGGTGCAGAGCTGGATGGTTTCATCTTTACTGGAGATAATTTCAGTGGGGAGGAGAGGGCAGCAGGATGTTGCTTCAGAGGTGACAGCAGAGCTTTAGCAGGGTCCAAAGTGCTCTGCACTGTGCCCAGTGATTCAGAATGTTATTGAGCAAATAAAACCATGTAATCAATCTGCCTAGAAAGACAAAGCAGGTGGGAGGACAGCTGGTCAAGGTTTTAGTAGATTTTTTTTCTCTCTTCTGTGATCTACCTTACTCTGAGTTGTATGTGTGTCAGAAGTTAATAATTTTAGCTTCTTTTTTTTTTTTTTTTTCCAAAAATGTTTATAATCCTATACATTTGATATTTTCAGCCAAGTCAGGCTTGTGGTAAATAACATGCATTACTAAAAGCAGTCACTCTTTCCAGATGCACGAAAAGTTTGTTTGGAGCTAAATGAGATTATGTAGCTATGACAATGCTCAGTAGTGCTCAACTACTAGAAATGCAGAGTACAGTGGGGATGAGAGATGAAAGCAGGAACATGCCAAGCAGTAATACCAAGCAGAACAATATGCAGAGAAATCAATATTTCCCACTTGTACAGCTCCCACAAAGGGAATGAATGGCAGTGATTTTCTCAGTTATTGTGAAAAGCATAAAAAATAATTGTTGCTATAGTAAGGAATGTGTTTAAAAGAAGTCATGGGGAAATTTGCCGTGATGGGGGGAAAAAAAAAATCCAAAACAGGCTTCAGATTGCCATTTCAGCCCTGTAGGTGTTCTGTAGCTGGAATACATTGGAAAAGAGGTTGCCACGTTACTTGTTTGTCTTGCAGGTTCCCAGCTTGGTCCCCAACTGAGTCCAAGCTCATTTCTTTCTTATGATCAAAGCACAAACCCCTTCAGAATGTTTAATGTAGTGATAAGAGAACATTTACCACAACACAGAGTAGCTATGCTGCATTCCCTGCCAATGTCAGAGGTGTTGGTTGGTGTTGGGGTCAAGGACCATACAGAAGTTACAAATCAAGGGAGTTTGGGGCTTTGCTAAATTATGTTTCCTCCTGGATTTCAGTCATAAACTAGTAGAATATGGAATCTATATAGTTAAGAAATTACAAGAAAGCATCCAGCAGACAAAGTATTCCTGTAAAAGGACAGATAAAGCAGCCTTGCAGGAATCACTACAAGGGCTTCAGTGCAATGAGTGGCCAAAGACAGCAGATAAGCAACAGCCAGAAGATGGCAAATAATCCAGTGATCCTGGCAAGCAAGTACAGCTCAGAACATGCACAAAGGACAAATGGTAATATGCGTTTCCATGATGTCTGGCTTAGATCCTTTCCATGATGGAAAGCTGAAAGCAGTGCGGGCATTTAGCACTGTGGGTTGCCTCTGCAAATCTCTGCTTTTGTTAAAATACAGCAGGGGGGTAAGCAGGCAGAGCAAGTCGCCTCATTCATAGCTTGTTGATCACACAGTGAAAATATTTGATGATAGATGTGTGAGTGCAACAGGGGGCAGAGGAAGAATTGCCTAGAGAAATGCTGCAAGAGCAAGTATTAAACTTCCATAGCTTGTTCTCTTTTGCATTTCTGTAAGAGACGCATGTTCAAATAGTTTGAAACTTGTCTAGTCAGACTTTCTTTAATTCCATAAGTCCAGGTAGATGCTCACTGGGTCACACAAATTATGAGGGGATAAAGATGCCCAGGTGAAGATTTCCTAAAGTTTGCTCAGAGAATGAAGGAAAGGGGGGCATGAGAGTTGCAGAAAGCATTTGCTGCTTCTGGCTTTTTCAGATTTCAGAGAATACAGGGACTGTCTCCAAGGACTGCAATAAGCCATTTTTTTCTGTATATGATGTTTCTTGTTGGATTATAAATAAGTTATCCAGCATCCTGCCTTAGTAACATTGGCAGCATGAAAGGCATTGCTAACGTGTTTACTTTCTCAGAAGAACGGCATGAACAGGCTGCATTTTGAGTTTAAAAAAAATTAAAAATGGATTGTAATGGAAATTAGTTTATTTTCTTTCCCTCTGGTTCAGGAAGGGCTATTTAAAGGCACAGAACTCTTGCACCAGTGTTCTTAACAGAGTCAAGGGTGGTTAAAGAAATGTTATTCATGTGTCCCTATTACTGAAGTAGAACTTCGTCCAAATTAATGGTTCTTCTAAAAGTCCTATTAACAAAAAAGAGGAAAAAATTTCTTAACTGTGTTTACATAAGACCTCATTGCTTTTGTGTCTAATGGGAGTGTGGGGTGCTCAGGGCAGGACAAGGAGAGCAGAGATCCCATTGCACTCGAGGACAGCTGTCTGCCTTACCCTTGCAGGCATCCCTTGCCACGTGCTTCCAAAGGCCCTGGCTGGGAGCAGAGTGCTGCTGCACACAGCCCTGCCATCTGCTCTTCAAACAGCCACAGAACTGGTGCTGGGGATAAAAGGGGCCATTAATTTTCCTTTAAATGGGGCTATGTCTTTCTGTGTGTGCCTTCTGCAAGGAAGTGAGGGATGTGCTCCTCCTGCCTTTGTCAAGCGCACAAGTGCATGGTGGGTCTCAGGCTCTTGCCCAGGGCTGTTTATGCACAGTGACAGGCTCCAGCATTCCCAGAACTGGGCTAATTTCTGCCAAAATTAAGGCAGCCTGATCCTGCACAAAATGAAGCCAAATTAGGTCCACTGTGCTTTTCTGCATCCAGTGTTGGATGTGACTCAGAGCAATAGTTTTGACTTTGTCATTGGGTTTTGGTGATTTTTTGTTTGTTTTTTTTTTTTTTTTTTTTTTTTTGAGGGGGGGGGTGTTGGCCCTGCACAAATTTCTGAAGAAGAGCTATTACTTTAAAACCAACCACATTGATGTAATTGCAGAAGAGGCACAGGTTACTGGTGTACCCTCCACAGAAATAAATGGGCTAATTAACAAGTGCAGCCATGGGAGACTGAAGGGATGGACTTATCTCTGGGAATGTGTCTCTGAGGCGCTTTGGAAGCTTGGAGGGCTTTGGCTGGCAGCCTTTTCCTCTCTTCTGCTGCTTGGTTCAGTGCTGACACCCCCCAAGAGTGTGTTTGCTCTGTGTTCCTCAGGCATGGGAAGGGTTTGTGCCGAGAGCTGGCCCCAGCCAGAGCACTGGAGCTGCTGCTGGGGAGAGTTCCTGGCACATCCAGCCTTGTCTGGGTCTTTGCAGTGTCACAATTGTGTTATTTGACATCCTCTAGAGATTCAAGATGAGTTGTGCCAAGACTTGTGAAAATATGTGGTGAGAAGGAGCCTCCTGAAGAACTTGTTCCTAAATAAGAAAAACTTGTGAAGAGTCAGAGAGGACACAGGGAAACAAAGCCTTGCAGAAGGTCTCTCAGCAGGGTCAGTGGCAGAGCTGGCAGTACGAGCTGGGCAGGAAAGTCAATCTCTTTCCCACTGAATGTTCTCCTTGAAAGCAAATGAAATTTCAAGAGCTTTCAAGGAGCTTGTTGGAAGCTAAACAGCCTGACCCTTTGCTTTCTCAGCTCTCTGTGGCCTCTCAGCTGTTGGAGAGGTATCCAAGCTTTGTCTGGGAGAAAAACATACCAGTCTGTTGCTTAAAATTGTATTGAAAATAACAGAAACTCTTAGTGCCTCACTGTTAATCAGCAAATCTCTTCACAGGTGTGAGGTGTGCTCACATCACTCGATGTACTGGCTGCTGTGTTTAGGAAATCATCTATGTTGCTGCTAAATGTGTATTTTTTAATAGTTGAGAAAGCATGCATTGTCTGTCAGCGTGCTGTAACATGACTAAGATCCCATTTTCAGGGATTTCTGTTGAAAACAGTGAACATAACTTCAAGTTAGCACTAGCCATAAATACAGGTGAGGTAGCAGCATACTCTACTCCACATTGGTTAATTGAAGGGTTAGAGGAAGAAAAGCAGAGAGGCAAAGAAAGAAATGCAGTAAAATCCAGGAAATCTGCCTCCATTTGCTCCTTTTGTGCCTCCTTTTCTCCTGCCTGGAGGGGACCTTAGTGGGACCTCATTGCTCTCTGGAGCTACCAGAGGATGGGGTCAGTGTCAGTAACAGGGGGCAGGAGGAGAGGAAATGGACTCAAGTGGTGCCAGGGGGTGTTCAGATTGGAAATTAGGGAAAAGTTCTCTGTAAAGGGGGCCAAGCATTGGACCAGGATGCTTAGGGAAGTGCATGAAGTGACCTAGCCAGGCTGGCCTAGGCTAAGGCCTCTGTTAAACATTGATTTAACTTCATATTTTTCTGAGGCATACAAAAGCATAACCCTGTAAAAAAACCTACAGTACTTCTATCATAGGCATATTTTAGCTTTTTGTCTTCTCCTTTCATCTTTTTGTCTTTTGCGCAGATGATTCAAAATCAATAGCTCTCCTTTGAGTTTTATCTTGTAAATGTATCTAGTTTTGTTGATACAATGTTTGATAAAAGATATTTCTGCTAGGGAAGTCAGTGAAAATATTCTTCAGGGTGATGTTTCAGGCACATCTTTCAAGGTTTATGTCACTTTGTGCTGGACTATAAGCCAGTTTGGAATTGCAATCATATTCTGAGTGGAATAAGGTGGCGGTTTTAAATTACCTTTTATTTGTGGTTTGCACTTTCTCTTGAACACACAATGGTGAACAGACTTTGCAGCTTTGTAACTCTGACCACTTCTCAAGGAGTTTCTGTGGGACAGCAGAGGAGCTTGCCTGCTAGCTGGCTCTTGGAAGATCAGGCTGCAACTCACCCCTTGGCTGAGGAACACGTCCCTGGGAATCTCTGCTTCCCTTCTGCTGCTCGTTCATGCTCCTCAGAGTGTTTCACAGCCAGCTGTTCCCAGCCATCTGTTGCACAGGCTGGGATGCTGCTTGGGCACACATGGAGCAGAGTATGGTGCCTGGGATTCAGGGCTCTGGGTGCCTGAGCTGGGCAGTGCTGCCTTAGCAGGGTCAGGGCACACATGGATCAGGGTATGGTGCTGGGATTCAGGGCTCTGGGTGCCAGCCCAGGGTCAGGGCACACATGGATCAGGATATGGTGCCTGGGATTCAGGGCTCCTCGTGCCAGCCCAGGGTCAGGGCACACATGGAACAGGATATGGTGCCGGGATTCAGGGCTCTGGGTGCCAGCCCCAGGGTCAGGGCACACATGGATCAGGATATGGTGCTGGGGTTCAGGGCTCTGGGTGCCAGCCCCAGGGTCAGGGCACACATGGATGAGGGTATGGTGCCTGGATTCAGGGCTCTGGGTGCCAGCCCAGGGTCAGGGCACACATGGATCAGGGTATGGTGTTGGGATTCAGGGCTCTGGGTGCCAGCCCAGGGTCAGGGCACACATGGATCAGGGTATGGTGCCGGGATTCAGGGCTCTGGGTGCCAGCCCAGGGTCAGGGCAGAGCTGGGGTGAGGGATCATGGATGCAGTTGGGATGCAGCAGGCCTGTGTCTGCTCTCCATAAGCTATCACTGATAACGTGCCTTATCTGGAATAACTCCTTGGCCTTTCCAGACTTGAGGCAAACCCTTGACTTAACTGAGATTAGATTGTGCTGTGTGTGTGTGTGTATGTGCTCTGTCACAAATGCACTGCCTTGGGGGGCTGAGTGTGGCTCAGTCTGGTTTTCTGGGGAGAGATGTGCAGTCACTTGGGAGGGATGAACAAAGTGCCCCAGATTTGGAGCAGAGCAAGCACGGGCTGGTTGCTTGTCTGAAGAGACGTCAGGCAGAGCTGCTGCCTACCACGGCTGCCTCAGCCCCAGGGGCTGGAAAAACCTTTGTGGAGTCTGGAACTGCTGCCCTACATAGGGAGCGCATCATGGGTATTTTCAGTACTGTCTCCTGGGAGAATATTTGCGTTTTTCTGAGATCTCTGAAGGATTGTTCCCAAAAAACATTGCTTACTACTGACCACAGATTATGATCAAAAGCTGGATCAGGTTCATCTGTCCGATATTGATTCTCCTTTATTGTTGCAACTTTTCCTTTTGTTACTTAAATCCTGGTCCCTCAGTATCTTTTCCTTTCAAGCAAAGTAGTGGCTACCCCTGCTGTGACTGGCAGGACTTCCTTGGATTTTAGAAATGTTCAGGGAATTGTTAAACATATGAATAATTACCTTAAAAAATCGGTGAGTCAGTCAGAATAATTGGCATAAATATAGCCAGTGTTTACAGCCACATCTATATGTGGAAGTTATTTTGGGTCACCATGATGTAAATAAAAATGGCATGAGTAAAATGTTAACATTCTTTCTGCACCCTCCAACTAATTTTCCATCTTTATGGCTGCACGTCAGATCAGTGCAAGTAAAACTGGGAGGGAAAACCAGAAAACAGCATTTTGGGACTGCAAAACACAATGGCAATGCGTGGGGCACAGGTTATGGTGTAGCTTGGCTTTGAACTTTGAGTCCAGGGAGGGTTAATTGGTGCTGAGATTTCTGCTTTGGTGTCTGGGTTAAGGCTCAGCTTTGCACTGGACCTGCTGGGCCAGGCTGGGCTTTGCTAAACCAGGTACAACCACACCTGAACAGAGCAAAACAAACAGCAGGCATGGGTGAGGCTGCAGAACAAAGCACATAGAAGAAGAAAGTTGTCTGTCTTGCATGTCTTTTTATTGTGTTATTGAAGTGAGTGGGTTCAGGACTTAGAGAGCAAGACATCATCTCAAATATCAGTCAGGTTTTGGAGAAAATGCATAATATTAAAGATGTCTGGATATTCTTAAGTCCCATCATAGAGTTCTAAACATTATTTTCTCAAGCAGAGTTTGTTGTTTTGTTGCTTTTGGGGGAGTGCTTTGTTTTGTGGGCTTTTTGGGAGTTTTTATTGCTGTTGGTTTTGGTTTGCTTGGGGTTTTTTTGTAATTTTGGCACATTTTAGAAACAAGCTTTTTTGATTTGTTTCCCAGCTAGTGTAAATGTTCTTTTCCATAGTTCTCCAGTTCCCTACTGTTCTTTCTTTCCCACTAACAATTTTTGTACCTCCTCCTTTAACTCCTGCTAAAGCTCAGATGTTTTGTGTTGCTTTCCTTCCCCTCCTTTGCCAAGTTTAGATGCAAGTACCTGAGTTGTGATGATAAGAGCTTGCCGTGACAGATGCTTGAAGGAGCCCTCTTCCCAAGTGCTTCCAGCTTTTGCAGTTCAGCACCACCAGTGCTCTGCTCTGCTCCCTTGATGTGCAGCTCCCTGTCATCTCGCTGTAACTGGAAACAAAAGGAAATTCCTGAAGCAGTCAGCCTGCTTGCCTGTGGGGTGAAGTGAGGCCATCTCCTCTGACACATGGTGGAGATTAAGAGGCAAAGCACAGGCTACAAGGTGGCAGGTTGGGGAAAAAAGTCAGGATTAGAGAGCACATTTTCAGTGGAGTCTGGTGGGAACAGCCATTATGAAAATAATCTTAATTGCTCCATGTGCCCACAGTTTGGATGCTGTGTTCCCTGGCTTGTGAATTCCAAACTGGCTCCTATTGCAAACAAAAGGACATAACACTGAATTTACATGAGGGTGAGTCAAGATCCATCCAGGTGTACTCATGACTGTCCAGCAGGTTTCAGTCCATGCCAGTAAGACACAGAGTAGAGCCTGATTAGTTCTTCATAGCAGGCTAAATCCTACTGTAAAATGTGCCCTCCCTGTGTGTCCCTGCTGTCCTGTGCTGTGAACTGAGCATTTCCCATCAGTTTGGGAGGATGTCACTGCTGGCTTTTCAGGCAGCAGCCCAGTTTTCCTAGGGTTGAGTTGCCTGGGCACAGGTTGTCACAGACACATTTTCTGAAAAATCTTTTCCTTAGGATTTTTCCTCCTGAGAAGCTGAGAGGTCTCAGGAACAAAATGTAAACAATGGTTATCTGCTGCTGTGGAATGCAACAGGTGCATCTGTGATTGGTCTCATGTAGTTGTTTCTAATTAATGGCCAATCACAGTCAGCTGGTTCAGACTCTCTCCGAGACACAAGCTTTTGCTATCGTTCCTTCCCTTTTCTATTCTTAGCCAGCCTTCTGATACAATATTTTCTTCTATTCTTTTAGTATAGTTTTAAAATAATATATATCATAAAATAATAAACCAAGCCTTCTGAAACATGGAGTCAGATCCTCATCTCTTCCCTCATCCTGGGACCCCTGCGAACACTGTCACACAGGGAATGCTTTACCAGGGCTTTAATTCATTTAGCTGTTGGATACACTGTGCCATTCCTTTATTCCCTGTCACATCTCCCTGCTGTGGTTCACAAGGAGCCCCTCCTGCAGCAGCACCCCGGGATCTCTGGAAGGAGGATGGAGGTTTTGCCCCATGCAGCAGGAGCAGGGCACATGTCTGGCACTTTGCTTTCCCCCTCTGGCTGTGTACAATGCATTTTGAAAGTCCCTAGGCCAAGAGCACAAGAGTCCAGCTGACATCTCAGAGTCTGAAAGGTAGTAAGACAAAAGATGAGCATTAATAGCTTAAGTAAATTGTGCCTGTAAACTTTTTGGGAGTGATTACACTGGGGACACAGAACCAGCAATCATCAAGGACTGCTGATGTCTACACTCCTGCTCTTTGATATGTTGGTGTTTTGACAGCAGCGGCAAATCACTTCAGAAATCAACACAGGCGAGCAAAGGGTATTACAGTGCTGCAGCTGGTAACTGGAAAAAAGTCACCAGGAATATCTTTACGTAACTAGCAAACATGTCAAAATGTGCTCCACGCTGCAGATCCAGCAGCAGCAGAAGCCCTGGCATTGACTGAGTGCTGGAAAGAAAATCCCAGGCAAATTAGCTGCTGATGTGAGCTCTGCAGGCACAAACCTGGCAGGATCTGAGTCAATGGTGCTGCTGAGTTTAGGAAGTCTTTGATGCCTGATTTTACATGTGTGTGAGTGGCGGTGTGTGGGGCAGACTGGTGGAGGAGCTGGCAGCCAGGATGGGAGTCTGTGGGCTGGATTCACCCCTGCCTGCCTGCAAATGCCAAAAAGGTGGTGCAGCACTGTGGATGGAGGGAGCCTCTGCTGCCGGGGGAAAGAAAACACTTTCAGAGCTCACAGTGTTTACTTCAGACTGGTCTATCTTGGGCGCCGATGAATTCTTAGTTTTATTCCTTACTGAGGAAAAAAAAACAAAGTAGCTAACCCATTCAGATGGAAAAACCTCTATTTGTCTATATTTATATTTAATTGTACCTGTGTGCCTGCAGCTTCCCTGAGAACAATGCCAATTACCCACTCCTGGGGATTTGAGCCTTTGTGTGACATTTCAGCAAGGAAAAAAATACCTGCAAGCATTTAACTCTGAGAAGAATGCTGAACAGGTTCATGTATCAAGAATCATCTTTTCTATCACAACTTTGTTGACTAAAAGTAGACTGGTTTTAAATCTTGGGGGGAAAACAAGTACCTGTACACACTCTTCCCCCTCTTCCCCTCTTGTTGTCCTGTAGCTGTGGGGTAAATGAAAATGGAGCAGCATAGATATCCTCATTAACACTCTCCTCACTCATCTTCTCAGGATTTGATTATTTTCTTTTTAAGTGTGAAAGTTGGTATTTTTCTGTTAAAACTAGTTTAACCTAACATATCTCTCTCTTCCTTTTGGAATTTCTCCTCCATTAGAAAACTGTAATGATTAATGTTCAGAATATGCTATATTTGATCCTGGATTTTTGATAAACATAAGGTTTCTAACTACACAACCATCCAGAATTGTATCTAGAAGTTTTTCACCTATAGAAAAATGAAAATTATGATTTTCCAGGGTGACAGACTTCCTTCAGATTCCAGTGGGTTGTGAGTTCTGAGAAAGTAAGAGCTGACAGCAGTAAGTTTGAGAGATGTTTTAAATTTTCTGTACCTCTGAGCACAGTGCAGCATGGCTTATTTTAATTAAAGCCTGGTTTGCAGTTGCAAGGATAGAAGAAATGGTCCCCATAAAATTTTTTAAGGCTCTCTAAAAAGTGTCTTATACAGAGTTTTGCCTGTCCTGTAAAATAAGTTGCATATGTAGAATATACGGCAATCCCATATAAAAAAGGTTTTATTGGCACTTGTAGTAATGACTTTCATAACTTATTCATGAGTTCACTGCTCATGAGTAATTTGGTCAGCCAAAACACAGGCCAATAAAACTTTTATACCCCACTGTCATGTCTTCTGCTCTTGGAGTGGAGAGATAAACAGGGCATAGCAGATCTTGGTAGGTGCTCTAAGGGAAGGGTAAAAATAGAGACTGAATTCAGCTGTGATTGAAAGAAAAGTGATTAGCTGAAGAGGGGGGTGCTAAAAAACACCAAGACCAAAGCAAGTGTGTTCTGGTTTTGACCTGATAGAATTGATATCACTTTTTGACATGTCTGAGGTTATGTGTAGTTTTGGCTCTGAAAGTGGTGCTTGTGACATTTGCTGCATGTTCCTGCAGATTGACCCTTGTTCTCCCTTTAGGTATTTTGTATTTAGGATATTGTTTTGGTTTTTTTGTTTGTTAGGTGGTTTCTTTTTTCCTTTTTTTTTCTTTTTTTTTTTTTTTAATCCTAGTGGGTGGCAGTGGGATAGCTCTACCACTACAGTTGTATTACACCGGGCTTGTTCATGGCCTCTGAAGGTGCTCAGGAGGGAGCACTTCTATGCAGTTGGAGCAACTAAATAGATCCAAAATCCGGCTGTCTGCGCTCAGAGAAAGTGATCTCTCATAAATCTAGTTTGACACAATTCCCTATTTTTAGCTCAGTGGAACATCTCACATGACAAAGGGCCCCGGGGGCATCTGCTGCTCCCTCCAAAGAGGAGGGCTGCCACCCCCAGAAGGCAGGCTCATGTTTGCTATGCTGCTCAAGAAATAAAATTAACTCCTGACTACCCTCACATTTCGCAACCAAAAAAGCTTTTTAAGTACTTGAGCTTGGAAGTAACAAATTGATTACCATTATTTCATTCTCTACCACTTTAAACCATGTATTTATCATGCTTAAATTGCTTCTCTAACTTTTTTTTTTTTAAAGCATCTCCTGTGCATATTCTCCCAGCTACAGCAGGGTGGGTGTCTCTCCTGCCTGCCTCTCCCAGACATTTCTTAGGCAGAGGCTCTTCCTGTGGCATGGAGAGGACAATCACAAAGCAGGTGCATTTGTAAAGAGCATGTTGCTCCTTTAGCACCGTGGTACTGCTGACTCCTTACATAAAACTGGAAAAGGGAGTGAAGGGGAAGGGACCCTTTGGCAGAACTGGCTGCACATATATAAAATGTCCTCCTTGCCCAGTAAACAAAGGAAACTTTTCAGCCTGGGTAAGGGGACAAGGGTTTTTGCTAAAGGAGCTGAATGGCGCTGCCTCTTTTTATTTGTTATTGAGCAAAGCCTGACCTTGAGGCTGCTCTCTTGGGGTGCCTGGTGCTCACCATCCTGGGATGCTGCATGCAGGGCCAGGCTGGAGAGGAGATCAGAAGGAGTGGGGTAAGGGGATGGAAATGTGCAGCTGTAAGGAATTTGCTGTTTGTAGAATTCCTGGCAGTTGTGTGGGCTCACCTGACAAGACTGCAGGTTCTGATTGAAGACAAACCTTGTGGTGAATATGCCCTCCATTAACAAAAATCCCTAAGGGTATTTGCTAACTAGAATGCTGTAATGCTACTTCAGTAACTCAGGAGGGTCACCAAAAATGCCTGGCTCAGTAAAACAGAATCCCAAGCCTTTGTAAGGCTCTCCCACTCCTCAGACAGGCAGTTCTAACTCATAAGTGTTGTCCATAGAGCCCTGAGTGCACTTGTGATAAGAGTTGGAGAGGTTTCTAAGTTTAAGGCTGTTTTCTGGGTATTCTAGGTGCTGAAAATGGCGCCTGGTATTTACAATCTCGTTAAAGTGGGCTCATTTTATTCGAACAATTTTTCAGCAAAGGAGACCTTGTCCCCTGTGGTTCCTTGAATTATTATACAAATATACACACCACACACATCTACTGTTCCTAGTCTTTTTTTTTTCCCTTCACAGAACTATCATTAACCTTTGTAATTTACAGTGTTTCTAGCAGAAACTGTGTACATCATGTCCCAATTTTACTGCAATCTGAAGCAGATAAAATTGGGCCCCAGACAGTTTGTGTACATCCACACCACCACATCCTATGAGTAAAAACCAGAGATGCAAGCATTATGTTAAATCTTCCCGAAGGCAGTATTTTAAAGGCCTGTTTAATTTATTTTCTTTTGATACTCTCTGCCAAGAAAATATGTGTATCCCTCATACCTTGTGTGCAGTTATAGCTACTGCACTTAACAAGGTAGGAGGTCCCATCAATTATATTTTTCAATGCAGCCACATGAATGCTGCAACACTCAGACTTGTGCACCCTGCTGCCAGCCTGGGAAGTTGATTGTCAGTCCTCCAACTGCACAAGTGTCATTTGCAGGTTAAAAAGACTGTAAATTAATTATGTCTTTCTGGAAGACGGGGGGAGCGGATAAAAATTCCTGGGTTGCATAACTTGTGACAGCTCTCTGCTGTCTGCAAGAAGGGTTATTAATTTTCACCTCCTTGCCTTTCCTCCCCACCTCCTCTGAAGGTCAGTAATAAGGGTTCTACTTGCAGCAGCAAAGTGGTTCTCCTGTTAATTTTGTGTGGATTTTTAAAAATTTGCTCTTCTGAATATTTAAATTTTTTATAAATGGTTGAGGGAGATATCATTTAAATGATAGCTTCGTAATTTGTGGCTCTCTGGGAATGAAGGATGGGGGGAGGTGAGTTTTCCTGGAATCTTCTGCTGGTGTCCTGGGCAGAGATCATGCACAGGTTCACCTCCAAGCAAACCTCATCCTTTATTTTCCACTGCTTTTGCAACAAAACACTCCTCTAAATAATGCAAAGATTGAATCCAGAGGGATAAAAAGTCTTGTCTCTAATGGATTTCTATGTGACAGAGCCCAAGAGACACAAACGAACTATGGACTACTTTTAATTATGTTACTGATTGCGGTTCGCTTGGCAAAATTCCCTTATTATAAAATTCCCAGTTTTCTTCAAAGTACACCTAGAAAAACCCTATAGGTTAGGCAGCTGGAGCCTAAGGACTATCAGGACCTGCAAACCCCACTAATGTCCTTTCTTCTTCATCAGTCCCACTCTGAGAAAGGCCAAGCTGTGTTTACAGGGCCAGGTCCCGTACGAAATGAGGGATTTTGTGCAGTGAGAGCCCTCCCTCCTCTCTTGGGGCAACCTGGGCAGCTGCCCCTGGGTGAACTCTCCTGCTGACCAGCTCTGTGAAACCTGTGCTGGGACCTGCCCGGATGTGTCTGCTGAAGCTGCTCTGTTCTGTGTGATGGCAGTGGACATCATGTGGGTGGGTGAGCGCATTCACTGAGTATTCATCTGCTGGCGGGAAATACAGGCTAAGACATTTCCACATCCACAAACAATAATGCTCAGTGAAATTTGGTATTATTAAATCATTTACAAAGAAGTCCCAGTTCACTAAAGAAGGTCTGGTCCTTTCCTAAAATGAGGCCTGCCTCACTAAGTCATTGCTGACAAGGAGTACTTGCTTTTAAAACACAACCTCATGAAAGAAGTGCCCTGAGGTGAGCATCAAGGTACTGGAAAAAATAACAAGATCATCTTTATTGTCACTCTCAGTCAGTTATTAAGGATAGTTCAGTGGTGCAAGGAGACCAGTTCTTTCAGTGTTTGATATCAACCATGTTTATTTATTAGCAATCACCTCTGTGATAGAAACTGTCCTCTCCCCTTACCTACACAGCTCTGTTTGGCTGTTGTCTGCACACCATAAATCATGGATGGGGTAATAATACAGTTTTTTATTAATGACTTCTTCTGAAATTAAAGTTTCTCTTCCAGATATACTGCAAGTTTGTGCATATCCTTCAGCTGTTACAAATACTTCTCAGCTGGTGTTTTTATCATCAATAGAGGTGACTACTGGAAAATGTGGAGCTTTCAGTAAAACCTTCAGCCAAAAATATTTTTTGTTTTCAGCTGCATATCAAAACCTGATATATTCCAGTAGCAAATGGAAAAAAAAAGTTTTAATTCTGAATTACCACTGTGTTTCCTCTGGGGAGATGATTTAAGTACCTTGCATTTTTCTGTGCCATCCTCAGGTTCTATATTCAATAACGCATCATGATTTTTCTCTTGTGATGGGACTTAGTGGAGTGTGGTGCCAGAAGTGTGAATGTAATTTAATGGCAGATAAAGAAGAGAAAGGAGGGAAAGACACATTCGTATTTCTGTGAATTTTTTTTTTAACATGGAGATACTTTGCTGTTTGTAATTTTGATAAGAAAGTGAACTTAACAAAGCAAATGATACTTTTTTTTTTTTTGTTAAAGAAAAAAAATGCTCAGTTTCTCAATATGAAATCATATTGACCTATCACAGCACCCAAGAACACCGAGCTGTGGAAAGCTGTCAGTATTCAGAACACATCTTTTGGTCTTAATGCATATGCATGAGAAAATTATCCTGTGAGAAGCATGCAGTGAAGAAATCTTGATTGCTTTCTGGTGTTATTTATATATTTAAATCAGAATTTTAAAATGAGTATATGCAGAAAACAAAGGGGTTACTTAGGACTTACCAAAACGTTATGGTGATATTGTTATTACTGATAATTAGTGTGCTGCAAATCTGATACAGCTTGATAAAAGTCGCTTAATTTAAACCAGTATGAAAAAAGCAGAGTAACAGATATTTAAATGAATTTTTTAACACTTTTGGTATAATGAAGGGGATGCCTTTTGAGTTACATTGGCTTGGACAGAAATGCTGTTACAGTGGGCTGAACAAAAGGTGTTTGATCCAGTGTCAGTCTGGATATGTTTCTGATGTGTTGTACAGGAGAAGCTGCTCCATGCTCACAACCTTTGCAATTAATGGCAAGAAAGCCTCTGAGTGCCATGGGGTTTAGGTGGGGATCCAAAACATGCCCTGAGTCCCCAGGCCAAGGGTCCTGCTCTGAAAAACAAGTTGTGCAAGAGTGGGTATGGATGGAGAAACATCTGCTCTGTCCCACTCCGGCAGGAAACCCTTGAGTGTCCCTATTTATCACAGAGCAGTAGCTGTCCTGCTGTGAACTTTTTGCTGCCACTTTAACTCTTTCTTCTGCTGCCCTTTCTCCTCTCACTTACAGAAGGATTTAGTCACTTCAGAAGGGTTTCTTTCGAAACCTTTAATCATAATTAGGCGAATTGATTTGTGCGTAGCACTTGTAATCATACTCAAGTGGATGCAAGAAGGGCTTGGAAAGGACATCCAGAAGTGCCAGATAACTGCAGGCTGCAGCACTGGGGGATGACTTATGCACTGCTGAATAAATCAGTCTCTGACCCTGTAAAATCAATTTTGCTTGGTGTTGTTCATCAAGCAATTATTATAAAGAATCTGATTTCAAAACTCTCAAATCAGTTTTGGATCATGTTGCTTCGTAAGGCAATTGAGAAAAATGACGTGACTTCAAATGTCACACGAGCCACTGCATCCTCAGCCTTAAAACCACCAACAAGCCTCTGGTGGCCTGAGCCCAGCTGCCAGGTGAGGTGGCACAGGACAGAGGGGGTGTTTGAGCTATTGGTGGGGCTGAAAAAAGGATTCAGCAAAAATTAAAATGGTGATCCAGATGAGCTTCATTGCTTCTGCTCCCTTTTGAGAAGTTTTGCCCAACAGGCTCTGCCGTGGGCTCTGTAGCTCCAGGCCCTCCTTGGAGACTGAGCTCGTAATTCCTTTTTTCTGTACAACCTAGACACTGTTCAAATAGTTTCTTTAGGATGTGTTAGCAGAGGTAATATTTGAGGAAAGACAGTATCCTTGCTGTAGGAGAGTGAAATGGATACAAATCAGGAAAAGGAATTCAGAAGAGTTTGTGGATGCAGAATAGAAATGCTTACATAAGGCTGATGGAGGTAAACAAAAAGAATGAAATATTGAATTTTGAGACAGATCTAATTTTGTCTTCCTCATCTGTAGCAGTGACCCATTACCAGACACTTTGTGGGAGGGTAACATGAAGGATATACATCTAACAGACTGAAAAGGGAAAATTCATGAAGGCAGAGGGCTGAGTGAAGCTTTTTACATGAAACTTTTCCACAAAATATGCAACCTTGACAACAATATATGTTTTGCTAGTACTTTCTGACATCAGTAATTTTGTTTTTCTATTTTTGAAAGATTCAAAACTCTAGTCTCAGCATTTAAAATAATGTATTGACTTACTGGGTTTATATTACTTAGATTAAAAATGTTTTAGTAAGATTTTAAAATATGTGAAGTAAAGGATTAAAACAATGGAAAATTTAGTATGATATGATGTTTAATTTTTTTCAATGATAAATTTGGCATGGATACAAAGAACATTTTCCTTTGCTGTGGTAGAGATGCTTTCAGGTTTTGTAGGAGCTTACACACTCTGCCAAATTATTTTTGTTGCTCTAGGAAGCAACATAATAATAATAAGTAAAATGAAAATGGAAAAATGAAGTCTCCACGGGAAATGCTGAAAGGAGAGCACTGCCATGCCCAAGGCTGTGTAATACACGTGGATAACACATCACAAAATCCTCAGCAGATGTGAAAGCTGTTGGTGGGCAGGTGTGTGTCCTGATTGTGTCCTGGAGTGCTGCAGGTGCCATGGGTGGCTGTGAGTGCAGCAGGGAGGGCACTGGGGGTGGCACAGGGTGGCAGCAGCAATTAGAGCTGCTTGGGCTGCTGCCTTTGCCCACAGCAATCCCATTCATGTTGGTTTTCTGAGCACTTTGCATGGTGTCTGTGCTCCCTGCCTCACAGCTGACTGGGGGTACCCAGGAGCTGCTGTCCTTCTAAAGATTCCTCATCCCTTTATTTCCCCTAGAGAGAGAGAAAAAGAAGAAATGATAAAGCAGATCTGCCACTGAAAGCACAGAGCACGCTCCCAAGGCTTTTTAGGCACGATGACAGATGTGGCAATGTGTTCTCACAGCCCATGGAAAATCCTGGGATGCTGCTGTGGGGCTGAGGCTCAGGGAGGATGTGGGGAGGACACCAGCTGGAAAGCTGGGAATAATGAGAAAGGGAAGAAAGGTCCCCAAATGAGAGAATGCTGAGCCAGGTGGAGCTGACACAATGGGCAGGTCAGAACTGCTCTTGCCAAAGGACTGGACTTCAAAGCAGAGTTTTAGTGCAACATGTCCTGGGGGGCATCAGGCACAGCATCTCCAGAGGGACAAGGAAGGGATGGTCCTGCTCTGCTCTGAGCTGGGGCAGCCTCTCCTCGAGAGCTGGGGGCAGTTCTGGGTGCCACAATTTGAGAAGGATATAAAACTGTTGGAGAGTGTCCAAAGGAGGCCATGAGGATGGGGAAGGGCCTTGAAGGGAAGCTGTGTGAGGAGAGGCTGAGGCGCCTTGGTCAGCTCAGCCTGGAGAGGAGGAGGCTGAGGACAGACCCCACTGCAGTCACAGCTTCCTCCTGAGGGGCAGAGGAGGGGCAGGCACTCATCTCTGCTCTGTGTGACAGTGACAGGAGACAAGGGAGGGGCCTGGAGATGCGCCAGGGCAGGTTGAGGCTGGATATCAGGAAAAGGTTCATCATCCAGGGGGTGGTTGGGCAGTGGAACAGCTCCCCAGGGCAGGGTCACAGCTCCAAGGCTGGCTGAGTTCAAGAAGCGTTTGGACAATGCCCTTGGGTGTGACTCTTGGGGTGGTCCTGTGCAGGGCCAAGAGTTGGACTTGATGGTCCTGGTGGGTTCCTTCCAGCTCAGCTGATTCTGTGTTTCTCCAGCAGCTTTTGGGAACCCATGCCCTGTGCAGATGGAATATGTGATTCCAGCCAGCTCGGCAGAGCTGGGAGCAGGGCTGCTGGCCCTGGCTGGGTGTGGATCCTGAGAGTGGGGAGCTCTGTCCTGCACAGCCCCATCCCCAGTGCCCTGGAACTCACACACAGCTCCATGCTCTGGGGATGCAGATCTGTGCTGGCTGAGCAAAACTACAGGCAAGGCAGGTTTGCTGCTTTGTTGTAATTAGAAATGCATGTGGCTTCTGCTTACATTAGCTGGTTTGGGGATTCATAGCATGATCTCCCATTGACTGCTGTTCTGGATATATTTATAGTAAAAAATTCCCAGTAAAATATAAATTAATTATCATTTATATTGCAGTATTATCCTTGATCCCCCAAGGCTGCTAGCTCTGCACAAACTTAGACTGTAAAAAGTGCTTCATTCTCAAAGAGGTTACTCTTATTTTATGTAATTCTGTTAGACAAAGAATGTCTAAATAGGCATTATCTCCATTTTTTCTCACTCTTGTTTCAGATGGGAAACCTGAAATAGAATAATTATTTTTTTTCCACGGGTCTCAAAGAATTTTGTAGAGGAGACTGGGAATTCAGCCAAAAATACCTCAGATTGCAGACCATATCCATAAACAATCAGTTATTTTAACAGTCCACATAGGTATTGATACTGAGTGTCTGTAAATATATACATAAATAGCAATAAAACAGTGCAGTAGCTGGAGTAAAGAGATTACAGTGTTTTAATCTGCAAGTCTAGAATCCAAAATGTGCTTTCTGGCATTTCACAATTATTTAAGTTCAAGCTGAAAGTTGAAGTTATCTTTCCTACGAGGAGATCTATACTCATGAATGTATCCCACCTGAAGCTAAAACCTGAGCCCTGCAGAAATAGATTGCATTTCTTAATTTAGCAGTCTTTCAAACTCTTGGGGTATATGCACAGTGCACAGATTATCCTGAATGCACTTGAAAGGGTAACACTGGTGATATGGAAAATCCTGTTTTGAGATGCTCCTATTGTTTGTACCAATTACCATTAAATGCATTGGGGATCCTGGCTTCAGGACAGCATCCTGCTTTGGTGAGGGGCTGAGGAGAGTCCCTGTCCTGAGCATTCCACCCCCTTCAGCTCTGAGAGGGGTCCCAGGGGATTCATTCTACCCCATTTGGCTCTGAGAGGGGTCCAGGGGGTTCATTCCACCCCATTCAGCTCTGAGAGGGGTCCAGGGGTTTCATTCCACCCCATTTGGCTCTGAGAGGGGTCCCAGGGGGTTCATTCCACCCCATTCAGCTCTGAGAGGGGTCCCAGGGGGTTCATTCTACCCCATTTGGCTCTGAGAGGGGTCCAGGGGGTTCATTCCACCCCATTTGGCTCTGAGAGGGGTCCCAGGGGGTTCATTCCACCCCATTTGGCTCTGAGAGGGGTCCCAGGGTGTTGTTCTCTGCTTCCAGCAGGCTTTGGGCTTTCCTGCTCCGCTTGGGTCATGGCTGGTCCAGAAAGCTGCCCAGGACGGGGATGAGAAGCTCTGCTTATCTGAGGTTTTAGTTAAGGGCAAATAATACTTTTCCTACCTACTTCCAGCACCCACAGGAAAGCCTAAAGCTCTGGGTTTCAGCCTAATGAGAGCAAGATCTGTAATGAAGAGTGGGGCCAGACTGTGCTGT